>NW_028258308.1:15871000-16228000 GCF_053883595.1 Heterocephalus glaber | reverse complement strand
ATTGTTTTCCACCCTTTAACTTTCAGTCTATGAGTTTCCTTTAGAATTAGTGTGTTTCTTGTATGCAGCATATTGTTGGATTTTGCTTCTTGACCCATTCTGCCAGTCTATTTCTTTTGATTGGTGAATTGAGACCATTAACATTGATGGTTATAACTGAAATGTATTGACTTGTCATTGCCATGAGTTTTTCTTTTTGTTGGGTTCTCCCCCTTTACATTTAATTTCTTGTCATACCAGATGGGTTCATTCTGCTTTGCTTCCTGGGGCTGTGATCTTCAATGTCTGTTCCTAGGATATTGTGTAAAATTCTTTGGAGTGCTGGTTTGGTATTCACCAAGTTCCTAAGGTGCTCTTTGTCATGAAAGTATCTTATTTCTCCATCCATTTTGAAAGATAGTTTTGCAGGGTACATCAATCTGGGTTGGAGGTTGTTTTCTTTTAGGCTTGGAATATGTCACTCCAAGCTCTTCTTGCCTTGATGGTTTGTGTTGAGAAGTCTGCTGTGATTCTGATGGGCTTTCCTTTGTATGTGATTTGTTTCTTTTCTCTATCTGCTTGTAGAACTTTGTTGTTCTGTTGAGTTTCTGGAATCTTAACAATTATATGCCTATGTGTAGATTTTTTTTGGTCAAGGCTATTTGGAGTCCTATATGCCTCACTTATCTGTATATCAAGCTCTTTTCCCCTGCTTGGGAAGTTTTCTGCCATTATTTCTGTGCAGAGATTTTTTTATGTCATCTCCACTCTCTCCTGTTTCTTCATTGCCTCCAATCAGTCTTATGTTATTCTTCTTTGCATCGTCTAGCAGCTGCTGGATTGATTTCTCATGTTCCCTTATAATTTTGAAGCAATTTTTCTTTTCCTGGTCATTAATTGCAATCTTATCTTCCATATCTGAAATTCTGTCCTCACATTGGCTCATTCTGCTGTGTAGACTTTCAACGGAGTTTTTCATCTCCTGGAAATCTATTTGCATCTGTTTTATGGATTCCATTTGTTTCCTATGTTGGGATTCCATCATGTTCCTCAGCTCCTCTCTTGATTTATTAGTCATGTCTTGCACTAGGGGTACAATTTCTCTTGTTATCTGAGAAATTATTTCTGATTTCATTTTTTCCAGATCCCCTTTTGTTGCCAGTTAAGTGGGTCCAGGTGGTTGAGTATCAGAGTGTTCCATGTCATTTCCCTTTGGGGTTGCTGTAGGTGATCTGGAAGTCTGGTTTTGAGACTTATTTATGTGTTTTCTCATTTCAACTGTGGTGGGGGGCTGTTATTGCCTGCATGGATTACCTCCTCTGAGCTGGGTGAGGTGGGATAGGGGCTGGGAGGAGCGGTAGGGATGATGGCCCAAAAGCCCTTTCCTGTGGGCTGGGAGCAGCGGGAGGGATGGTGGCCAGGAAGCCCCTTCCTCTGGACCAGGAATAGTGGGACAGTGGCTCAGAAGCCCCTACCTCTGGGCCAGGAGCAGTGGGACTCAGTACCGTGGTCTGGTGGTCTGGTGTCCTCTGCATCTTTGTAGTGTGGAACCAGGTGGCTGTACAGAGGAGCCAGGGTGGGGGTCCAGTGGATTGTTGCCAGGGCAAGTGCTGATTCTGTGTGACTCGGGACCTCGGTAGGGCTTGTGCAGACCTGCCTGTCTGCATTGGGCTGATTCGGCATCTCCTGTCTTGATTTTATCAAGTGGTTATTCTGAGTGACCTATACCAT
The DNA here is from genome assembly GCF_053883595.1 of Heterocephalus glaber. Taxonomy (NCBI): domain Eukaryota; kingdom Metazoa; phylum Chordata; class Mammalia; order Rodentia; family Bathyergidae; genus Heterocephalus; species Heterocephalus glaber. The sequence goes on along the minus strand of NW_028258308.1, from coordinate 16,226,290 downwards.
CTAAGTTTGTGTAAGACACTATGATGTTCCCACAGTCACGAAATCACCTAGTGACACAGTTCTTAGACTGCATCCCCATCACTAAGTCATGTGTGGCTGTATTTAGTTTGAAACATCACTAATCCACTAGTGGATAGTGTGTCAGGTTATAACAGTGTGATGGCATTGTCCTTTAAGGCTATTATTCGCTGACCAGTTGAATATATACATTTTGATCTGCTTGGTAATTACATTTCTCAGTATAGATTAACAAAGATACTAGTTTCTGAAGACTTTAATCACTCTGGGGAGAATTTAAATGAGAGTTTTAAAATCTTCAAACTTATGTATCAGGTCTTAGTGTGACCCCATTATGGTAAGCTCAACTGAAAATGTCATTATGTCGTATTTACAGAAAATTTTTTTAACATGATTTTTGTTTTTAAAAAGCCATAGCCTTTTTTGGGTTAGGCCACTTTTTTTGTACTGGGGGTGAATGTAGGTCCTTTGCACTGAGCTATATCCCCAGCCTGCTTTTTATTTTGAGACAAGATCTTGCTAGGTTTCCCAGGCTGGGCTTCAACTTTCAATCCTCCTGTCTCAGTCTTCCAGACTGCTGGGATTACGGTTGTGCACCACCACACTTGTCTTAGGCCACTGTTATTAAGAGACTATTAGCTTGCTCCTTCACTATCTGATGGTGAATTGAGATGAAGAAAAACAGGCTGCTGGATTAAACTGTCAGTCTAGAAAGTAGGTGAACAACAAAACAAGTAAGGTTAGAAACAAGAGAGGAGGTCTGGTAACTGTCCACAAGTCATTTTGCCCACCTGTAGGAGAATGTAGTAAACAGTTGTGTTCCAACATGCATGGGAGTTTTTATTTCAGTATTTACCCCTCCCCAACTTGCAACCTATAGAAATATTCCCTTTCACACTTGGTTCAGAAGTGTACAGGTAACCTAATGTGTAGCCATGGTGCTTTTCAGGAACTCTCTGCCTCTGCCATCCCTGCCCTCACTGGGCTCAGGCTGTGAAGCTGTGAGGCTGGGGTTGCTGCAGCCTTCTTGCTACCACTGTAGAACCTGTCCGGGAATCAAGCCATCCCAGAAAAAGCAGAGCCAGGAGGCTGAGAAAAAACAATAGGTCATCCTTGGGTTTTCCCAGCAAGCTGCACTTGATCTTCTGGGCTTTCCAGTTATAGAGGCAAAGGTACTTGTTATGACTTTTGTCTAGATATCCCCCCAAGGCCTCATGTGGTCATAAGCTTTTTAGAGGTGGCTTGATCTAGAGCATGTGATGCTGGAATTGATTCATGATGCAATGCTAGACTCAAGGGCACTATGATTAAGGGTGTGAGTGCTACCTGCCCTAAGTAGTCTGAGTAAGATAAAAGGGGCAGAAAGAAGCTGTTAAATTCCCTTGTTTCTTTTGCTATTGTGCACACCATGTTGTTTCTCCTCCGTGATGCCTGTTTGCCATCAACTCTGCCTTGGAGCCAGCCGATTGACTGAAACCTCTACAAATTGTGAACCAAATAAACCCTTTCTCCTTTAACTTGGGTATCAGGTATTTTGTCTCAGTAACAAGAAAAGTAACTAAGATGGTACTTCTTTTTGGTTAAGCCTGTTTTGGTTGAATTTTCTGACACTTAAAAACTAGAAAAAACCCTAGTCCTTAGCTAGAGACAGGAACTAAAAATCTCTTCATTATTTTCTTATATTTAGGGGGTTTAATAAGTAAATACTTGAATAACATTTAAAATGGTGGACTCTTTATATAATAATATTTTAATCTTTTGTTACCACAATTTCTTTATTCAGGAAAACATGAATCCAAATTTCTAATATGAACTAATACATTTTTTTCCATATCATAGCTTACATTCTAATGTAGTTGTCTTATGTTACTAAAATGATGGGTTGTTAATTATTTGAAGCCACATACTTATTCTTTTGACAAAAATCTAAAATCATTTGTAGGAAAGTCAAATGAAAGTGACTTTTAAAATTTCATATAAGCTTATCAAGATATTACTCCTCAGGCAAAAGTCTATGAAGATGAAAAATTTGTAAATACGTCTCAATATTGCTAATGAACGAAAAATGAAACTATGCTATTGCCTTATTTTTCATGAGAATATATTATAATACATTGTGTTATTAAAACATTGTGTTTTTCTCCATTTCTCCCGGACTAGAAGCATAGTTATTAAGATTCAGGTTTCTAAAGTAGTAGACTACTGATCTATTGCCCCAATATCATTTACAGTCTCAAAAAATTTTTAAAAACTTACAAACCTTAAAAAACAAAACAAAACAAAACAAAAAAACCCCAAAACTTCCAAACCTTTCAGTAGTTATTTACAATTACATTGAAGTTTTTTGAGGAATTTTTAATATAGGCTTACGATATATTTCACTTAGTAGTTCTTACTCAGTGGATTTAGAATGGGTGTGTATGCTTGGGAGAGTAATTTAAGACAAATTTCTTGCAGGTTTTCCCCTGACATTCATTCTTTTTTTTTGGTACCAGAGATCAAACTCAAGACCTTGTGCTTGTGAGGCAGGTGGCTGACACTCATTCTTTAACATATACAGAAACCAGTCAAAAGGGAAAGTACCTCCAAATATTGTATTAACCTGGAAAATTAGGGGTTAATCATTCCCTACCCTCTCCTCCTTCCCTACAATACTACTCCCAGTGTCTTCCCTTAGGCAATGTATGGTACAGTTGCCAAACAGGAATGCTCAAATTTACTCATTCATCTTTGTTAGTTTATAAAAAGCAAATGTACATCTGGCATGTAGTCTGTAGGTCATAAAGCTGCATGAGATTGACACCTTCTGGACTAATCAGTTGGAAATGCATTTTTACAAACCTCTCTGCTAACATCAATCAGAGAAAGAATCTCATTTTCAACAGCCAAGATGCAGGGACATAGTTTGTTATTTTCCTGCAGAGTTTATCAGTAACTTGCCCAAGCAAGTGACGGATGGTTATGAATCTGGCTTCCTATAACTTTAGAAAACATTTTTCATTCTTTGTCTGTGCTCATACAGTAGATAGGGCTATCTAGTACAACTAAGTTGATTACCCACTTGCCCAAATGTATAGTATAGTAAAATTGTCTTCCTGGAATAGCCTCTCAAAATCACTGAGATTCCATTTAAGTCTCAGGAATATTATGCTGGCTTACATTTATACTGGCATAGAAGCCATGTGTAATATCATTAATCATAAAAAAAAATAAAAAGATTCAGAAATGTTCAAAACCCACTAAATAACAGCTTCAATTAGTAGTTAAGGGCCTTTCTTCAGTTTAGGCTTTGCAATATAAGTATATGTAAAGCTGATAATATAGTTTATGCTACCCTATACTTGATCCTTAATATTTTTCTAGTCATCTATTCTGTCCATATTTTTAAACATATTATTGTCTTCTGTAAGACATGTTTATGGTCTTTAACAGTGATTGGCAAACTTATTTTCTAAAGGGCCAAATAGTTGGTATTTTAGGCTTTGCGAGGCATATAATTTCTATTGGCAACTCTTCAACTCTGCCTTTATAGTGCTAAAGGAGCTTTAGACAGCATGTAAATGAATGCATGTGATTATGTTCCAATAAAACTTTATTTATAAAAGCTGGTTTTGGCCCAGGGCCAACCCCTAGTCTTTCTTTAAAGTTTCTACCTTATTCCATTTGTATTAGTCTTTATGTCATTCTTGATGAATTTTCTGTAAAATTTAAATACACATTTGGTCAGGTTATTAAAACTGATTCTAAGTCTTTTCTTGGGTTATCTTCTACGTTGGCTTTGCTCTGGTTGTCAAAACTCTCACTTTCTTCTTTCAAGGTATTTTAATATATTTTCAAAACTTTGATTTACTGATCAAATAAAAATCCAGGTGCTTTCTGTTAGTGAATTTCCTTTTTTTACTGAAGTTAATTAATGTGTACCACCCTTGAGTATGGTATTTGGAAGGCCCCACACCCCATCAAGTTCCAGGTTAGAGTTAGAAATTCTGATGCAGTATTTTATTTGTGGCCTTCAGAATTTTAACAGTGTGTAGGTATACTTTTCATTATTCTTTGCAGTCATCATTCTGTAATATGCATGGAGTTCATGTGCTAGTGAACTGGGATCATGTTTGGTCTTGGTATATTCTTGGTATCACATTCTTTTGGTGGCTTTAGTCTCCATGTTTACATCATTTTAATGCTAATGACTTCAGGTTGATCATACTAATTACAAATTCAAAATGTTACACAGGCATTTAAAACTTAACACAATGAAACCACAACATCTATGACTTCCTGCAAACATTTTGCTTCTTCTGTATTTTCCTATTTCAATGCCCAGATCTACCATTCACTCATCTCATTTCTACATCCCAGTAGAAACCTGAAGGTCATCCCTGACTTCTCTCCTCCCTTCTTCTCTGTACCTAGTCCATCTCCAGCTCTAGTTCCTTCTTTTCTTCACCTCAAATATTTTTTTGAATCAGTCTATTGCTTTCCATTTCTCAGAAACTACCTTCAAGCCACCTTGATCCTTTTTTGACAAGATCTCAACAATAGCTTGGCCTCCTAGATTCCAGCCTTGCCCAACAATCTGTTCTCTGTACTTTGGCCAGAGTAATCTTTATAGAAATCAAATTTGGTTACTTCTCTAGCTAAAATGCTCCCTTTACTTGGTCTCCAGTGTCTTCTGATTAAATCAGAACTCCCTACCATTGCTTATGAGACCTTTCTGATGACTATTCTCTGCCTGGAGATCTCTAACTTTCTCTCTTACTCCCTACTATCATCCTCAGTTTAAGTACCCAGTTCAGACAGTTCCCTCATTAAGCTCCTTGAGGCTAATCTAGTTTATGGCTGAATCTTCATCATCTAGAACACTTCTTGGCTCCAAGTGGGCATTTCACACATATGTAGAACAAAAAAAAGCAATGAATAAATTTCTGGAAACTGTGAGATCTAAACGGGTGAAAACAGTTCCCTAGAAGCATATTAGAAATCCTTTCTGGGCCGGGGATTTAGCTCAGTGGTTCTGGCGCCTGCCTTGCAAGCACAAGGTCCTGAGTTCGATCCCCAGTACCAAACACTATATTATCCTCAAATTTTTGCCTCTTTTTTACTCCAATAGGTACTTTAAAATGTGCTTCATTAATTAGACATTAAGCATCCACAGAATTATAAAAAGCACTGAAAGACATACTATGTACATAATATGCATTATCTTACAAAAACCTTTGCTAAGAAAACACATAACCCACACTTAATGAATGGAAAGGTAGCCACCAGGAAAGTTTACCTCATATCAATCTAAAAAAGTTCTGCATGGCTGTGCGTGGTGGCACAAGTCTGTAATCCCAGCACTCAGGAGGCTGAGGCAAGAGGATCACCATGAGTTCAAGGCTAGCCTGAATTACATAGTGAGACTCTGTCTCAAAAAAAAAGTTCTGCATGATGAAAAACACCATGATTACAAAGTTAAAAGATAAGTGAAAATCTGAGATAAAATATCTACAACACACCTAAAAAAAGAACATATAAAGGAGTCCTAAGAATTAAAGAGAAAGTTTCAAAACAACTCAATAGAAAAAACTGGGTCAGAGAAATAAATAAACAATTAGCAAAAAAGCAAGCAAAAAAAAAAATACAAGCCACTGAGAAACAAATGTAAAGATCATCAACCTAGGGTTGGAAAGATAACTCAGGAGTACAATACTTGCCTAACACGCCCAAGTCCCTAGGTTTGATCCCTAACACAGCAGAAAAAAAATTCCATAAATCTAACTAGTAATTAGGGGAATGCAAATTGAAACAATAAAAATAGATAATTTTCACTCATAGAAAAAAATTCATATTTTAAATTTTGAACAATTTTATGTACAATGATTATATGAAGACTATGAACATGGGAACAAAAAATACTTTCATAATGATGAAATGTATGTGGTTGAAACCTACTTGCAAGGTAATCTGGCAGTAGCTATAAAAATGAAAAATTCAGATACCCCTGTCTCCAGAAATTTTACTCCTAAAAATCTGTCCTAAAGAAATATTTGTTCACTTACACAAAGACTTATATGAAGATAGACACATAAAAATTCACTGCATGTTTGTTTATGTTTCTAGGAGTTAAAAAAATTAGAAACAACTACATTATTATTAATGTAGTAGTAATAAATTAGTTAGTACATCTTTGTTTTTATTATGAAGAATGAGACAAGGCCTATATATGTATTGGTATGAAAAAATCTGAAGGTATATTATTTGGAAGAATTAAATTTAGAACAGTACATGTCCATTTAAATTTTAAAACTCAATGAAAGAGTAGAAAATGCTATCAAGTTGTGGCTAGTTCTTTTAACAAAGAAAATGAAGTATTTATGTACTATAATAATGAATAACACTTGTGCCACTGAACTTAGGGTTCTTACCTTGAGGATACATGTAATGAGAGGCCTGAGTGTAGAGAGACGCTGTGCAATACTCATTTCTACATTCTAAAGCTGAAGGTACAGCAAATGCGTGTAAAATACAGGGGAGATTTTTAGCTTTTCTCTGTGTGGTTCCGATTTTCCTCTCCTGAAATTCCTTGGGTCTTACCAGGAAGTTACTGGAATTTTGGCTTCTGAGACCATAAGCTAGATTTCTTTTTCCCAGAAGGTAAAAGTGCTGTAAAAATTCTGTGGATGGCAAAAGGATTCAGAGTATCCTGTCTTTTTTTCTTAAACTAGGACCCAATAGTCTTCCAAACTAATAGTAATTTTCTCCCAAATAATTATCAGGATAATATATTTTAATGATCTGAGACTCTGAGTGCCACTCTATGTTCTGATAGGATCTATATTCTTTTGGGGGAAGTACTTATGATCTTTTATAGTTTTTAAAAAAACATTTCTCCCTCTCTTCCTAGTGCTATTACCTGTCATATATTTAATTTTTATTTTTAAATTCAGTTTGGGAAAACACAATAGTTACAGTAGTCTCATTTTCCTGTTAGACTATTTTTTCATCTAATTCCTAATTTTCATTGGGTAACCTCCAAATTTATACTATTTCCATTCATTTTGCTGCTTACATGAAAATTTCATCTATTTTAGCGCCTGTTTTTGTTTCACCTCTAACATATTCCTACTTTTTCTTACAGTTTGAACATTTCATTTGTATTTTTTCCTGGCTTATTTAATATTTGTTTATAATTTCTATATTTCTAATTTCTGAATAACTTTGAATTTAAATCTCTACTGTACTCAACCACAGAAGACTTTAAAAAGATGTCTCTTTCAGAGACATCTTTCTGATTACTCCCATAAACTAATAATTCTGAAGGACAAAACTTACAAGTAAGATGTACTATTCCTGATAAGAGTTATGCTTTGGCATTCCACCATTCTTGAACAAAGTTTAGTATGAGTCTTTCAAAGTCTTCTTGTTCCCTCAGCTACCAAATCTCCAGAACAGCACTTAAATCCCATGCCTCATGCCTGTGAGGGAGTTACCCACTGAAGACCAGAAGGGGAAGCAAGATGTCAAAGAGAACCTGGACTAGATCTCCCTTGTAAGAAGAAAGATGGGGGGCCTGGGATTTAGCACAGTACTGTTCTTGCCTGCCTCACAGCGCAAAGTCCTTAGTTCGATTCCCAAGGTACCAAAAAAAAAAGAAAAAAAAAAAAAGAAAAAAGAAAGATAGGAACATGGTAAAAGCTGCTAGATATAATGCATTTTGGAGAAACCATCTTGTTAGTATCTCAATTTTTTAAATAAAAATTTTATTATAAAAATTCTATCTTTATGATAGAATTTTCTTTGGAAAACTGCTGCATTTTGATGCTTGCATAGAGGGACCACCAGTGATTTAAAGTCAAGAAACCCCCTACTGAAGGAGACGCTTAGTGAGAGGCTGTGTAAGAACAATGATGCTTCTAAAAGCATACAGTATAGGGGGAATTAAATAGCTATCTTGTCAATCTTGGGGAAGAAAAGCACGTGAAAGGTTCAGCATTGCTTTTCTTGTTGTCAAGCGAAAAGGCTATAAATTGGAGGGAACAGAGAATGTAGAGAACAGAAAATCCCTCCTGAAGTTAATACTCTATGAGCTACATGAAGTAGTTATTAGAGTATGTTGTGTGATTATACTAAAACTAAATGTTAAGATGCTACTAAGGGCCAATAATATTCTGGGAGTAGAATCTGTTTTGTTGCCTGTTCAGCATCCATATCCTTTTCTTCAGGTGACAGTGCTTTAATTTTTCTTTGGACAGGTAATTTATTTCAGACCATTTAGAGTAAGGCTCAGTCCCAGTCCAAGCACAGAACCATAGAAAAAGGTGTCCTTTTTGTGCTGGTACTGTTACGCTAGTGGAATATAAACCCAGAGCTGGTGGTGGCTGTTCTGGAGGAAGACATGGCTTGAGAATGGTTCCAGTATAGAAAAAAGCTGTCATCAGAAGAATAAACCCAGGTTTGTGTCATCACTGAACACCTGGATGCAGCTGGGTCTGAAATTTTCAGTAATACAAGGTAATTTTATTCAAACGTATAGGATCCCTTGAGTTGAATTTCTCTCATGTCCAACCAGAGTTTTTCCTGTTAAGAATGACTACCCAGAACTTGGAGAATAGAAAAGATTTTCTTGTTGAGGCCAAGTGGAAGTTGAGGTTGAGACAGAGTGGACCCCCATGCAGATGTCTGTCTGAAAAAGGAGCTCATGGAACTAGACCACTGTCTCACACTCCACCCCAGATCATACAGTCCTTAACAGTGAGCCCTCAAAGTTCCCTTTCTTTCACCTTTCTCTGACATTATCAACATCAAAATCACAATGAGTTCTGGGATAGAAACAAGAAATGGCTTAATGTAGTGGGATACTGACTTTATAGGTTTAAATTGGAATAGAACAAGAAATATTTATGAGCCACATCTAGGCATATACTGTTGATCATTTGCTCTGAAAGCTTTCTCAACTAGAACAGGGCAGCAACTAGTTGCTCCCTGAGTATCTACATGTCCCATTTGGATAAGTGATCCACAATTCTTTACTCCAGTGACGATTTGTTTTCAACTTCCACTGTGAGATTTATTTATTCACTATTCCATTGCCTGCCTTTGTTCAAATGATCTGCTGCAAATGGCCTCTGTTTGATACCTGGATCTGGATTTGAAAAGCAGATAAGCTTTGTTACTTCAGAGTGGTGGTCTTAGGGAACATATTGTGGGTAAAAGACTCTCTTTAGTTTTGAAAAGCTGGCCATATAGTGTACATGACACAGTAGCTATTTGAACCTTGCAGAAACGGACAGCAGGTTTACTTCTTGTGAATGCACAGCAGTTAAAGGAGTGGCTAAGGACAAATTGCTCCAATCTGTTTTATTAATAGTCCATTCCCCCCATTCCTAATGAATAATTCTCTTTTAAGGCTACTTTTCCTTAAGCATTTCAGAGAGACAAAGCGGGTAGGAGAATCATTAAGGGCAAAGACAGATACCTGTTTAGTGAGATGCAGAGTTTTGAGGATCTTTAGAATTAGACAATGGCAATGGGGCAAACTTGATTGGAAAAAGGAAAGTCTATTTTGGAGTAGAAGGAAAAGGCCCCTTCTAAGAAGATATTTGAATATTTCCCAACCTGTAGCTACCTTTTCTAAAATTTCTTGATGTGTCTTCTTCACTTCTGGGACTTAGAAGCTGCTTTACAATTGTAAGATTGTGTTGCTCAAACTAAACTATAGCAAAGTTGCTCAAACGAGACTATAGCACATACTTATATCAAGTGTTCAATTTCTGACTAGGTCTCATCAACTTCTTTGTCCTTTTTTCCTCCTTAGTTATTTAATCTGTTAAATCAAGTTACTTAGCTCCTTTCTTGCTAATTTATCATTCTGACATCAAAGTTAGTTTCAATAATGGCCCTGTATCACTACAGTCACTATATGTCCTAGAATTTCAGGTATGATTCCAATTTTAAGCCTTCTGTTTTATCGCCCTAATATCATGAAATCCTTAATTGACATTTATGTGTCTGAATTTGGGATTTGATGTGCAAAATATTATCTCTATGTACATGGCTCATATGTAAGTTCAAAGAACACTTCAGTTTGGGTTACAGGACACATAAGTTACAATCTCAGCACATAATGACACATTGGGAGTTCTTGGAAGATCAATAAAATTAGGTTAGGGACAGGCATGCAAATTATGTGAGATAAGTAGAGAATTCACAGGAGGTCTTCTACCAGCTCAGATTTCCCCTTAGAGAGGAAAGCCTAGAGATAGAGTTTCATGCTAATAATAATAAACAGAGGGGAATGAGGCCAATTCACAGTTGATAAATTTTGAGGATAAGGAAAAAACTCCTTGCTGATAACAATACTAAAGAGTTGATTAGCCCCTAAATTACTCTGCCATGTCTCCACAGACTTGGCCCTGCAGTCTGCATCCCTTTGAGAACATGTGGAACCTCCTTGATGTAATCTCCTTTTAGAAGACAAAATCTGAAATACATGATCAAGGAGAAAGAGTTGCTCTCTTTCTCCCCAAGCAATTGAAAAAAAATGGAGTAGAGGCTCTTTGGGGGAAAGTAACGAGAAAGTTACCATCTGGGCTCTGGGTAGAGGGAGGATTAACGCTGCCATTTCTCTAAGCACGTGGTTAGGAGTAGTCTGGGCAAGAAGGTATTATTAGCAGGCAAAAGCTGTGAGGGTTAGAGACAATTCTGAATCCATTAGGGGCAGAGTGGAAAAAGAGGAGTCAGGGCAGAACCAGTGGCTCAGGTTTCTTGATAGGGAAGATGGTGAACAGTCTGCTAGAAAGTGACGAGGGAGAACTGCAGCTCTTTGTTGGGTAGAAAAGACACAATAGCATTTGGTTGGAGAATGGCTGACGACATGGCTAGGGTGTGTGTGTGTGGGGGGGTGTTGGGGTGGGGGAGTTGAGGGGTTGGCTCTGTCACTGTGTTTCTTGGAGAACAGGAGTCAGGCCCACCCTAGATGCCAATTGGAAAGGCTGCTCAGTCTTCTCTGACAACCTTCTGTGGATTCCTATTAGATAAGATGAGCACTTTGAAAGCTAAAGGGAAACCAAATTAACAGTGGTGGCAGCTTACAGCATACCATGTGCCCAGAAGAATGCTATGTATTTTGCACAGATTTTTTTCACTTAATCCTTTCACAAACTCTTTTATTGTAATCTTATAGAGGAGGCGATTGAAATTTACAGAGACTACGAATCTTGTCTAAGTTCAGATAATTACTACATGGTAGAATGAAGATCTGTCTGCCTTCAAAACCTACATTCCAGCCCACATTTGTCTGTGCAGTCATTACAAACGAGAAGGTGGAATGGAAGAGAGGAGAGAAAAGCACATGCTAAGCTACAAAGCCGGTGACCACAGAGGCCCAGACAGCAACTAAATTCTTCTTAAAAAACTTACTCCTAAACATATGCCAGAAATTGAACAGCTGTCAGGGGTAACTACTCCATTATCAACACTCACTTTCCATTCTCTGAAATTAAAGTACAATAGCATGGAGGATGTACTCAAAGGGGAGAATAATTATCTTAGCCGAAGGCTTAAACTGGGTGGAATATCACCATCTCTTCAAAGATGTAAAGGTGTAAAGTTAACGATGCAAAGATACTGGAGTACAGCTTCAAGGGGACTGTTCTCTGTTACTGTTTTATTTTTTCCATCTATGACTTTCAGCAGAAGAGTCTGGAAAATGCCTTGCATCTTTTGGACTGTTTAGTTATTAAAATATTGCTGCAGAGCTCCCAATTCATAGAGCCCTAAATATAACAGCGAAAAGGATATTCACCTGGGGATTAGGAAAAGAAAGGAAGAACAATGGGCATTATACAGAAGCTTCCTTACCTTGCCTTTTCCCTGAATGAAAATCATCTTGCATTTGTTTCAGGCAAAATAGGAAGCAAAATCATTCCATCAGCACTCATATATTTTTCAATCAATGTAATCTACAGGGATCAGATTTTTTTTGGCATCAGATGACTATGTATTCACTGCAACTTATGAGCCTGGACTCTGGCACATGCTTGTTTTCATAGCTCAGCATTTCTCACCTCCTTCATTGTCCTTGCTGTCTGTGCAGAGAGTCTCCATGGCTACATCACAGCCTGCCCCTCTCCAACCTGGCTGGCAAACACAATGCCAGCCGTTTTGGTCCAGTGTACATCTCCCATTGCTGTTGCACAGACCAGGACAACCCTCTGTCAAGACAAAGAAAGAAGACACCAGTGATTTGAGTATTGAAAGATTTTCCACCCAAACAAAACAGATACGGGACACTTAGTGGGAACAGGCCTTTATAAACAGCACAAATACTGTAATTGCACATGGATAGCAACAGCAACATTATCTAAGGAATCTAATTCTTATCCAAGTGGCATCTTTGATTGACCTGACCCTTGAGACACCACTTACCTGTGCAGGACAGAAATATATGCAACGGTCCACTAAATTGCTGCAGGCCAGACAAAATTAATTAATTTTTTTTTCCTTTAGCAAAGCAACAAGGTATAGTGTATGGTGTAAAAAAGCATCTCAAGAAAATAATTTTAGAATCGCTCATCTAGATTTTAAATCTATTGTAAACATTGTTATCACTTCTTAGGACATGCTTCCTTTGAGCACCTTGTTGCTTTAAAAAAAATCCCTCTAAATTTAAGAGCATGAAAGTGTATGAGAGTTTATGAATGATGTCAAAAGAGATCATTAATTTTATCTGGCCTGAGAGTTGCCGAATATTCATGTGAAATTACAGTGCATTAAATAATTGCACAAAGTATAGGCCAGTATTAATGACTATACTTTATGCCAAGAGTACATTCCTTTTCACAGAATAAGCAAAGCCCAGGAAATAGTGAAGCAGCTTAGCGTCTATTCTAACAAACATCAGGATTCAGGCTGCATACGGATGGGACAGGACCAACAGGATTTCCAACTAAATGTAATAGCTGTGCATATTTGATTACTTAGGACGGACAAAATGAAATACCATAAGGACCACAATAAAACATTGATAGACTGAACAAAAACACGGTAGTGACGTGCTTCAAGACAGATAGCGAAGTGTGATATTTTGTGACAATCTCCCTAAGGCTTTTATGCTGTTACCTTTATATCCTATCTTGTCTGCTTTTATGGGCAAGGAGGGAAAATTTGGGAAACAATTAAAATAATTTAATATATCCAAAATCTATAATTGTTTCAGTCTAACATGACATTGAAAAAAACCATTTTTGTCACTTCCTACTGATGATATCTGGCATGCAGCCAACATGATCTGTTTATGAGGATGACACTAGGTAGGTTCTGGAGTTCTTGTTTATGAGTGTGACATGACACTGACAGAGCAAGGATATAAATGTTCTAGAATTCTAAGAATAGCTGGTTATTAATCTGATCTCTTTGGACAGAGTTATTTATAATTTAGTATAAATCTATGTTAATAAAAATACTTGCTACAGCAATTGGGGTTTATTACAGTTTCTTATCATTAGAATGCTCCTCTTGTTTTGGTGATAAAATTTAAGGGGACAATCTGTTTAAAGATGTTTAAGTCTTTATTAAAATAATTATTTAAGTATCGGTTTCCCCTCCTCCACTGTGGAACTTGAAAAGAGAATGTCTCTAAGAGACGTCCTGTCTCTTAAGATTAGAGTTAACAGAAAGAAGAATATTTTGACAGTCTGGCATCCATAAGTCCAATTTCCTTATGTCTGCCATTAGGTCAGGATGAGATTAATTTTGCTGCTTCTTTTCTTTCAGACAATTTACCATCTGTATTTATGGATTTTTTTCAATATATGAAGGGTGAATTTTCCTTACGGATGTAATTTTTGGTTTTGTTTTTAATGAAACAGGAAGCTATAATTGCCCCACTGACAGAGTGCAGCAGCTGACTGCATGCACAAAAAGTTATTATATGAAAGCCTGGATATTGCCATGAATATTTTCATATTCTAATGAAAGGCACAAACAAGGGATAGAAAGTAGGTAATCTGAGGAGAAAGGGGAAGGGAATTTTCTCTTATAAAAAACATTTTCACCTATTTCTGTGATAACTGAAGACATAAGAATCTGCTGTTTTCTGGAGAGCAATGTTATTCATTCTGATTTAATAGAATGCATGATACTTTAGTTTTTTAAAAAAGATAACAAAATATAAATTATATTACACATATTTTGAAATATTCAGAAAAAGCCAAAGAAGGATAAATGAGATTTCTCTCAACATATGTTAACCAGAATCTTCTTTAGGTTGACAATTTCTTATTCTGTGGTAAGAGTATCTATGATTCTTTAATTTAGAACTTAAAGCTTATGGGCTGAATTGCCAACAATGAAGATCTTGAAGTAAACAAAATAAAATAAACAAAAAACAGCAAATGTACTGTATTCTTCAGTTTTTGGTGCTAGTGAAAATTAATGCTTTTACATAGGAATGAGATCTGTGATAACCCAAAAGTATAAAAATGAGACACAGACATTTAAGTCTCAATACTGTAAATCCAAGGAATTTCACATAATGTAAGCTTGATTCATAATTTACAATAATATGCATGAAAAACAGTCTACTGTTATACCTAGTGCAATCTGATACACGGTTATATATAGATATATATGTAGATATGTCAACAAAGAGCAAATATACAGTACCTTTAACTATCTTATCCAAATAGTGAGCTTGGAAAATTAAAAAGAAAAAAGAACAGACAGACATTTCAGAAGTGTCACATGGGACAAGGAAATTTTCAGAATTTACATGCAAATCGAGTAGCTGCAGCTGACATAAGACTCACATCACACGACAGAGATGCACTTTGTATCTTCTAAAAATGCAATATATTCACATCTAGCAAATGTAGTCATGATTCCCGGAAATACTCAGCATTTTCAAGAAAAGTCTGAAGGTAAACTAATAACTATCCTTCACAGATTCTACGGGATGCACTCTACCCTCATTCTTTTTAAGATTACAAGTAGAAAAAAGGAATCAGTTCTTTATTACTAAAGAATTTTGGAAACTTAACAACTATGAGATCTACAAATAATCAAACTTTAATAATAAAAAGCAGAAAAAAAGCAAAGCAAAGAAAAAAATTAACAATCCTTGAGCAAATGAAACATTTACACATTATCTTTGAAAAAGGATGTATACGTTTTGTAGAAAATGATTGTCCAGTAGACCTTGGCTCAAAGTCAGGTTGACAGCATGTATCACACATGCAGTCGATTAGAGCAATGGAGTATTCTGAGATCTTGTTTCTTTTCAAGAATCATCTTGAAATAGGCTTGGCTTCTCTCAAAAGGTTTGTAGGCACAGTCAGAATTAAGGCTGCATCTTTTGCTGCACCTATACCTGCCCCTGCCCATTTATCTTCTATGAGGCTACAATTAGGATGCACCTTTTCCCCTTGACAGAGACATAAATGCTTCTCTCCCCTCACTGTAGAGACCTACTATATTTTTAATAAGCCTCAAATCTTGCTTTGTCAAAATTCATACATCTTTAATGATCTAAAATTGCTTTTCAAAGATGCTTTTGTTGATTATTTTTCATTACTGATATATGCAAGTGGTTGCAGAACTCTTAACAGAATGATTTAAACTGTAACTTTCAGATGAGACACTCAGGTCTGATGGTTGTGTCATGTGTGTAAACAAAAACCATAAATGGTTTTGACACGTCTGTACTGTGTACATAAAGGGTTAGTCACTTTGCCATAGGATTCCAGTAGAGGCTTCTCAGTTGCCTTTAAAAATAAGCATGTTTATAGCTAATTGACAATATATTACAAGGGAAATTAAGGTGAAAGAAGATATAGTGTTAAATAGTACTCTACAGTTAAAATAATTCATCTTTTAAACATAAAAATGCATTATTTCATAGCATTATTCATATAGTTTCTTAATAATTCCTTCTAAATATTACACAGTTTAGTAGAGCCCTACAATAGCTCATTTGAAGATTTGAACTTAACTAAGTGACATTAAAAGTTCAGTAGTTCCAGATTCAGTTAGGATAATATTTCTGAGGAAATTCTTACTTTATAAAAGTAACTGATCAAAGGTGCAGAGTACACCTTTTGCCTTTATACCAGGACCACTTTAGTTACTATAACCATATAAAGAACACAATGAGCTAAATGATATAGATTAGTAGTTTGTAAATACCACGCTTTTTTTTTTTCTTTTTTTTTGTACCGGGGATCGAACTCGGGTCCTTGCACTTGCACAGCAGGTTACAAAACCACTGAGCTAAATTATTTCTAATTAGCCAATCCCATTATTTTAGCAAACAGAATCAACTGAAAAACACTGGATTGATTTGCAGGTAAAGATAAGCTTGCGATAGGGTCAGGAGAACACCAAGTGGAGCTGAAATTAGAAAATGCATTTAAAAGCAAGGCAAATAATATAACACTTTAAATAGTAAAGATATTTGACACAAGATTTACACAAAGCTAAAAACCAACCATAAAAAAATCTGTATTGATAAAAAGATGCTACGATTTATCATTTACGTTTTATTTCAGAGAATCACTGATAGCTTAAAACTGAGAGAGAAAAGGGAAAAATCTACAACCTATATTTTAGCCTTGAAGAATAAAATTTCTGAAAATTCACAAAACCTTGGTTCTAAATTATGAAGAAGTTAAAGGAGTTGTCATTATATAAAGTTGAAATAATTATTAAAAGTAATAATTGCAACAATAAAAACATCACTATAAAATCCACTACAGGAAATAATGTGAAAAATGTAGGCATGTGGTAAGAAGCCATTAGGAACAATAATTATAAAAATAATATAGTATATTTAAAAGTTAATATATCTAACAATTGCTGAAATGAACATTAAGATGCAGAAAAATTACCTTGAAAACCAATGAGTATGTTCTGATATTTAAAAAGTCATATCTGTTAGGTATACTGTTTTAAATTATATAGAATAAAACTCTTATAAAAATGGATGTTAGACATATAAAAGAGTCCTTTAAAACAAATTGTCTGGTTAAATGTTGTATTCATAGGAGACTTTTCCTGAGATTTTATTTATTTATCTTTTAAGAATATCTAGGGATACAGTGGGGTATTACCATATTTCCTGGAAGCTGATGATTCTGAAATTTTTGGGGGTCTCATTTTTTTTGTTTTTTGGTACCGGGGATCGAACTTCGGTCCTTGTGCTTGTGCAGCAGGCAGCAAAACCACTGAGCTAAATCCTCGGCCTGGGGTCTCATTTTTGAGAAAACCAGTGAAAGGTATGGATTCTCTTCCCAGAGAAATTCAGGTGTGCTCACAAATACAAATGCTGTTGCTGATTTTAGATTTTCTATGAGCCTTTATTCTATATACCTTACATCACACCTGCCTGATGTATTACTGATTCCCAAATTTCTAGCTTAACCTCTTTTACTTGTTCAGAACAGGTTCAGAACAATCCCCTGACACACATGAAGTACTCTTACTCCAGCCTTGTTCCTTGAAGATAATAATAAGGGCTTATTTTGTGCCAGACAGTCGAAGTGCTTTACATTATTCTTTCATTTAATCATCACCACAACCGTCTGATGTAAATACAACTGAGATAGTAAACACAGATGAAGAAAATGAGAACATGAAAGATTAGGTAATTTGTGCAAAGTCACAACCTAGCAAACTAGACTGGCTTTAAAGCTTGCTCTTAACAATTATGTCACGATGGTATCTCTTGGTGACTTAGGGACAATTTCTGTTTCACTAGAAGAAAAAACTCATGAAAGAGGCTCAGAAGTACTATGCAATCCTTGATCTAACAGAAATCTTTCCCCAAAGCCATAGGGTAAGTACCATGTGTACCATGTTCTTTTAGATGTCTTCTATATGGTTTCCTTGGGAAATTGTAAGGTAAGTCTACTTTAAATGCTACAACATTTCTTTTAAAAGCTGTGCTCAACTCTTTGCTTTAACTGCCTCTCTCTCAAAACACATTCATCTCTGGGACCCAGCAAAGGAACAACTATTCAGCTGTCAAGTTTATGTACTAGGGATCCCTGGTCTACTTGCTGGTACAAATGGAAAAGATACGGAAATTTTGAGTATCAGGGAAAGGTTGGGCTCATCAAAAATATTTTTATTATAGAATTAGACCATAAAATTTTAGTATTAGCAAAGCAAAGGATTGGTGCCATATTCTTTGTACATACTCTCTAGATGCTTCTACTTAAAAATAATTCTTTCTCTTTTTAAGTTACCCTTTGTGTTTTGAGGAAATGGTAGAGGTAAACTCAAACAATTGTCTGCCCTTGTCTTTACCCCTTAGGAATGGATGTGGGCTGTGAGGTCCATTAAGAGGGCAGTTGCTTATAGACTGTCCTTTTATAGCATATTTAAATCCTAACATATAGAATAGAGAGGGACAGCACTGCTTTGAGAATTCTACCTGCATGCTGATGCCTCATCTGCTTATCAATCAAAGGTATAGATGGCCTTCTTCCCTTCATTTCCTGATATTTTATTCTTTCTGTTCTCCCCATGAATACTTCTCATGGTTGAAGTTTCAGAATATATACATCAGGGTACACATAAAAAATCGCTTCTCGGCCTTTTGGCTAAGATCAAGTGTAGGGTACACATAAAAGAGAAGACTCAAGAACTAGGTTGGATCAATTCACTACAGCTAGGAGATGCCACAAAAATACTTGGCTCTAATAAAATTTAAAGGCCCATATGACTTAATGTGTAAATCTTCCCCGTAGAAATGTGAACTCTGTGGCTGTGCTAATCACTGCTTTCCTATTGCCTGGTTCACAGGGTAGTGTTGATATTTATTATATAAAATAACCAAATGAGCTTTACATGATGGTCTTAGTATCTTCTACATGTCTTTACAGTTTCTGAAGAAATTCTCTGACAGATGTTATCTTTTCAGAAAGAAGTAAAAGTGGGCAATACCTCACTGATGGCATTGTTCCCTCTCTTTCACTCATGTGTTCCTGTCTGCTCACCCTAACCCATCTAACCAAACTATATTCCTAATATTAACATTAGGTGCTGTTTACTGACTGTTATACTATGTGTGAAAATCACCCTAAGGATTAAACATACATTAGCTCAGAATTTTCACCTTCCTATGCAATACAGGGTACCAGTAATGTCTTCCCCATTTCACAAATAAAGAAATTGTGGCATAGGAAATTAAATAATTTTATTTCTTTTCTTTTCTTTTTTTTTTTTTTTGGCACTGGGGATTGAACTCAGGACCTTCCACTTGTGAGGCAGGCGGCAGCACCACTGAGCTAAATCCCCAGCCCTAAATAATTTTCTTAAGATAAAAATTCTGGCAAGCAGCAAAGACAAAAATTCCAACCAGGTAGTCTGATGCCAAGCCACATTCTTAATAAATGAGTTTTATTGATAGCTCAGAAAAACCAGAACTATGTATATGTGTAAGGAAAACTAGAAGCGTCATCTGTTTTTGGATTGGTCAAGGAATTTACTTCAATGAAAATATTGGATAAAAAAATGAAAATTCTTAGTTCAACATGTGCAATGATAGAGAGAAATCAGAAAGTAAGATTAAAATGTAAACTAATTTGAAATATTAAATTGTTGATCAAATCTTGTAGATAAGAACACTTTAAATAAACTAAAGAAAGCTTTAGACGAAGAACTATTGTACCATATTCCAAAAGCCCAAAGTTTGGAAAACCAGTGGGCAGGAAAGTAAAATTAGGGATGAAACCAGGGAAAATGAAAACAAATGAGTTAACAAAAACACAAAAAACAGAAACAGTTGAGTTGATGTGTAAATGTATACAAGAAATACCTGCTGAGTAGTTGTTCCAAAGAAGGCTGCTTATTAAAAAATGAGGCCAAAGGAGCATATGAACCTGCTTTGGGGGGGCGGATTGGGATATTTGAAGGTCTACATGGAATAACATTAATTCCAAATTTGCTTTCCTTTCACCGGCAAACTGATTCTTATAAACACAGAAGAAACAAAAGCAAACCAAGTTGGCTATATATATATATATATATATATATATATATATATATATATATTAAGCGGCTCACAAGGGAAAATAAAAATGGTTTGTGTATACATAGTTGCTGATGTGTATGGTTATGAACTATTCACATCGTTGCTGGTGTCAACAATGTGCTTGGTTGGAGCATATTAAACAACACAGTATTTTCACTGGGCTACTGGCTGAACTGACTCTTGGGTATAGCGTAGACATAGGCAAATAACACAGAGTCTACAATTCTGGAAATATTTCTCAGTTTAATTACAACAATAAAATCTTAGAGGCCCAACTTCAGAAGAGGATAATTCAATCAAATGAGTACATAATAAAATAAATACATATACTTCACTATGACTATTATTGCAAAGTCCTTGGAGTGGAGGACAGATTTTTATTTAGCATTGTGTTTCACAATATTTTATAACACAGACTTTTAAAAAATGATTCACATTAGTATCTCATTAAATTTGTAAGTAAGTATCATTCCTAGATTATTCATGTACCAGTCCTTGTAGGATGACAGAAAAGCTACCGTCTGCAAATAAGTACATATTAAATCCATTTATTCCAATCAGCAACTGTTTAAATCAGCATGCAAGCTGCATACCCATTGATTTGATGTTCCTTAATTGGTACTCACGGCACTGTTTTATTACTGATTACCACATCATAAAGGATTATGACAGTGACATTATTTTAAACACCATAAAACAATTTTATGTTCTTAAGAGTTCACTCAGGCCCCTTAAAGTATGTTCTTTCTCACACAGAATTTTCATTCTAAGATTAGGGTGAAACATTTAAAATATTCTATCCCATTTAAGAAAGTCAATTAATTTGAATTTTAGCAGCTAGTAAGTGAGATGGTGTCAATAAAGAAAAACAGCGTGTGCACACGCACATGTGCTTTCTTAAAGAGCATTTGCTCCCCTTAATACATTTTAAAAACCTACTTCAAATAAATTGTTTGAAAGTTTGCATATTTTATCCTTTCTATTGTAAAAATTACCTGTATAAATATAATACTTCTTACATGCACCTACTCAAGCAAAATACCATATTTCACTTTTGAACATTATTTATACCAAGACATTCCAAAAGAGAAAAATAATGTGTTTTTTTCTAATTTAAATCAGTCCAGAAAAATCTAGATTCCTTGGAAAAGGTGTTTCGAGATAAGCCACATTTTATAATGCCAGTATTACTGAAAAAGTGCTTTATATAAGCTGCTGTGCTTTGGACAAAATAGTATTATTTTACTTCAGTTTACAATTTCATCTTTTCTTGTGGGCTACATATTCACAACAGAGGAACAGAGGTGCACTCAAAATGCAGACGGTAGACTCACTGATTTTGGCATGTGCATAACCTGGGCAAAACAGATGCCTATTGTTTAGTATGTGATGTATGAATTTTGTAATGGTCTGTACATATGGCATGATTTCATCCACAGATCACATACATAAACATGCTAGTAACACATGTCTCTTGGTTTTTACTCCTTGCTTGAATTTATTGAATGACATAATCAAGGACATATTTTAGGATTTTATAGATTTAAGAAGATCAGTTATATTATTAGTATTCTGATTTGGGAATGAAACTAGCCAGGGACAGCTGTTAGCAATAAATGCGAATTATAAATATGGGGCTGGCAATACAACTCAGTGGTAGAGTAGATGCTGAGGTTTTCCCATGGCCCTGAGTTTGAGCCCCAGTACTAAATGAACAAACAAACAAATAAATAAATCAATCTCTACATATATATGAAGATATATCTATTTTGTGCATATCTACATATATGCATAATATTTTTATGTTAAATGATTACTTGGCTATTTGAGATTTTGAAACAATGACAACAGTGTCTCTGTGGCACTAACAATCCCATCATGGGAAACCACAGAGAGCAATGATCTACTCATTTGGTCAGTACCAATGAATCTAACTTCTTATTTATAGTCCTTACTTTTGTCTATTGGTATTTAAGAAAAATTTATAGACTAAGATAAGCATGTAAAATATAGTGGGTCTCTCATGTGCCAGTTTTCGCGATATGGAGAGAATAGTAAAAAAATTGATCAATCTTTTTCACGAATCTAGGATAAACTATAATTTATTTTATGAAAATAGCAGATAAGTGGCTCT
This sequence comes from Heterocephalus glaber, assembly GCF_053883595.1. NCBI lineage: Eukaryota > Metazoa > Chordata > Mammalia > Rodentia > Bathyergidae > Heterocephalus > Heterocephalus glaber. The sequence goes on along the minus strand of NW_028258308.1, from coordinate 16,204,121 downwards.
TTTTAAAGCTGACTTAGAGAGAAAACAATTTTTCTGTATTTATGGGTGAGAGAGAGTACGCACAGATAGTACCACTTATATTTTGTGAACTTATATTTCGGCCTTTTTTCATGAACTAATGCTGGTGACACATGCAATCTACCTGTTTTCTACAAGTTATTTTTCAGCTGACAGAAAAACTGGATATAAATTCAAATACTGGAAGGAGGTACACAGAGTTTTTAATGAGTAGCTTGCAACTTCCTCAAATCCTTTACAGTATTCATTAATTTTCCTCAAACTTTATTATAATTGTTATTTTTATTTTTACAAATTCTGACTTCTGTTAACTACTGTAATTCAAATTTTTTGAGTGGAAAAAAGTGGCACTTTATTATTGAGACATCACTGGTACCATTGTTATTTTATCTGTTTTTATGGCAAGTCAATATTCTGTTACATAAGCACAGACATTAATTTATCTTTATTAAAGAGAAATTAATTTTCATGCACTCCACTATGCACATACATCCAAGAACAATTAAAATAATTTAGGAGGCAGCACTGACTAGTCATTAAAGCACGGGCTTGGGAATGGCTCATGTGATTTGGAGCCTAGTTCTGTTTGTATACTACTGCATTCATAGAGGAGTTATGGAACCTCTCTGAGCTTTTGTTTCCTCAATGGAGATTTCAATAGCTTCTACTTGTTATGGTTGATGTGAAGATTAAATGAGATAATCTGTCGAGAGCACTTTATATTCATTATACTTAGCACACAGTAAATAATAAATACTAGGTGTTATTTTTAAAAAATTTTTTTAAATTTTTTTATTTTTTTGGTACCGGGGATCAAACTCAGGTCCTTGCACTTGCACAGCAGGCGGTGAAACCACTGAGCTAAATCCCTGGGCAATACCAGGTGTTACTAATCTATCTTGGTACCAGTCTAGAAAGGACAGACTTAACTCATCTTTTAAGAGACCATGACATGAGAGTGCCAATGATTAGGACCTCTCTGTCCTAATATGTTCAGGCTAAATTCTCTCATGCTCCATCCCCCAAATATTCTCCTTTTGAGGGCATACTTTTAAGTGAAATAAATAGGACACACATGTGTAAATACCGAAGTTTCTCTGGTGTGAGAAACTGAAAATGTAAATAAGGATTAAAATGAATAATTGATAATGAGAAATAGGAAGGAAAGGTCCAAAGTGGTAGGGGAAAGGAAAGAAGGGAAAGGAAAAAATATGGTGGGAACACTCTTCATATGAATTACTGTAGCTAGTTTTCTGATTGGGAATAACTCCAGTTTTGTGTCAGAAAGTTTTCTTCCTTGTCATGGAAACACCTCTGCTAGCTTAGTTGTACTATTCTAAATCAACATGTGATTCAGCTTTATGGAATAAACATATCATACATTGTCCTTACATATTTTGTGTTCCTTCATTAGTAATTTCATTTGAGCAAGGTAAATTAATGTTTTCTAGAGGAAAAAAAATCCATATAATCTACTTATGAGTTCAGAAATACAAGTCATTTTTACAGTAACTATTTGGAAACTGAGACATTTACATATCGCACTTCACACGCACATCCCTATTTTATATTATGATTTTATTGGGAATTTTTATTCTATTTTTCATTATGAAATGTACTGAGCAGATGGAATATATATTGCTAACTTTTGTAGCAAAATTCTGTTGTTAGTGTGTCACCATTTCTAAATACAGGAGGAAGCCCACCCTTGCCTGAGATGGGCTTTTTCCATACCTGGTGACACACATACATACAGTCATAGTTGCACACCTAGACATTTAATTGTGTAGCTTGTGCTCACACTGGTCCCAATTCAGAGGATTTTAGGGGCAGGAAAAGAATTAAGGTATGTAAAACAATCACATAGAAATCTTTCCCTTTGCATTTTATGGCAGCTATAAAATGATTTTTTCTCCCTACATGTACCAGTGTATTTGGACTGGATTACTCACATGCATTATAATCACCATTAGGGACTCATCTTAAAAGCCAAAAGTTGGACTGTATGTGAAAAGCATTATTTTACACCTCATTGTTCATATGGGGACTAATTAATGCATACCTAATGCCATTAATTCACAATTAGATCACTTATGTTTAACCACATGCTTTCTATGCATACATATATAAATATTAATTTTGGACAGAATGATAATCATTCAGCACCATAACAATTAAACAGCTGCAACCTGTCTCATATGTTAAGTGATGGAGCTGCAGGCGAGCTCCATAAGCAGACGGTCTTACCCACCCATGCTTAATGTTAAAGACTTTTTTAAAAAAAGAGGAGTTGACAAATCAGAACAAGCAGGCATAGTTTTAATGCAAATAGGCCAATTTGCAATGTAGATTGCCTTAAAAACTAATTTGGTATATAGGAAAAAATTAAGCTCTGTTGTTAAAGGAAGACATTATATCACATTTGGATATAGCAGATTCCACACCAACATAATTATTTACTAATTTCATTCAACCAAAAGAGTTTAATGAAAAAGCAGCTGGCAAAGTATTCATATTGATGGACATCCTTTGACTGCTCCTTAATTTATCCAAGGCACATGCCTGTTAAATCCCAGAAATGATAGTCATATTTCAGACAGCTGTTTTCCAGCTTCATTAAAGAGGCACTCAAAAAGGAGAGGGTCATTGAACCTATCATAAAAAGAGAAAGAAAACCTGGCAGTAGTCACACCATAATCTGTGAATACAGCAAATATCAAAAGGGAAGGGGGAGCTATGGCTTTTATATGGAGCAACACTATAACCAAACTTGAATTTTAAAAATTGCTAGGTAGAAAAGAACTGTTTTAAGATGAAAAGAGACTATTTTCAACTTGTTATCTTCAAGAATGATAAAATCTGCCATTGAAAATATGCTACAGTGCCACTGTGGGAAGGAGTAATCATATTTCTTAAAATTGTGGGCTAATTCTTCCAGTCATACAGTAAACTGAACACAAAGTTCTGACTATTTAGTCCATTAGGATAATAAGAATCTCAGCTTATAAGGAAAATCACTAACACTTCTCTTGGTGCCTGGCACTCTACAATTACTTGATAAAAGTTTTAGGAAGAATGTGTCAACTTTATAATCTGGCACTAGTTATAGTCTGTATTTTCCTTGCTAATATTGTAAAATAGCTGAAAACATTATTTTGCACCTGGTTTCACTCCCAAATGCCTTGAATTTCAACTTCTCAATAAAAGGCTTCTCATGAACTTGGCAAGAATTGAAGAGAACATTTTTCATCTTTATTTCTGGTTAAATTGTATATCCAGTCAGTTAAGCTTTAAAACCTCTTATATACTATGTTTGGGTGGTAATTAAGATCTTAAATGGTTTTTAAAAGATGCAAATCAATGAGGTGTTCCAAATTGAAAAATATACTACAGTATGTTAGCAAAGGAACAAAATAGAGAAACTTTTAATAAAACAATATAAATTTATTTGTATTTTTTTTGGTACCGAGGATCGAACTCAGGAACTTGCACAACAATATAAATTTGACATATAGCTTAACTGACTTTTTTCAGGGTTGAGACTCGAAAATGATAACCCCAAGTACAGTGCTATGGCATGCTGAGAGCTCTGAATAAAAGAAGAACCAAGGTTTCTCTGACCTTTTATCCTTCTGTTTTACACCCTCCTTCTTTCCTGAGGCAGGGAGGGGCTTTCTATGATGCTACTTTATCTAAGGAAAATTCCTCCAGGAGGAGTGGAAGTAATGTTGATCCTTCCCTCAGATTTCATTAAACCCAGAAGATGAACTCACAGGAAAAGGAGACCAAAGATCTGACACCTAGGCCACAGAGACTTTGGCATTAGCAACCATTTATTCTTGGGAGGGCTGCTACCCAAGAGGCAAGATGGCCTTTGCTTTCTGGGTAGTTCTTTCCCTTATTTCCCATGGTTATTATTTTCCTTTGGGCCTCAGGCCCTTATTCCCTCCTGTCGTTACCTCCCTTCAGAAACCCTAATTCCACAATCTTTCTGTAGTTCAGAATGCTATTTAACCATCTGGCCCTTGCTTGAGTTTTTATACTTTGTGTGACTATTGTGCACTTGCATATTAATAAATTTGTATGTCCTTTCTCCTGGTAATCTATTCTAATTTTTATAACACTGCCATGAATTACTGAATCTTCAGAGGACAGTGAATCTATATCAGACAGTGAATCCTGAATTAACTTTTTTTGGTGGGAAGCATGCTGGGGATTGAACCCAAAGAGTGCTGAGGTACATCCCCAGACCTTTTTACAAAAATTATTTTAGGACATAGTCTCACTAAGTTGCCAAAGCTGGCCTCAAATTTACAGTACTTCTGCCTCAGCCTCCTGAGTAGCTCTGATTACAGGTGTGTGCCACCCCACCTGGCATCTGTCAATGAACATAAAAACAGTAACAACAACAACAACCCTGAAGTTCCTGGTGGAAAACACATACAAGAAGACAGTGAGAACGGAAAGAATGGGTTTTATCAAATCTAAAGAAATAAGGGATAATTTTTTTTTTTGGTACTGGGGATCGAACTCGGGTCCTTGCATTTGCAAGGCAGGTGGCAAAACCATTGAGCTAAATCCCCGGCCCAATAAGGGGTATTTTAATGATACCTAAGTGATTAAAAAAACCACTATAAATCATCAGCATTTTCTTATATATTGCTACTATCTGAGAAAAGTCACAGTGGATTTAACCTTCCATTTTTTCTGAACACAGCTGCTTCTAAGGAGAGGGACCTTACAGTGAGGAGGGTGGAAAACAGCTTTACTTAGGCAGCAGGTATTGGTACCCAAGTTATACCATAGAAGAATTGTGTCTCCAAATCTGAGCACGAGCAACCATCACAGTACAGAATTCACTTATCATATAACTGTAAGAAAGTATGTGAATAAATTTCTTCTAAAGGTCTCAAAATTCTCATCCTCACATGCTATGTGTAAATCACCTACACAGAAAAAATATGTTAAATCCAGATACATTCATCCACAAGACAATTGCCTATATTCAGAATTAAGCTTTGGAAGACACAACAACAATAACAACAGTAACAATAAAAACAACAAAATAAAACTCCTTTTCTAATGTATAGAACACATTTAATACAAGGTCTGCCAAAAACTGTATATACACTTTGGGAAAAGAAAAATTTGTATAAATATTTTAATACTAAATTTACTGAGACATCATGAGATTCATACAAGTAACCTTTGGTCTCTACAATTACAAGAGGTACTCAAAGTGGTGGCCATTACCTTCCAGACATTTATTATTTTTCTTTTCCTGAAGTTTTTGGCAGACTCTGTAATTCCATAAACAATCTACCTGTCACAAAAATGTACTTCTCAGCAGCACTGCTGCCATTTAACTTGAAGTTCTCACACAGTGTTAGTGGATAATGCTGTCGCTGCTGCAGCAGAGGAAAAGAGGACTCAACAGCAAGTTATTTATGCCTACATGTAGTGCTACTCTTAGGAATAAAAAACCCCTGATGGCCTAGGAAATTATTTATTGGACAATAAATTTCCCAAATAACTAGGGAACATTTATCAGGATGGCCCTTGGAACTATGCTCACAAGGCAGGTCAGGTGCAAAGGAAAGTGACATTTTTTATTTTAAAAACTATTTTATTTTTTGAGACAGGGTCTCACTATGTAGCCCAGGCCGGCCTCAAACTTGTGGTGATGCTTATGCCTCAGCCTCCTGCGTGCTGGGATTATAGGGGTGCACCACTACGCCCAGCAGGAAAGCAAAAATTGGAATTCAAACTTTTACAAGATTTTGTCTCATTTGAGGATGTAGTGGGTGGCTTCTGAAGGTTAAGAGATAAGGCAGGGTGGAATAGTACCAAGTTAAAGTAGCAACACATTTTACAGAAAGTTCATGGAGTTCCAAGTTAGTGACAACTGAAGATTTATGGAATATGGATTGTAAAAGTTAGTGGAAATCAAATGATCGAAGCCTTGTCAAATAGCATTTGAGACTAAAATATGATAGAAACAGATAGTCAAACTTAATAAAGTCTCATATTGAGATTATTAATGTTTGTTGGTCAATTACGCTCATTCAACAGGTTATGGATCATGGGTAAAAGACCAATTTAATGTAATATGCAGATCTGTCATTGATTGTAGAACCAGCTGCAATTAATTTGAACCCACAGTTGAATGGCCTTTTATAATGAAATTAGGACACTATATATAAAGAAAAACAAACTAGTACAAATGAACTATTTACATAGGTGAAGAGCAAAACCATTTGAAGGATAAATTAATCACAAAATCAAAACAGCTATCATTACCATAAACAACATAACCACTCATCATTCAAACCCTTCTTTACAGAGCTGAAACAAAATGAAAGCTTAAAGTGACTAGTAAAAACATTATCTTTGTTGCAGTTTTTGAAATACTGAAATAAAGTAGAGAGGGCACGATAACCTAATAAAACAAGGCTCCCATATTTTAGAAAGGTCAGAGAAAACTAGGTTTGCATTTGTAGAAAACAGATGAAGTGACCTCATTTAAGAAAATACTAATTAAAGGGATTACAAGGGATAAAATACCGAATATAACAGTGTTAACTGGATAAATTATACTCAAATGAGAAAAATAGCATGGAGAGGCCCCGCTATATGGACACTGTTACCTCAGTGGGAGAAATGGACATCTGAAAATCCGCTGGGGTTGCAGAACATGAGTGTTGGTACTCAGTAAGCTCTGAAGGGGGCTTTCCAAGGTCCTCTCAGGGACCACTATCTCTTCTGCTCCTTAGACTTCTTACTAGTTAGAGTCTGTGGGACTGTGCAGTGAGGACCCCAAGAAGTTCTCTTTCTGCATACTTCATGGAAGATTTTCATCGCCATCTAAGTCAACTTAGGAGAATTTCTTCCCTCTGAAATCCATGCCTACTGGCTCCATGATAACCCAGCCTCCATTGTATACAACAGATGGTGAAGCACCTTTGTCTATACACTTAGTGAGTCAGAAGTCAGGGGTTAGTTCTTGTATCCAGCATGCATCCTACTTTGTCTGGAGAAATTAGCAGAGCTGACATGATTCAGTAGGGTGGAATTACCCACTGATGACTTTTTATTAATTTCAGTGCAAATACTCTAACAACAGTGACAACAATATAATGTTTACATGATGTTTCCTTTGTGCAAGGTACTGTGTTAAGTGCTAATCTACATGTTTTAACCTATTTAATACTCTCAGCAATTCCACGAGGTAGGAATTTATTCTCAATCTCACTTTATAGCTGAGGAAACTGCAATGCAGGAGTTTCAAATGATTTCCCTAGACTGTACAGATATCGAGGGACAGAACTGGGACCAGGGCAAATTCAATTTCTCTTTTTTTATGGTACCAGGGATAGAACTCAGGACCTTGGGCTTGCAAGGTAGGTGCGGTGCTACTGAGCTAAATCCCTGGCCCGTCCTGCAGATTCAATTTTTGAGAGGTTTGAAACTTCTGTAATTTTGGGGAGGGGCCCTGTTTAAGAAAAAAGGTATCAGTTCAGTACAAAATTATTTAGAATAAGAAAAATCACAACCAAGTAGGATTTTTAAGCTGATAAATACCCTAAATATCAGAAAAGCGACATAACTTTTTTTTAATTTGTTAAGCGTTTGACAGGTCTCTAATGAACATTTTTCCTATATTTTGGGGTGATGTTTACTCTTTGCCTTCTTACATGACAATGATTTTGTGATATTCTTTACAGAGAGTGAGAAAGACAATTTAGTCTTTCTTTGGGTGTGATATTTTAATATGGTTTTCATTATTGAGCGTTTAGAAAAGTTGCATTTGGCTTCAGCATTTCTTATTAGTATAAGTCATGTAAATATTTAGCATTTCTGTCAAATTTAAGGAGACCTGTGTAATAAATGGATTTTACTCTTTGAACTGATATCTCCTATTAACCACTTTCGAGTGACATTCTCAAAGTAGAATACTTTCAGTTTAATGTTATCTTTGTCAGTATGTAATGTCATGTAAACAAGAAATCATTTTCTGGTGCCTTTATGTGATTCAGTGGTATACTGAACAGACGTGACTTCATGCACTGATGAACTCATGATTTCCAGTACTGGACTTACACCCTACATATACAAGGATAAATTCCTCAGCAGAGAAATACTCATCAAAAGGAAAAAAAATGACATGCTTGTAAGGCATAAGTTCCATCTTTAAGTATAGGAGAAAACTTGTATCTGATGACAGGAAGAATTCTGTTTCTATATATTAAGCCTTATGTCTTCTCCAATATCTAATTCCTTCGGTGGCAGGGCACCATATGACAAAGTCATATTTTCAAATACTCTGACCCTGTCATATTTGTGTCACTAGGAAAGTCAGAGGATAGTAGGAATATTCCTGGATATTTACCAATAACAACCATAGACAGAAATGATTTCATACCGCATAAACATATCCTATTAAATCTAAACTAAATGTACCCTGAGCTCAAATGCTTTTAGTGGAACTGTCAGAAGGGTCCAAAACCAATCCAATGCCACTGTTCATGGGAAAAGTGTGGTGGGAAAGATGATGAGGTGGAAACTGACAGAGGTCTTAACTGATTTGCAGGTACATCTTAACTAATTACAATAATACCCAACCATCTGCCTATGGGATCTTGGCAAGGGCCAGTGCAAGTGAGGGACCCTGCTATGTAAGCTTCACCAGCTTCACTGGAAATATTTTTCTGACCGAGCAATCAGGCAGTATGGTGTTAGTGAACCCTTTCTTATACCACAGTGAGTGAGGCGAAGCCAACTGCCTCTCAGAACAGGCACTGGAGGTGTAACATAGTCTTTCACATCTATTTGTTATGGAGGAATTACAAATAACTTTTGGATAGAATGGTAAAAAGATATTTTTAAAATGCCATATTGCTTTATTAGTAAAATGATTCACATTTGGGGAACATTACTAAAGTTACAAAGAATACTGATTTTTGTAATATCAGTGAAATATTTATAATAGTGGTCTTTCCCCCCCATACTGTCACTCCCCACCAGGGCCTTCACATTGAGCTACATTATTTTGTTTTGAGGCAAGATCTCACTAAACCACTAAATTGCCTAGGCTGGTCTCACACTTGCGGTCTTCCTGCCTCAGTCTCCTAGAGTGCTGTGATTGTTATAGGCATGAACCACTATGCCTAGTTAATTTTTTAAATTTAATGACAAAATATTTTTTTCACCTCCTAACCTTGTCCATATTGGTGAAAGTTTTGATCCTCTCTTTTCTCTGATATTCTTTAGTAGATAACTCCCCAGCTATGTGCACTTTATTTTCAATTTCTAATCTCCTGCACCTCCAAAACCAGAGTGACTCTGGTATTTAACAAAGGTATGCTGAGTACATTATGTGTAACTTTTGTGTGAGCAAACAGAGCATGTCTTTGTGATCATTCATGATCCTGTTTCCCAATGTACTAAAGAATTAGAATAAAAACAAACAGCCAGTCTTTTGTAGCTTAAAGGAATTAGGATTTCCCTTAGGCCAAATTTCCATTTGAATTGCCTGAAAGTACATGAAAATCAATGTAGTTCTATAAACAGCTCTGTGTTTGAGACATTTCTAGGAGAAAAATACCACAATATACTCCACTTTTCTTTCATCATCAGGATTTTCAAAAATAATTCTCTAACCCCCAACCCTAATGCAACAGTTTTGGTCAACAATATCTATTCTGACACCTGGTTATATTTTATAACAATAAAGTGGAAATTTCAGTAACTCTTTCAAGTAAATTCCTGGGACAAAAATTTTGTTCTACTCTAAAAATAGTATTAACATCTAAAACACTAGCTGGGTTGCAGTTTGTCTCATTTATACTTAAGAATAAAATAAAAACTCTAATTTATTTAGCCCTATTTGTTAGGCACTTTATTAAATCCTTTATATTCTAGTATTCAATTCTAACAATCTTACAAGATACATAATATTCACATTTCATACAAGAGGAAACTAATATTTAGAGAAGTTAAATGACTTGTTCAAGGTCCTGCAATGGTTCAGCAAGGATTCAAGTCCAAAAGTTCTCAAACACAATTCTCCTTCAAAATCTTATATAAATATTATTATATCCTCTTTACGTTTGAAAAATGAAGTCAACTGAGGATAAGAATCATCAAGATATAAGTTATATCTTATAACTTCTGGAACTGATTTTAAAATACCTTTTTAAAATTTCAAAGCCTATGCTCTTTTAAAAAAATGTTACATTGTCTTTTACAAGAAATAGTATTCAGGGCTGGAGATTTAGCTTAGTGGTCCTGCCACCTGCCCTGCAACCGCAAGGTCCCAAGTTCGACCCCTGGTACCAAAATAATAGTATTCAATAAATATCACAGAAAGGATATTCAACAGTCGTGTGACAGGAGCTGTGTCAGTTAACTTAATTGTCAACTTGATTGGCTGGCAGCTCCTCAGGGCATTAGTAAAGCACACTTCTGGGTGTGCCTGGGTGGGTCATGGAGGTATCACTTGGAAGTTCCTATCTGGTTCCTGGCCCTGTTCCCTGCTCTGCTTCCCAACTGCCATGAACTAAGCAGCTTTGCTCTACCACGCCCTTCTGCCATGATGTTCCTCCTTTTTGCCATGGACTGAATCTCTTAAACGATGAGCCACATAAATCTCTCTTCTGTTAAATTGTGGGTGTTGGGGTAATTTGTCTTAGCAGAAAGGCACTTAAAGCCTGCTTTTTCTATAAGCACTGATTCTTAAGCTAGGTTTGTATCTTATCTCCTTTGCTACCTTTAACTTTTGATCAGACTGCTGCTCAACTTTAAAAATAGATGTATGTTAATGATTCAAGGAGTATTTGTATAAAAATAGCTAGTACCATACTGAAAGAGTCAGAAACTATCATAGAGGCAGAAAATCCCCTGGGCCCTTAATATGTCAGTCATGATTTGTGTTTTCTTATCTGGCAGTTAGGTGTTTGAAAGCTCCTTTTACTAAAAGAAAGACAGTGACTCCTTGCTTGGGCCTGCAGATGCCCAATAGGTATTTAAAAGTAGAACAAAACTTGTCCTTCATTTTGTGTGTCTGTCTTCTTTATTATCTTAAAACTTTAGATCATGGTAGGAATATTTCTGTGGCTGCTCAGCCATGCATGTAAGCATGTTGATCATTTTAGGGAATGTGTGTCTAAGATCTGCCAATATTAGGTTGATTAGCTCTAAATTTGCCTAACTTCTCATGTCTCCTTCTTTCAAGGCTGAAGACATCAAGATACGAAAAATTAAGATGTTTTCACAATTCTAGCGCTAGCTAGTCTTACAGGCAGATTACTCCATAAAGAGAACTGAAACTGCCCCTATCCCCAAGTGAGAGCAATTACTCTGGAATCAAGGTTTCCCCCTCTTAAGTAAAAGCAATCCTCTCCTGATGGGAACTGAATTGCACCCCGAAGCAATAAGTGTTTCCCCGGAGCCAGGGTGACCTCACAGAACTAGCCCTACTATAACAATCAACCAGAGCACAGTCTGACCAAGGCTGTTTAACTATGCATAATTCTTGCTCTCCCACTCTGCCAACTATTTGTGTTCCTTTATCATGTAACCCCAAAGTTATTGTCAGTATCCCTGAGACAGGACTACCCAAAAGAGAATAAAATGATCAAATGTTGGGAAGGAGCTCCAGGGGTCATGTCTGTATTGTGCTTTCATATCAAAACCAAACAAGGAGGCCGGGGATGTAGCTCAGTGGCACCACGCATGCCTGGCAAACACAAGGTCCTGGGTTCTATGCCCAGGACCAAAAACAAAAACAACAAACAAACAAAAAAACAAACCCCAAAACAAAAAACCAAACAAGGCTATAAATGGGGACCCAGGGTTTACACACAGCCCCAAAGTTAAAAATATAATAGCTACAAGCAGATCCTACTAACACAGATGCCAGCAAAGATAAGCCTCCTAAAATCCTTCCTTACACTGGAGGTCAAAGCTGCCCGGTGTACTACCTACTTACGACTGAGCTCAGACACTGACCTGTCAGAACCAGATACTCACTCAAATCTGAATACTTTATTTTCATGGAGGACCTAGTTGGGAACTTTTGGTGAGAGCCTTCTCTATATTGATTATCCTTTTACTTTGCTCATGGAACCACTGGCACGGCTTGCCCATTGGTCAGAGCTGTGGCTCCCTTCTGACTATCGCAGAAGTCTCAATTAAAAAAAACAAAAAAGCCTTGCCTGTGCCTACATTTCCTGTGGGTTTGGCCTCATTTTTATGGTTTCTGGACCCAAGAACCCAGCTCTGGTAATGCCTTGAATACAGGGCTTAGAACATTGTGTGACCAGAATGGTCACACTGAATAATAAATTCTTTCCTTGCTTTACTAGCACTCTTCTCTCTCCAACTGGACTCTGGAAAATGAGAATGGCATAATCTAGGCGGGATCCCTAGAGTCAGGCTGTTGGCCTAGGGCTCTGGGAACAACTGCTTAACAGGAAAAGGAATCAATTAACAAATAAAAAGTAAGCAAGTCATGTTAAGTATAGTATCTTACAAAACGGACCCCAAGTGATCTAAAAGAGTGAACATGATTCCTTGTCATAAGAAAAATAAAAACTTAAATGAAACTGAGAAGAGGGAACCCCGATGCTTAAATATAGTAATTTTCCAAATAAAGCAGATATTATCAGTAGTTAAAAAATCTTAGAACTGTAAGAGACCTCAAGGGGTCCTTCAAATAGGACCACTACTCAAGAGACTTAATCCTTTGGGATAATGGATAGAAAGAGTTTAAGAAAAAACCCACTCCTTTCCTAAAACTGCTAGCAAACAAGAAGAAACAAAAACTTCAGTGTTTCACAACTACATACATAGTTGTGGTCTTGTTAAAGCTCACTGGAATGGAGATTCAAAAATTGGGGAGGAGCTTTTTCTAGGATTTAAATATGGAGTCCAACCTGATAGTCTTCATTATAACAAACCAGATTATATAATGCAAGCCCATTTTCTCAATTTCTGTCCCTTGGAGATTGAAAAATGCCAGTCTGCCTCCAGAAGACAATTAGCCCAACTATACCTCTTCCTTCACAACAACCCTTCCTTGTAGATTACAATCAGATGTGTTATTCAACCTCTCCCCTTCTTTAGGTCTTAATCTTATCTATATCCTCCAATGCTTTCAGAAAGAAATGGATAAATTTAGGAGTAAATCTTGTTAACAAATGCTAAAAAGAATGGTTTTTGTGAAATTATACGTTTAAAAATACTTGAAATAAGATTTGTTATTGGCCAGGATATTTAGTTAATATCCACTCTGCCTACAAACATCTGTTCAGCCAACACTGGTGTGGTATAGTTTTTGTGTTGCTTCTGTGGGCACTTACTTCTAGCCACAGGCCAATCCCACAGCAGTTTATCCTCTTTCCCTACATAAGAAGAGGCAAACCCGGTCGAGGATTTAGCTCAGTGACACTGTGTCCGCCTTGAAAGCACAAGGTCCTGAGTTCAATCCCTGGTACAAAAAAGCACCAAAAACAAAAAACAAAAAACCCCACAAAAATAGAAGAGGCAAACCAATTGAGCTACCTTTACATGGCTACAGATTTAAGTCACATGGTTGCAGATTTGTTAATGGTGAACTCATTCACTTAGATCATGGCTAGTATCTCACAGTTCACAGATTGGCCCCACCTTAACTCTCACAGTATAGAACTATTTAATTTTTTATATAGACAGCAATATAATATTCTAATTATGTCAAATATTATTTATAGACTTAATTATATTTAATATATTTTTACTTTACCTCTGGATCCTCTAAATATTCTTACATCTTTCCTATCTTATGAAAAACAAAGGTAGACACATAGGTGCAACAATCATGCATCCTACGGAATAGTCACATATAAAAGAGGATATGTTTGTACTTGAGTTTCTATATCAGTGATATTTCTGTTAAACCATGTTAGCAGTAAATACTGGTACAGTACTTATTTGATGTGGTTCATTCATGCAACTTTCCTTTTATTATAAAAGGGTCCAACAATCATAAATCCTTTCTGGGGAGAGAGAGAGAGAGAAAGAGAGAGAGGGATTATAATAATGATATTGGTAAGAGTAAATTCCCCTTTGTTTTATTTTTCATCTGCGTGAATCACTAGTCAAAGTCTAGCCCAAGACAAGAAAAGGACTTGGGACAATGAACTTGCAGATGAATATGCCTAGTTTGTTGAACTCATGATTCATAATGAGAGGAAAATATGAATACATTAACAAAAGTATCAGGATGGAATCCTTTCAAATAGAGAGGGGCTTCAGAGAATACTCTGAATTCATAAACTATTTTGCTATCAACATGCCTAGGTTTTATGACAGCATGAACTGAGTTGGTATTTAATGATATGGCACATAATAGGGAGAAAGAAAAAAAATTCTTGCTGATTTTTGAGTATTATTTTATAAAGGGGCAGCTTCTTCTAGCCAGATACGTAAGTGTTGAAACTGAGGAAATGCACAGAACAGTAACTGTCCCAAAGGAGAAAACATACCAGAATTTCCTGGTTGTTTCATCAGTGGCTCACAAATGGCCCTGGTGGACATTTACATAGGTAGTGAGTCAATGGGAAAAGGCAATTGGATCTTGTATACCAAAATTTAGAATAATTATTTCTAATAGTCTGAAATAGCAAAACAATGATTTAAAGGGTTTCTGTATCTTTTAAAAGGTTCATACCCAAGATTTATTTTTAACGGAGTACTACTCTGCCATAAAAATGAAAAACTTGAGTCATCTGTAGAAAAATGGATGCACCTTGAGACCATAATGTTAAGTGAAGTAGCTCAGACACACAAACTTGAATATCCCATAGTTTTTCTTATATGAAAAAACGCTCTCTCTCCATGTATACAATATATAAATAAAATAATATATATAAATAAAAGCTAGATAACAGGAAAAAAAAATCAAGGAAAAAAGATACTGTAATTCAGTGTGGACAATGTATCTAGAAGTGTACCTTGACTTAGTACAATTGTCTTACATGTTTTATAAGTTCTTTGGCCTATTAGTCTGATTTTCAATTTGTATATACAATAATTAACTTTATAAGGTATTATAAGATAAATGAATATGATGCTAGAAAAATAAAAGGGGAATGGAGGGAGGGGGGGAATGGAGGGGGGGGAAAGAAGGGAGTTGAAATGTGTTATAGATATGTATCAATCTCATATAGTGAATGTACTCATTATGTACTGCAAGCATGTACTAGTAAAAGTAAAAAAAGAAGCAGGAATAAAAGCAACAAAATTAATAAAAACTATATAAAATGGAATTATAAGCAAGTGAAGCCAGATACACTAAATTGTAATAAAAAGACTTGCTACTGAATCCAGTTTGTTCCCAAACAACTAGAAAGTTGTTCAAGAATAGCTCATCTATGGGAAACTATTAACCACACAATATTGCCAAGGTCAATGAGGACCCAACAATAGAATGGTTTGTTGAGTAGCTCTTGGCTGGCAAGGTAAGTATGAATAACATTCTCTTACATTTCTTGCTTTTCAAAGCTATATACACATGTGTTCGTTGTACTTCCTGGATACATAGAAATATTCTCTCCTCAGCTAGAATTAATTTATGGTAGGGTCACAAATTTCAAGAAGTTTATTATTCTGTCCCTCCCTTTGATACGTGGGCATCCTGATATTTGGGGCATAGGGCTGGCTGTTTGGTCACACAGTGTGCTGACTTTGGATGGCCAGAGAAAGATACACAAATCCTGCTCATCAATTTTTTTTCTGCCTTAATGTCTTTCACATGAACATCATGCTGCCATTGCCCTATGAAGCTTCTTTCTAAGAGTAGAGGAGGGGAAACCCATCTCACAATTGTGGCACAGGCACTCTGTAAGTGCTAAGAATGTATGCATTTGTGGTTGGTTTCAGTAAAAGTAACTTGTCCTCAGATGCAGGCAGTGAGCTCATATTCAATAAGAGAGTCCCTCAGGGCACTGTATAGGTAACAGCATAGCAGCCCCGCTCTTAGAAACCTGCAGGGGTGGTCTTTGCGTGGTCTGAAAATCTGCATTTCACTGATAAGGTTATCTTGCCCATCTGGAGCACTGAACACTTCTCTTCTTCTGGTAGTCTGAAAGTTTTGTGATTGCGGTGAACAGAAGATGGTCCAAGCTGGGCTTCCCTTGACAAAAATATTGCCCCGGTGTTGGTGTTGATGTATTTTCACTGGAGAAAGGAGCATGCTCCACGGGACCTCTCAGAGTGGGAGGGGAAAGAAATTCAAGGAAGTTCCTCCTGACTCTACCTGATATGCTTTTCCTTTTTCTATCACTCATAAATATAGCAAGGAATCCAACCACCTCTAAGTCTCAGGGTCATTCCAAGTAGATGTCCAATGTGGAGTGGTGGTAGGACCCTTGAAACATGCCAGGGAAGTCAGTAAGACTATAAAAAACTTTCATCAAGTTTGTAAAGATATAATTGTGACAGTTTTATAAAATGTATGTGATTTCAATTTTCCCATGACAAAATTCCAGTTTACCTAATTCCTTTCATCAAAGCAGTGAATAATACTTACAGATATATTGTAAGAACAAAATCCTTTAAGACCCCCAATAGCTTTACAAATTTTACCCTAAGAACATAAAACAATATGTAAAAACACTGTACCCCAAATTCAGAAATTTTTGTAGAACTGTTCCATTAATTATTTGTGCTGTGTACTTTCACTGAATTGAGGTTGATATTTATTACTTACATATTTTATGGCTTAGTTTTTTGAGACAAAGCCTTGCTGTATAGTCCAGGCTGGCTTTGAGCTCACTATGTGTCCCAGACTGACCTCAGACTTGTGATCAGACTGCCTCAGCCTCCTAGTCACTGGGATTACATGAGTGCACCACCATATCCAGCTTGTTTTTTTTTAAGTGAACATTTTCTTGAATAGTAAAAGCAAAGACTTTGAATATCTTGAAAATGTGACATTATATATGGTCTAGATACTTTTATATCCTTGCTAGGTGCCATGGTATGAAACCCCCCCTTTTGTTTACAAGAGTGTTTTGATCTTAAACATGCATTTGATTGTTTTATTTAACCTACATATGTTCAAGAATGTTATATTTTAAAGTGTTAAGCATGCAGATTTAAGCACTGTTAGACATGCATTATTTTACTTTATTTTTAGTGATACTGCAAAATAAAGTCATAAAAAGTCATATATCATTTGTAGAGACATATCAACAGCAAGATGTGTGATTCGGAAATCTATAGAGGTCAAGAAGGCCATATTTAAAAAATGTTTTTTTTGAATTTTCCAAGTAAAAGTATGACTGCAGTGGCAATATGGAACACTAAAAAGTACCAGTCGATGAAAGTCTGTTATAAATCAGACATTAAATTTTCCTTATGTGAGTCCATTTTTATGGTCATCACAAACACAAAAAAAATTTCTCATATTTTTTACTATGACAGTTGCTCTAAAGGAAGTCAATTGCCATTATAAAATGATAGTCAAATAAAAAACAAAAAGCCTTTTTTTAAGGAAGACAAGTAAAAACCAATGTGAAGAAACAAGCTTTTTCCAAGTTAAAAAACAGCCAACAATTTGAGCTCTTTTACAACAGATTGAGGACAGGTACAAAAGTACAGTTAAGGGCTGGGGTGTAGCTCAGTGGTAGAGCACTCACCCAGCATGCACAAGGCCCACCGCCAGTCAATGAATCAATCAGTAAGTAAACAGAAGTGCAGGGAGCCTACCGATGGTGCAGTGCTCTCCGTTCCACCCTTGGCTGCATTCGCACTTGCCGTCCTTGCAAGTCCCATGCTCTGCACAGCGGGGGTGGCAAGCTCTCTGATTACACGCTGGGCCCGTCCAACCTTCCTCACAGCGACAAGTGCCTCCCATGCAGACACCATGTGAGCCACAGTCCACGGAACATATTTCTGTATTGAATAGAAAGGAAACAGAGCAGGAGAGGATAGAGGGGAGTGGTGAGAAGGGGAATTAGGATAGCTACATCTTAAACTCACACTTGTTACGGTAAAAAACAAGATCATTGGAAAATCAGAAGTGTTTGGATACAAAGAAAATTTCAGCACTGGCTAGTAGGAATTACGAATCATAACATTTTACTTCCTTATTCATTACTTAAATTTATATGTGGTTGTAATGGTAGATAAAATATGCATGGCAATTTTGGTAGAAATAATTTATTTTATATACAGATATCTTATATATAAATATATTTTATATGAAGGATCTATAAGGTATTCATATTTAATATAAGTGTTCTAGAGAGTATCATTTGACAGCCAAGGAAACATACTCACATACCAAATTAATGGAATCGTTCAGGGGTCTCATAGGTCTTGGGCTTCACACATTATCAAGAATTGAAAAGGGATTACTTCCAATGCCATTGTTTAATTTTAAACATTAAAAACTTTCATTAAAAAATCCACATAGAAGGTATATTAGCTTGCTTCAGACAAGCAGAAAAAATGATTAAATAAAGGAAATTGTTATTTCTCCTATTTAGTAAATCATACTGTTGACATACAAATTGCTTAGCTCATATAGCTGAAAACCAGTTTAATAACACATATAATGACTGTCTTTTGAAAAACAAAGGTTTTCAACAATTGGAATTACTGAAGGTGACTAAATAACTGCAAAAACTATAACACCAGGTTAAGTTTTTAAAAAAAGACCTCTAAGTAATTTTTTTTCTTAAAGCTTTCTTAGAAGCTTTAACTAGATCCAGTTGGGAGAGAAGGAGAGAGGGAGAGAAAAGGAACATTGAAAGATATTTTATTTTTTACTCTTCATATATAAAGTTAATTATAAGTTAATTTTATATACATATATATATATTTTTTTTGGTACTGGGGATCAAACTCGGGACTTCCCGCTTGCAAGGCAGGCTCCGGAACCACTGAGCTAAATCTCCGGCCCAAGTTAACTATATTTTTTGTCCTAAGACTATATGACTATTGTTTAGTTTTGGTTTTCTTTTGAAAGTAAAAATGTCTTACAATAAAGACTTTGAAATGATTCCTAACAATTAAAAAATAGACTACAGTCCCTTTTCCCTAAATTAAAAACTAGTAACTGTTTATGTAGCCACACACGCCCCAATTTTCTCCATTTGTTCCCCAAATAACATTTCTTGGGCTCTGTAATTTTCTATATCATAGGATTAACTTTAAACACAGTATTCAGCATTATGAAAGTTGTAACATTTCCTATAAACAACTAAACAACACTCAGGACTATTAATTGGCAGAGAATAGTATGTGGGTTTTTTTTTGTCTTTCTTCTTTTTAAAGTTTTTTTGATCTGTGCCACATTTTCTATCTCTTTTGAATTAAATTTTTGATTAAGAAATTCAAGATGGTTTGATTAACTTCAGAGCAACATAACATCAACTCAGCTCCAGAAGAGAGAGGTTTCTTTCTGAGGCACCCTTTTTATTCAGTCTAATCAATTTTTCATTAGGGTGAAGGTGTTTATCAGTGTTTAGCACACTAGCTTTGAGCAAGGTGCGTCAATCTTTGTAATGAACTTATTAATTACAGTTAATTTAATTGAAGTGGAATTGAAGGGCTAATTAATGGACAAACTGCTGATGAAGATAGAGTAGAGCTCTGTTGCTTTCAAACCTATAAACTTTCTGATGGAAATAATTCATTTCTTTTCTTCAGGCTGCTTAACCAAATGTTTCTTCAGGTGTAAAAATTACTCTTTCATTGAATTTAGATATCTGAAGGTTATTTCCACAACAACAAAAGAGAGCTAGTAAAGTGTTTTCCTTTAGGATTCATTTAGTTAGAAAATCAGAATTATACTGCTAGTAAACTTTAAGCCACACTTGTAAATTAACAACATTTTAATAAGCTTTAAAAGAGAACTGTGCAACAGCCAGATAAATCAGAGGCACATGACACCAGATATTTTAAAAAAGTGAATGTAACCATACTTAAGATTTTTATTATTAACCCTAAGGAAGCTTTCTTTTTGCAGTTAATACACTCTTGTTGGCTTGAACCACTGGTGAGTGGTGCATATATGGACTGTCCCACTGGGGGCTTGAACTCGTGGTGGTACAAACAGATCTAATCATTTTTATCAGTCTTTTTACTAATAAAATTAATAAGAAACTGCCCAATGTAGCAAGATGATTTTATAAAGGCCGAATTACTTTTGGAGCTATTTAGTATCAATTATAAGTTATCCTTTAATAAAACAATACAAGTAATATATCACAATGACTTTATATGAACCAAAAAGGGCTATTATGCTTGTTTTTTTCTTACTTGGTTAACTATGGTAAGTAAACCAGAATAACATTTCAAATAAGTATTACTGTTCTTTGTAGCTGATATTATTATACCTCTTTTACTGATGAAGGCCTAAGAGATCTAAACTAAGTAGCTTTACTATACAAGTAATTATTTCTATAAAGTTTAATTGGCTATTTTTTGTGGAATGCATTTGTTACTATAGAAACTGGAAATGTAAATAAAACCAGAAATAACTAAATGCATATTTTATGCTGCCCTCGCATATATACATGTAGATGGGTTTTTTTTTCTATTTTCTGTTTTATTTTTTTGAAATGGGGTCTTTGCTATGTTATCCGGGCTGAGCTTGTGAACTACTGATCATCTTGTCTCAGACTTCTGAGTTCCTTGGATTACAGATGTGAAACACTACATCCAGCCTACAGAATATATCTCAGAAGACCCCCGGACAAAACAAGTTCCTATGTTCCTTGAAATGATGTTGATTGGCAAAGATTTCCTACAATCTTTGGTGGGATGTTCAGGTCCCTCTATAATCCAGAATCCAATTTATGGTTTTTTTCCTATACATATTATTTGTTCTAGAAGTCATGAACTTTCTAACAAAGTTTCTGGTTCTTCAAGCTAATCAGCATCAACTAATATGCTTATGAATCAGTAATAAATATACTATAAGCCTCTTCAGCATCCAGAGCACCATAGCTAAAAGACAAGGGAGGAAAAATAAAGCAGGAAGAAAGGGAAGGAGAGAGGAAGAAAACTTCTCTTAGTGTATACACACACACACACATATATGTATGTATATGTATATATATGTGTGTGTGTATATATATATATTTTATTTTTATTTATTTATTTTTTAGGCAGGGTCCCCCTTTGTAGTTCAGGCTGGCCCTAAACTCACTATGTAGCCCAGGCTGGCCTTGAACTTGTGGCTATCCTCCTGCCTCGGCCTCAGGAGTGCTGGGATTACAGGTGAGTGCCATCAAGGCCAGCAGGTCTCAGTATATTTACTTCAGGCTAAACAGAGACTACTCACATATATTACAAATTATTCTATGGAAAATGTCTTTAGTTTGGGTTTCCAGGACTCAATTTAAATTGAAGATGATAAATCTGTTATGCTGATATTGAGTCACAGGGTAGCAGAGATATCACCCAAGTATCTCAAAATGCCAGGAAAGCACGATTTGTAAAAATTACTAGCCTCTCCTTCCCCTCAAAAGCATGAGAATGAGGTGGAAATATTTTATTTTGTTTTACTATTAAGTCATACTAATACATGGAATAATTTTGATTTCATTAATTTCACATTTGTAGAACTATACCCAATTAATACTTTTATGTGGAAGTTCTTCTGCGTTAGTGAGGAATTAAGTATGACAAACTACAACTTGTCTTTAAAAAACTGCTCCTATTTACTACTGTTACTATCACCACTACTTCTGGTTAATACTTATGAAGTACTTACTTTGTAGAAGGCACAATTCTAAATGATTTTCCCATATTAACTCATTGAATCTTTACCTTGATTGTATAAAATGGTATATTATTAACTCCACTTTACAGACACTGAAATATAGAGCAGTTAAATACCTTGCCTGACATATAGCTAGAGGATGACTAGTCGAACAGCTGTGTTCACATTCTTTAGGACTTTAGAGAAGAGGGCCATCAGTGTGGGCAGGATGAGCTGAAGATTTATGCACAATGCTTTTGTTTACTCAATGCCACTAGTAAAATCTGTCCTTTTTCTTTCTCTTCTCTTCCTTTTCTCTCCTCTTCCCTTTACTTCTCCACTTCTTCTATTCCCTCTTCTTCCTCTTTTATTTTTTACACTATTTATTTTTACTTAGTTTGCGTATCCATATACAATTCCTCATCTTTATGCCTCACTTCCCAACACCTCCTCATGTCTGCCTCTTCAATCAGCACCATCTTCCCTAGTTTTCTTTGCCTTATTCACAAACATAAGTATCAATCATAGTTTTCCTTCAGACTTACAGCTCTTCTAGTCAACTTCTCTATTTTGTTCTCCAGCAAGTCTTCCATATTTTTTCTTTAAAATGTGTTCATATTTCTCTTTTTCATTTTTACTGATTTGAAACTAATTCATGCTCTCACAGTCTTACAGTTCTAGAAAGTCCTCTCATTTGTCTTCTAGCATTCAAAGTCTCACTATTCATGTTATGACATAGTCTATATAATACTTCTCCTAAAATACTACTCTCGTCATATTTGTGAGCACACTGTCATTAGTCAATTCTTCATTGTCTAAAACATCATTTCTAATTTGCACTCCCCATAATACTGGGGCCCAACTTAATTTTTACCTCCACATGTTCTTTTTTCCCCTACAGTTCTGTGTACATAATATTTCTCTAAGTTGTACCATTGCTAATAGTAGTGACAGTAGCAACTATATTTAATAGTGGAATTAGAAACTGTATTTGGAATTTATTATTAAAATGTTGTATTCTATAATTAGTTATTAATTGTACTAAATTCTCTAATATAAGTAATTGCCACAGCCTCTCTAAAGAATGTCCCATGATTGCACAGTGAGTAAACTGAGCCATGTTGTAGTCATTTGCCAAAGGCTGTTTATCCCTGTAGGAATACATCTGCATAGGGTCCCATGTCCTGCCTTCACAGTTCATGCTCTCAAGTATTTTCTAATACTGTCGCCCTAGTCAAAACATCTCTTCCAATAATCCCAGATAGCTACGTTTAAATGAAGGCAAGAAATGTTAACAAAAGCCTCCTTGAAAACTTTCGGTATTCATCAAGGTAGCACCACTCCTCTGAATGTTCAATGAATTTAGCATATTATTCCATATATATAACAGTATTGTGTTCTAACTATTTCATACATGTTAAACATATCTCCAAAACTAAACTGATTCTCTAGAGTAGAACAGCATCTTCTCAAACTGTGTAACTAATATATGTGAGAATGGCATGGAATTAGTTCATGAGTTGTAACCAGCATTTGAAAATAATGACACTTGAAAAATATCAGTGCCTATCACTTTATAAAATGTTCATTTCAGTTAGTATGTGCATATATCAGGTCACAGTGTAAAAACGTATTTACGAAGATAAGTCATGGTCAAAAATTTAAAAGCCACTGTTATTGAAGGCAGACCTGATTCATTATTATTTTATTTTTACAGAGCCTCTCACAATGCTATGCACATAGTAAGTGCTCAATAACAACCTGGCTGACTGAATAAAATTACCATCTGTCATTTCTATTATAATACTATAATTAAAAACTCAGTGTTGAACCATTATATATAATATTTGTACTGTATATGTCTTTATATTGTGATCATGCTAGCTTTATATTGTCAAATAATTTTTTTAATTGAGTCTTCTCTGTGTAAATCCCCAAGCTTTAAACAGGCCTACAGGGAGGCTTGTTTCAATTAGTAGTTCTGTAAAGTGAGAGTTAAGAAGACAGGGCATATTATGCAAATGAAAGATTCTTCATCCCAATAATACTGAAGTGGAAATTTAAGTAACAAATTGGCTAAACGTATTTCCTTCCTCTTCTTTAAGACATTTCATTACTTTTAACATTATATTTATAAAGAATCACTTTTTGCAATTTTTATAAAGTTAAATAAGCGTGCTTTAAAAACTAAGATGTCATAATGTTTAGATAATATCATAGTAAGTATTTTCCTATATTGCATTTATTAATCTCACCATTTGAGCAGTCTGGGCCAGTCCAGTTAGGGTCACAAGTACAGGAGCCACTTTCTTGGAGATATGTTCCATGACCAGAGCACTGGTCTGGACACATGGTCTTCAGTATTTCACAGTTGTTACCACCCCATCCTGGGCTGCAGTGACATTCCCCATGGATACACACACCATGATTAGAACATCCAGGGTCTAGACAGTCAGCTGGTGCCAAGAAAAGAGAGCCATTTATTAAACCTGGAAGATGTCACAGTACATTTAGAATAAAGAATTAAATCTTAATTTAATTTACACGTACATTTTTGATAGTCAAATAGCTACCATTTTCAAGGACTTGTTTCTGAAAAGTGCAAAGAGTTGTAATACAATAAAGCCTTAAGAACTAGCCCAATGCCATATAGGTAACTAAGACTTGCAAGGATTTCTAATTTTTATGAATTACACAAATATGCTCTTGAGATTTCAGATTATTACTGTCTTTTCTGCCAAATCAGAATAATAAGTATTGGCTTTTCTAGAACGAAATCTGTATCAGTTGACCTAATCCATGACCATGAGCACTGACAGCTGCATGAGATCTTCAAATTGTTTGAGAAATAAATGAGTTGCATACTCTCTATCCTTCTTAATTCACTTTAATGTGCTTTAGATGATGAGATTTAATTTAGCAATTTGACTCAATAAAACTTTACACTTGTAGGGTCAATGGCCTGAAAATTTAATTCCAGAGACTTAATTGCATTACTTTGTGAGTGCAGATCAATAAAATCAATTTGACCAAAGAATGGAAATACTGATTTTTTGCTTTTTGAAAAAACAATTTAACTGCACTTTATAGTTTCTAAACTCTCATCATTACATAGTTATGGAACAAATCTGTGATGTTGAGCTTATTCTCATTAATATATCATGTTCAATTATTGTTTCTTTCTAGAGATGCCAAAATGCTTGATTTAGAAGCTAATATCAATGTGAAAAACTGTTAAAAAAAATCAACAGGTTACTGTTGGTTTCAAGGCACAAATGTTTGCCTCATTTCTGAATAAAAAGAGAAGTATTCATGCTACTGAAAAAGAGAAAAAGGCTCTTGATATTTGGTCTTATTAGTTAAAATGTTTAAAAAATGCATTCATAAATATGGAAATCAAAATTACTTTTATAAGGAGGCACATGAAAAGAGATTCATCTGCCAAACTAAAGATTACTGCTGTAATCTGTTGCTTTATGAAGCTAACAATGGACTTTTGTAAATATTGACATGTTTACCTTCTTCACAGTTTTCTCCTTTGTAGCCTGAGTTGCAAGCACAGGAGCCCATGATACAAATCCCACGACCCCCACACTGCGGGTCAATACACTGTGTAGTTGGCACATCACACTCGGTGCCCTTCCAGCCACTGAAACAGAGGCAGCGGCCCTTGGAGTACTGCCCATTGCCACTACACAACACTGGACAGGCTGCTGTGAAATAAAACACGACAGGAGAATTAACAGCCACATTTTCCATCACAGTTCTGAAAGGAAAGACACATTGGTAGAACAAGTAATGTGCCAAGTTTCCTCCCTTTCTTTCCTGTCTTGGTAGTTTTCTGAATTACGTGTGTTTCTACAGCTTATTTGTATCGGCTTAAGAAAAGAATCTAACTTGCATACCTCTTGAACAATCCGGACCCAGAAATCCTGGAAAACAATGGCAAGTTCCAGAAACACACTCTCCATTTCCATGGCAATTTCGAGGGCATTCCACCACAGACTCTGGAGGAAAGATTACAAATACTTGTTGTAGAGCCTGCTTCTTGCAAAAGATAATGTGTCACTTTGATCATTTTAGCTAGTGTTGAAGGAGGTATGATGGCTTTCTCCATAACAAAAAAGTGGACTCATTTATACTACATTATTCAAATTGGAAAGTAAAATAGTCCCACTTCAAATGCAGGTTTTTGAAGTGTCTTCACGATAGGCTCTCCTCCTCCAAATTAATTTCAAATAGTATTTTCTTCCAGAGCATCCAAGTTTGTCACGTATTCACAAATGAACAATTTAAACATATCTCTCATATTTTACCTGGGCTTTAACACCCCAGGAATCACTCAAAATCAGTAAGAATAATGTAGTTTCTATTCAACACAGTGTTTATTTAGGCTGTAGCCTGGAAGAGATGTTTTGAAGAATGTTCTTACCTATAACAATTGTATTAAAAGACACCTGCTCTGCATTTTTCCCATCATTATAGAAAGCCAGATGCCAAATCCCAGAATCTAAGAACTGGATGAAGCCAGCCTCGTGGAGACTGATGGATCTCGCCTGCCGACCACCTCTTTCAGCCTCCACCAGGTTCCGCTGCTCTCTCGCAATCAACCTGCTGCCATCCAGGAGTTCCACAAAATCGTACTGGGGACAAGGACAAGGAAAACTGTGTTAGTAGTCAGAAATATGATTGTGTGGCTGTCTCTCTGTGTTCTTTCATCCTTCAAGCTTTTCTCTTGTGCTAATGCATATGTTAGAAAAAAGCTCCTGATTGACAGGTACACATGTAGAAGTCTTCCACATGTAATATACACAGGGATGAGGAAAACTACTGCACACCGTTGTTGTATTTAAACAGATCATTTTTTCTTTATTGGGTAATAAATTTTCCACATTTATTCAACTTTTCTGATTAAGGAAAAATCTGCTGAGCTTAGGCAGCTTGAGGATAAGGTAAAATCTACACGAACTTATATTCCAAAACCATATTTTACTTAAACCATTAGATAATCAACCCCCCTGCCCCATTTTTTCTGGTGCTGGAATTGGAACCTAGGGCCTCACACATGCAACGAAAGCTCTCTACACTGAGCTACACCTCAACAATTTTCAAAATTTTATTTACACAAGGCAGTGGTGGTGAACCTAAGGCACATGTGCCGCAGCTGGCTGTTTGTTATCATTTCAAGCTCTAAAAGGTTCACCATCCCTAACATAAGGTCTTGCTGAGTTGTCAAGGCTGGACTGAAACATGTGACCCTTCTGCCTCAGCCTATGGAGTAGTTGAGATTAAGGTCCTTTCGTCCTATTTTAATAATCATGTAGTAACAACTATTATTGGATACTTACTCTGTAGTGAGATTATTTTTAAGCTTCGTAGGAACCCTTTTGGGAAGGCATTATTAGTTACACTTTAAGGTTAAAGGAAATTGACCACTGAGGAGCCTCAGCAAAGTCTTATACCTTGAAGGGGTGGAGCTAACATGTGAACACAAGTGCACTTTGCTCCAAAGCTTGGGTTGTTTCCACCACAACACCGCACCTCTCTTCTGTGACCCTGAAGGCACCACTCCAAGAAGCATAGAGAAACCCGGAAGTTGTACTTAGATATGATCAGATTAAAAACATAAGCTGCCTTTACATCTTTGACCAAAAGTCTAAAAAATGTAACAATGGAGAGGACTGAAGGGCTGGCTGGCAATAAAAGTTCACATGACTTACTATATTCCTATGTGAGGTAAGTCACCATTAAACCTAGATTGGTTTTAGTAAGATTATCATAAACAGTGGTTAGAAGAATTGAAGTAGAGAATTTAAACTATGGGATATAATTGGTAACAACAAAGGAAAATTTGTAAGCAGAGATAATACAGAGAATTCATTAAAGACATTAAATTCTGGAAGACATTAAAAAACTTTTTAGATAATAGTTTCTTAAAAGTAGAGCAATTCAGTTTTTATAGACAGTTACCAAGTTTCGTGGTATTCCTGAGGCACATGCACCAACACTGATGGTGAAAAACACACTATACTGTTGCACTACAGTAAGTCCCCAACTTCCAAACATTCGAGTTGTGAACTTTGACAGGTGTACTGTATAAGATTTACTTTGTTGTATCACAAACAAATCTGACTTACCTGGGACTTACTGTATGTACACGTATATGTGTATAAAATACAAAACATATATACACTATATAAATCATGATTACAGTACTATGTCAATCACTTCCTAGTACATTCCTTAAATGGAATTTCATAAAAGATTTATTTAAAATCTTTATTTAAATAAAAAAGCATTTTTGATCCCTTGGTAGTAACTCTATATTATAGTATCATTTAGCTATGCACAATATATGTAAAAAGGGGATAATTAGATTAGCACTCAGATTTTTCTTCATTTATTTCTTTAAGGATGAAAATAATGACATTCGTGGCTACTTAATCTATAAAATGTCACTGGAATTTTATTCCATAATTATCAGATGAAAATTCAGCAGTTGTGAAAGGTATATCTATTTCAAATAAGGCACTTATTTCCTTATCAGATTGAAATATTTATGTTAGCAGGGAAAAGCAACAGAAAAAAAGTGGTATAATGCATATACTTTTCTCCCCTAACATTAACACATTCCCACTAAAATCACCAGTGGTACATGCATGACTGTCCTATTGGGTAGCTTGTACATTACAGTGAGATATATGAATTACAGACCTTTCATGAACATGTTAAACATAATAACTGAAAAAGCAAAAGGGGGGAGTTGTAACTAGTCTTTCAAGTACATAATCACAATCATTATCATTATCACAGAAATAACCATTTACAGCATGCGATGAACAATAAAATAAGGCTGGGCGGTGATCATGATGGCAGTTGTAGGGAGTTGCTGATAGGTTTTGAATAACTACTTAGCTAGACTCTTCTGTAGGAACATTTCACACAGGTCTTTAAGAGGGCTATGAAATACATAAAGAAAAGTTCCCACTTTACACTAAAGTAATCAAATAATCAAGTTACATGAAATGAAAACATTTAATAACCTTTGTAGTTAGGGTATAAAGTGATACTGTAAAGATAAACTTGAGTTTTGCTTTCTAGGTAATACCTATTCATAAATTGGAGGCATGGATTTTGGGTGGCTAGGAAGGAGTGTTATCTTATGATATTTTTAGGATGAGATTCTTTGGGCTAACTCTTCAATCTCACCACTCTGGGAGAGCTATCGTAAGACAAAGTTTATACTTGATATGATTTCATATAACTTTGAACTATGTTAGTATGAAAGCTTCTTTAAAGGGTAATTTTCTTATAATAGAATATTGCCAAATACATATGCCTTAAAATCCTTCTCACTTAAAGACTATAATGTATTAATACCCTTGTACAATCAATAGAAGAAAAATTTGCCCATATTTGTTATATTTATTTTGATTATCTAATAGACCATGTAAAATTGCAAATAGACATTTTTTTCAAGTATCTTGAAAGTTCATTTCTGAAAAGACGATACAGATGTTTAATACAATTTTGTTATTTAAGTGATGGGAATTCAGAATTTATGAATGCTTAATTATGTCCTTAAGTCATCTTTTTGATGGTGACACAGTCCTGCCACCATCATTGGAATGTTGACAAGGAGGAGATTTTTGGAGATCATCTGATTCAACTCTCTAATATACAGATAGACAGTGAGGCTCAGAAAAGTTATTTGTGCAAGGCCACAAAGTCAGAAAGTGGTAGGGGTGTGCTTAGAAATTAGATTCCTGCTTCCTATTCTAAAACAGTGTTCATTCAAATATACTACATGCCCCAGCACACTCAACTGCAAAGTGCTGAAATGCTTCCTTAGGCTTCTAACTGTCCAGAAGAATGAATTGGGCTTCAGGGAGAAAAAGCCAATTGATTCCTTGGCAACAATCAAATGGACAGTTCTATAAAGGGTCACAAAGACTTTCAAAACTCAAGTGACTGTTCTGAATGGCTGGCCAATTTTAATTAATTCAGGTTGATTTATTTAATGTTCCCCAGAAACTGAGAAATGTTCAATTTGAGCTGCTTTATAGCATATTTCATGTTTAAACACTGAACTCAGAAACAGCTGTTTGCTCTGCTGATCTTGAATAAACCTGAGGAAGGAACTCTAGTAACTGTAAAGCTTAAGAAAATGCAGAACCTACTTAAGACATATATATTGCAGTAGAAAGGTGGATATCATGTGTACTGTACCTAAATAATACAATTATGAGAAAACCTGAAACCACCTTTTTGTTTTCTTTAATTTATAATTTGCATATTTATTGTGCTTAGCTTGGAAGTATGTACCTTCAACTAGAGAAAAATGCTTTTATATGTAGTTTCAGTGGAAAATTTTTTATTTCATGGGACTATTGTCATATAAATGCAATATTTCTGCTATTAAGTTCTAGAGACCCACTTCCATTTAAGAAAAGTCTGATTATTAATCCTTGTCGGTGTCACCTATAACATGAACTGGAGTCAAATCTAAAAGTTAAAACTGGACACAAGTACATCATAAGGAGCACTTGAAGTGCAAGGATCCAAAGCATTTGCTTTAATAATAGAGATTAGAAAAATAAATATACTACAGCATGATATTAAAAAATTTCAGTCATAAAATGTATATATGTAGATGACTCCAAACTATAATGACATTCAAGAAGATACATTAGAATTGTCTTACTCAACTTTCTTTCAAAATGTGACTTCTTTGCTAGGTCTAATCAATTTTTCTTCATGATTTATGGCCCTAGGTTATATAAGATGCATGTCTCACAAAGTTACATAATATAAAATATATAAGACAGTCCTCCAGTCCTTATTTTATAAATCAAAAACCAGCATGAAATTCCATGGGTAAATAAACTAATTATCAAATATAACTTTAAGTCCACCTAACTGCCAATTTTAATTAACTACTACATTATTGAAATTCATCTACTTATTAGAATAATAGTTTTTTTGGGAAAAAGTCAGAATTATAGTAGGCAATTTAAATAATTTCTCTTAGACACTGTAGAACCTATTTTGGGTTGGGGGATGGTGGAGATTGAACCCAGGGCCTCATGTACCACGGAGTTATACCTGCACTTGCTATGGGACCTATTTTTAAACACGATTTCCAAATTACATATTGTGACCTAGTATTAGATTATAAATATGGCTGGAGAAGGGGCTGGCAATGTATCCCAGTCATGCTGAACCTGCCTGGCAAGTGCAAAGTCCTGAGTTTGATCCTCAGTATCAGAAAAAAATATGGCTGGAGGATTTTTTTTTTTTTTTTTGCGGTACCGGAGATCGAACTCAGGACCTTGCACTTGTGAGGCTGGCGGTGACGCCACTGAGCTAAATCCCCGGCTGGCTGGAGAATTTTTGAAAGTTGTTCTGTAGACGTTACTGTGAGGGTATTTTCACACAAGGGAATTGACTTTCTGGTTTTTTAAATCTACTGTTTTGAGAGCCAATACTGGGTTTCCCATATAAGCTCTTTTACCTATTTATTTGCATGTTCATCATTTTGGAAGAGAAACTGTGGCTTGAATTGATAAATTTCATACCATCATGTTTATGTTGAGTACATATGACATAAATTAAAAAGTATTTTCAACAAAATTAATACATGTTTAAAGTGAATTATACTGTTTCTATTACATGAAAGGTATGAGATCATCTGAAATTATTACAGAATCTTAGAAAATCTGTGTTTTACACAGATGATGCTCAATGTTCATTAAATTACATATTTAAGCAATTTTTAATCATTCTTTAGTGATCAAAGCAAGTTAAAAAGAAATTGTTCTTCCAGCTGTTGATTTAAAAAAAAAACCCTCAAAACAAATATAGGCTACATTTAAAATTCTTTCAACTATAAAAGATCCACTCAAAACTGGTTAATTAGCCAAACAAATGCATTTAAGAAACAGAATAACTTTAAAAAATACAAACCAGAGGGCCGGGG
The DNA here is from genome assembly GCF_053883595.1 of Heterocephalus glaber. Lineage (NCBI taxonomy): Eukaryota > Metazoa > Chordata > Mammalia > Rodentia > Bathyergidae > Heterocephalus > Heterocephalus glaber. The sequence goes on along the minus strand of NW_028258308.1, from coordinate 16,172,367 downwards.
ATTTAGCTCAGTGGTGCTGCCACCTGCCTCACAAGCGCAAGGACTTGAGTTCAATCCCTGGTCCAAAAAAAAAAAAAAAAAATACAAACTAATAATTTTCTCTTTATTGACAACAAAGCCTACTCTTACCTGAGTATGGGAAGGTGGTAAGCCTTTTCGGCCATATACTCCAATCAGTGCGTCCTTCTGAAGAGAAATATTGAACTTCAGAAACTGTGGCTGATCAATAAAGAGCTGTGATCTCCAGAAGATCCCGGGAGGAACCTCTTGAATTGCTCTTCGGCCAATATCAAGTTCTCCGGAATCTATGGTGTTATTTTCCTGTGTAAATCCACCTAATTTTCCTGAATATGAGAGATCCATTGACAAAAACCAAAAAATTAAAACAAGTTTCTTTTCAAAGTATAATTTTCATTAAATGCTCAGGCACTTCATCTTCTTCTGATGGATGAAGTGCTCTCATATAATTTCCACTTTAAAAGATTTTTTGTTAGATATTGTTGTTTTACTAATTCTGATTTAACACATTCTTTAAGATATTTAAGTCAAAATCTTTCAACTTCCCATAAAGTATGCCTATTCCTGAAGCAGTTTTTACACCTACAGTTTTTCTTGATCATTTGAAACATAATTATCTTAAAAATTATATGTCTTGTTATCTCTCGGGAGAGATTGTCTGGTACTTAACAGTTATTCTAACCACATCATAACACTGCAAAGTGTATATGTGCTGCCGAAGCAAGCACAACACTGCAAAGTGTAAATTAAGGAAGAATGTATTGTGGAGATTTCCAAACCAATCTCTAAGCAAACAACAATAAAACCAATCAATAGTACTGATTTATGCAGTCCTCTCTATACTATATGCTAGGATGAATGCAAAATCCAATGTGGATAGGAAGGTAGAAAGGGGTTAATGGGGACACCAGGAGGTGAAAGGAAGGAGGAGCAAGTTTAAATTCTCAGTTTTTTAATGTAGGCTGTCACAATATTTTCTCTTCTTTTGACTCTCATTTCACACTTGCTTTCAGCCTTAGTGAGCAAACAGCATCATCCTTTTCACTGAACTTCACTTTGTAGGAATAAAAAACTCCCTGTTCCCCAAATGCCTGCCTTTCAGAGACTCTTTTTCTGCACTGACCTGGTTCTAGAAAACAGACCCAAGATTTCTCATTTTAGGCATGGTGTTTCCCCTTTACCTCTTGGCTGGAGTTACTCTATGGAGAAGAGTAATGAAAGAGGCTTTATAATTTGCCAGAGTGGAAATATGACTTCTCTGGCTCTTATGAAGAAAGGATCCATCTATCAAATTCAAACCTTTTAACATGATAACAAAGTTGACTTACAATTTTGTCTTTACATTAAACTTATAACAAAAATGTTAACTCAAAATTTTGAGGATTTAATCTCAAATCTGAGAGTTGTAAATTATTTTACCCTAATTACAGAGGAGAGATTCTTCTATCTGTGAAGAATTATTAATTGAATGCTGAGTTCATTTTTATTGAGTGTCTGCTAAGCCAGAGCACTGAGGTGATAATAAAAAACATATAATCCAAGAGTAGTACCTTTGAGATTATTTAACTTAAATAGCTTTTACCATCATTAGCTAACTAGATGGTCGGGGGGTCAAACACCTCCAAACTCTTAAGTCAAATGAGGGTCTAAAGCAATATATGATTGAGGGTCAGAGAAAGGTCATATCACCATAGGCTGGAGTTTTGAAGGATAAGTACCACGAGGTTTCTGAATTAGGGTAAGCATTTTGATTAAGAAAAAAAAGCAGTGTAAAAACGGATGTGTTAGGGTGCTGGTGAGCAGAGAAATTCATTGGGGTGGAAGGGAAGTCAGACAGCCTGGGTTTCAATGCTGGCTTTATCACTCACTAACTGAGAGATCTAAAGGGAGAGGCTTTATCTATGACACAAAACCTTATCTGGGGCTGGGGATTTAGCTCAGTGGTTCCGCTGCCTGTCTCCCAAGTGCAAGGACCTGAGTTGGATACCTGGTACCAAAAAAAAAAAACAACACCACCTCATCTGGAAAATATGGATGGCAGTGGGATCGCTCAGTTCCTGGAAGGAATACCCAAGGTCTGATATGGAATGTGCTTACTGCGGTCCTTGGTCCTCAGTATTGAATGAATGAAAGACATTAATGAGTTGTCATGGGACTAATAAGAGAAAGTTGGAAAGAGAAAATGTTAATTAGTTTGTACAGTGTCTTGACTATTAGATTAAAGAACATGGTATTTATACCTTAATATCTGTGATTTTTTTGTATTTTGCAGTTTTTTATACTGTGCATTTTTGTTTTTATTTTTACTCTATATTAAAGAGCATTATTATACTCTTTTTACTGAGGATGTAAACATACTAGCATATTATGTTATTATGGACATTATTTATGGTATGTCTTAAGAGTAGATATTTGAAGAATTATGGGTAAATGGTATTTTGTTAGTACAAAGGCACTTGGTTCTTGTGTTTGGTGTTGTGTATGTGTAATCCAGAGAAACAGAATTCAAGATTACTAAGAAACGTGCCCCACAGTTACAGATGAGTAAGGCAGATGCCCAGTTTATGGCTGATAGGGTATGAAGCAATTCACAATAAATTCACTCTTATAGGTAAATACGAAGTTTGAGGGAGAGTGCAGTTCTAGTAAATGCTAGGATTGCTTTTTATCTGGACTACTGCATCCTACAATGACACATGCACCATCATTTGAAAAGGACAGCTACAGTGAAATGGAGACCCATTAAAGGTTCTGAGCAGGCTAAAGGAGGAATGAAATCATTGTTTCAAGAACATTAAAGAGCAGTAGTATAGGACGTCTGGAAATGAAAAAATGAGTAAGAATAAAGTCTAATATCCCAGGTGTGAGGCAGAAGAGGGTTGCATGGGAAAGCTTAATGAAAAACATTATTTACAATTCACTTCCTCTCTTTCCCATTGTCCATAATCATGGCAGTTAATGGACTTTCAGATACCAGGTCTATTTTCTTCAACCAATTTGGTAATACAAAATGCTAAAAGGAATAAAATTTCAAAATTGAGTTACGGTTATCATTGTGATTTTCATATATCAACTCTGAGATTATAAACTGTGCATCATGCATATGATTTTTATTATTTATTTTACAATAATATACATTCATTGTAGCAAAATTTGGATACACAGTTAAAGAAAGAGAAAAAACTCATTATCAATACTCAAAATAGTATTTTGCATTTCATTTAAAAGACATCTTGTTTTATTTAGTGACATTTTTAAATATCTGAGCACAATTTCTACTTCTAATTTTAGGATGTTTCTGCACAGGAACCTACATTTGTCATGAATTAACTTTCACTGAGAAGACTAAAAGGGGGTAAGAAAAATCGAATTAACACATTGACAGGCAGTTTTACTTACATTATTTGCATTAAACTTCAAAACTACTCAATGAGACTGATGTTTTGAAAAGAGAAAACTAAGGCTTACAGAAGTAAATTATGTGTCTAAAGTAAATTATAGTGTCAAGATTCACAGTTAGGGCTGCATAATTCCAAAATCATGTGTTTTACATAATCACCAGTAGAATCTTTGGTTTTTAGTAAAACAAAAATATTAATTTAAATTACTTGGTTTAAAATCATTTGGCCTTTTTTTTTTATTAGTATAAGTTTACCATACACAATGATCATATTCATCCTGGGGAATTTGTACCCGTATATAATATATCTTAATTTTTTCTCCATTCCTCACCTTCCCTTCAACTCCTCTTCCCCTCTTCATTTACAAAAGCTCTGTTTCCATTTTTTTCCTTCATGTCTATTTCTGATAAAGTCATTTAACCTTTCTAGAAAGTCCACAGAGTTTATAATTATAGAAAACAAAATTAAATTTAACTTAAGAAAAATGACCAATTTTTATTTTTAAAACATACCTAGTATAATATAGAATATAATTCTTTATGTTGAAATATATAATAAATTCCTAGTAAGTTTTTGTCTTTTGGTTGATAATTTTTAAAATACTGGACAGTAGTAGTTCTCTTACCCACATAAATCCTATTTAAATACAGATATGGTTCATATTTTGATTCATTTATCCAGTTTTACACACTTCTAAGGCTATTATTATGCATTATTATTATTAGCAAGTTCTATCTGTCACTCCTATCTGAAGCTTATATAATTTAATCTATTATCTGGTGGAGATCTTTTCTATTGCTGCTTTAAACTAATTTAGGAGTTTTAACAGCATACTTGTATGCTCTGAGAGCTGGTAAAAATAAACTGGTGTTAATACCAGATTGTTTTTTCTCTCCAAAGCATCATCTTTGCTCCAGAGTATTAGCTTTGGTCACAGTAATCAAGTTCTGACTATGGTTTCACTACCACAAAGTAGTTTAATGGTTAAGTACTTTTGTTTTGCTGCTTTTTCCATATACTCATTTTGAGAAGTTGAAATCTTTCTCACTGCAATGTTATGAGGACCAATTGTTGGGTCAATAGGTATTTCTACTTATTCAATTAGTCACGCAGCTAATTTAAAAAGTGCCTCAACCACCACCACCACCACCCCATCCCCACCAAGGGAGATTGGATGTGCTTGTATGGGGCAGTAGTAGCTGTAATATTTTTTTGGTATCCTATAATTTTTTAAAAGCCTATCTAAATCATAAGCTCACAGAGTTTAAGTGCTGTGGAGGTCATATAGTCCAGGAAACTTCAAACAAATATAGTCATACCTTAGGGTACTGTAACATTGTGATGTGCATATTTGGTGCTCATCCCCACTTCCTGGAATACAACTCTTAAAATCCTTGGAATCTTTTAAGTGATAATGTGTTTTTGTATGCTACTGAATTGACTGGTGGCTGGTTGCTCAGAAGTGGGGTCACAGTGAAGGCTTGTCACTGGAAAGATCAAGGCAGATTAGAGGGTTGGGACTTTTGCCCAACCTCTGAATCTCGAGGGAAGGGAAAGGGGTTGAAGGACAAATTGAAAACCAATGGCCAATGATTAAGTCATCATGCCCATCCATGTAAAGAAGCCTCCATTAAAACTCAAGTTTAGTGAAGTCAAGTTTAGGGAGCTTCTGGACAGGTTCCAGGGGGATGTCCTCTTCCCCAAACCTCCTCCTATGCACCTGTTTGTCTGTGTCCTCTGTACTATCCTTTGCAAGGTAAACATACTTCCCTGAGCCCCGTGAGACACTCTGGCAAGCTAATCCAACCAAAGAAGAGGGTTGTAGGAACCGCAATTTGTGGCAAAGCTGGCCAGATGCACAGGCAAAACAACCAGAAGCTTTTGATTGGCATCTGAAGTGGGGAGGGGGCCAGCTCTCAATCAGTGGGATCTGCCTGTGTCTCCAGGTAGATATGCCAGAACTGACTTGCAGGAGAGGGACACTCAGCCACTGTTATCTGCAGAACTGATTGCTGAAATCCTCACACCTTTTGAGGTCACAGAAGTCTTCTATGTTGATGGTTGTGGTGTAATAGCAGAAAGAATGACTAGTTTTTTTTTTTTTCTTAACAGGTAAATTAAAGCTTTTTAATAAGGGAAGAGTAGATTGTTTTGGGTAATTAGTTTCTAGAATCCCAACAACTTCCACATGTATACTTCTAAAATCTTACATGATACATTGTCTTGCTTACAGGAAACCAAAAATAAATATTTTGTTGTGTTGGTGAAGCTTCTTTTAGTCAAGGCACTGTAAATTCAAGGAAGGGCTTTGGTGTTTTCATCTTTTATCAAGGGGAAAGTGTGAAGTTAAAAATGGGGTATTTAGGACTCTTGGTACACTTCCAACTAGATATATAAAAAAGAAGGAACATTATTTTTTTTGTTTGATAACCTGTGACCTTTTTACCTCCCTCCATCATTGTCCAAGAATGCTTTTCACCTGCTGAAGAGCTTCAAAATTACGAAGAGTCAAAGAGGTAAGAAATACAGTACTAAACATGGCAATGATTTATTTATTCCAACTGTCAATATTATGACAAGGATTTGTTCTTTTATCTGTCTACCTGTCCATTTAGAGTGGTAATTCAGACTGAGATGGTTGTCACAAAATGTAAAATAATGCATTCCAACTGAGAAAATTCAGCAGGTTATTTTTCTAATGAAAATGAACTTAATTTTAATGAGTATTGGATTCTGCCAATTCAATTATATAGTGGATGTTTCCCGTAAATTAAATGGGCAAATGAAATAGATACATTTAAAGCATATAAGGAGATAAAAGCATTCAAAAATATAGTAATAGTAAAGGTGAGTTAAAATGGACAACAGTTCCATTTTCCACCCCATTCTGAGTATATTTGATTAAACAAAATGTCACCAAGTAAAAGAATAACAGGTATAATTAGTATTTTGCTAAGCCTTGGTAAAGCCTCTTTTGTATACTACAAAGAAACAGAAAAGAGTTGATTCTAAAATATGTTAAACAAATCTTTTTTAAAGTATGTATTTGCCAATTCTTTACTTTTAATAGACCTGAAGGAGAAATGTAACAGAACTAGCAGCCTGTAGATAACTAAGCGTACTTTTTGGAAGTAGATCACAACATGATTTTTGACATATGACTAATAGGGATGTCAAAGAATTGAACATCTTAATTCTAGAAAAACATCTTTCCATTCCCATCTAGTTATTTTGTAGGAAGAGTGCTCATGTTTATATTTGTGAAAGAGGACAAGAGGAATAGAACACAGAATTTTGCTTCATTCTTCAAATGGCATTTATCTATGAATACAAAAACTATTTGAAAAAGTCCTCATTCAGAGAGGCATTTGCAATACATTTTTACCTTTTCTATTTCATAACTATCAAAATGTTTAACATATTTATATAATAAATAGGTCATGGCCTAGCAAACAGAACTACTAGCTGTAAGTATATTAATTATAGAAGAAACTAGGGTTTTAACAACATTATTATATGGTCTCAGAAAATTTTAAAAATTCAATTTAAATTTGCACAGATATTTTATTCAGAGGGACAATAAGATGATTTGAAAATACTCACTATTCTAGCTTTTTCTATGAAATATGAATCTAATCTCTAAAACCCTGACAACCTATATTTGCTCAAGTTATTGCAATACTTAGAGAAAATTCATTTTGAACAAAAGTCTTAGGATGTGTCTTTTCTAACAGGTAGATGCAGACCACATCTCTCATTATAATCAGTGAGAAAGAGATGTAAGGACATCATTGATTTTTCTCTGTTTAAATCCACCAAAGTGGCACCTTACATCAGTATAACATTTCTACCCAAGCCTCTAGTTTGAATATCAGGAGATCAGAGATGTGAAAGGGGCCTTTGTCTTCTAAAAATTCTGTCCTGTTACTTCTCATGAGATGGTGTGTGTCTAATTTGGAGAAGTCAAGTGTGGTCATTCCTGTTAGTATTTTTCAAATGCTCTTTATTGACTGTAAACACACCTGGAAGTCAGGGAGCACTGACACAATTTGATAAACTTGTAAATACTTGTGCAACTCCTTCCTCTGAAGCTCGTCAGTCCTCTTAGATAAAAGCCTGGATACTGAAGTCTTTCATCATGTTCTGAATCCCAGAAAACTTTGGCTTCAGAGGAAATAAAGGAAAGCCAGTTCTAAGACTCTTATCCTCCCTCACAGAGATCACTGCCTCTGTAAACCCCTAGAGCCTGAACCTGGGAATGATCATAGGAAACACCAAGGTTGTCTGCAGGGTTCACTAAGAGAAAAAGAAGGAAAAATGGAGGAAAACACAGAGCCAGGGGAACAGAGTGGCTTATAGTTATTCTAAACTCAAAGCTTGTGGGTGAGGTATCAAACCAATTAAAGCCTTCACAGTAAGAGTGAGATATACCAAGTCGTCAAACACAACAGGGCGCCATCTTGAAGATTTTTTTCAACATGTCCCGTTGTGCCTGAATGTGGGATCCACTACCAGTCTTTTTACCTGCAAACTGTGATTTTTTTTCCTTTTCATTAGGAAGGATGTGTCACAACAGTCTTAAAATACAGTTGTCAGTGTGTGGAAACATAAAGAGACCATGTACACAAAACTATTGTTACTCTTCTCCTTGTGTGATACCCAGCTTATATGAAAACATGTCTTTTAAAGTGACATTTTAAAGAAAGCCTTTAAAAAGGTACTTTGATCCCTGAAAAGCATTTTATAAATAATAGTTTATTGATAAGAGATGTTATAAGGACAAAACAGTATTTAAAATCATGTTGGTCATTGGGAGGCTTGGTGTCTCTGAAAATTATTTCATGACATCAAAAAAATCACTGAAAGTTACAAAATACTAAATATTTTCCATACATATCATGAATGTGCCACCTGCACAGGATACAATGCTTAAAATGGAAAGGCAGAAAAGAAAATCCAACTGTTAAGTTGTAACTGCAATTATTGAGGAGGGTAAGTAATAATATTATAGGTCCCACCGAGGTGCTAATAATCAAGACAACAGGAAGCAAAGTTAGGCATTGTAGGCACTCAACAATCCACCCTCCAATTCTATGACCAAACCTTGGGTTCATACCCTGACTGTGAGATTCTGAGAAAACAGTATGAACAACCATATGCCATAAAGTAACATATGGATAGAGAGTGATACATTACAAGCTAAATAAAAAAAAATATAGCTACTTTGAAATGTATTTTAATGGATAAAATCAATATAGCATCTAATTAAATAACTACTATACATTACAATAACACAAATACTATAAACAAAATTGAACAAAAGTCAATGTTCTTGCAGCCCTTTTAGTCCTATTTCTTCAATTCATAGGAAATCTTCTACCTGCTATAAAATCTAATTCTCTGAAGTTGTCTCGTATCCAAGAAAAAAATGCACAGTAAGCAGTAATGTAAAATTTAAAAACAATTGGGATTATTTAAACAGAATGAATCATATATATGTGTATATACACAAGTAGGTTTTTAATTTGTACTTATATCAAAGATTTTTTTTTCAATTGGAGAAGTCATTTGGCATAGTTACATTAACCAATGTTTGCAGCTTTTTATTTTAGTCTTATATCATCCCCAAATATCCTATGCTAAATTTTAGTATTCACCTCATTGTCCCTTTCAATTAAGCTAGTGTTGAGATGTCCTGTCACTGTAGCCTCTACTTTATCCTGCTGTACATTTTCTAATTCACTTTAGTGGTTCATTTGATTTCTGTCTTCCTAGCAATTCATAAGCTCTGGGAACAACACTGACTGCCAGTTTTATAAACTGGTATATTCTCAAAACCTCACTTAAGCACGATATATAACATATGCTTATAAATAAATGTAAAATGAATTAATACTAGGCATTCAAAGTAAAATTAAGGCTAAGATTCCTTTCATAAAATCCAAGTAACTAAAAATTAAATAACTAATGATAGGGCTTTCCTTTACTGCTTTACAGAATATTATTGAGCTAACTTAAGGATCTATCTTCTTAAGAATTTTACTAGAAATTATAAATCATAACCTTGAATTGCAGAAAGAGAGAACTAATAATTAGTGATATTTATCACTCCTTGGTACCCTACATGCACTTTCTTAAACCTCACTATTACCCTATAAAGAAACAGGAAGTTAGAGAAGGTAATTTGCTTAAAGGCCAGGGAATGGCTGATCTTCAGTTCTTAACCATATACTGTATTTCTTTTAGGGCTTGGAATATGTCACTCCAAGCTCTTCTTGCCTTGATGGTTTGTGTTGAGAAGTCTGCTGTGATTCTGATGGGCTTTCCTTTGTATGTGATTTGTTTCTTTTCTCTAACTGCTTGTAGAACTTTGTTCTTCTGTTGAGTTTCTGGAATCTTAACAATTATATGCTTATGTGTAGAATTTTTTTGATCAAGGCTATTTGGAGTCCTATACGCCTCACTTATCTGTATGTCAAGCTCTTTTCCCCTGCTTGGGAAGTTTTCTGCCATTACTTCTGTGAAGAGTTTTTTTTATGTCATCTGCACTCTCTCCTGTTTCTTCATTGACTCCAATCAATCTTATATTATTCTTCTTTGCATCGTCTAGCAGCTGCTGGATTGATTTCTTGTTTTCCCTTATAATTTTGAAGGAATTTTTCTTTTCCTGGTTACTAATTGCAATCTTATCTTCTATATGTGAAATTCTGTCTTCACATTGGCTCATTCTGCTGTGCAGACTTTCAATGGAGTTTTTCATCTCCTGGAAATCTATTTGCATCTGTTTTATGGATTCCATTTGTTTCCTATATTAGGATTCCATCATGTTCCTCAGCTCCTCTCTAGATTTATTAATCATGTCTTGCACTATGAGCACAATCTTTGCTGTTATCTTAGTAATTATTTCTGATTTCATTTTTTCCAGATCCCCTTTTGTTGCCAGTTCAGTGGGTCCAGGTGGTTGAGTATCAGAGTGTTCCATCTCATTTCCCTTTGGGGTTGCTGTAGGTGATCTGGAAGCCTGGTTTTGAGACTTATTTATGTGTTTTCTCATTTTGACTGGGGGGGGCAGTGGGGGGTGCTGTTGGCACCTGCGCAGCTCACCTCCTCTGAGCTGGGAGAGGTGGGATAGGGGCCGAGAGTGGCGGGAGGGATGGTGGCCGGGAAGCCCCTTCCTCTGGGCTGGGAGTGACAGGACAGATGGCGGCCCAAAAGCCCTTTCCTCTGGGCTGGGAGTGGCGGGACAGATGGATCCATATACTATATTAATATTTACTTTACATACACTTTATGCAGGACACCATGCTGGACCTTTATATACTTTATACCATATCATTCATTCATCCATTCATTCAACAGTTTTTGAGAACCTATTATAGGCCAATAACTGAGCTATGAGTTTGGGGTAGAACACGTTAGCAAACAAGGTATACATTAAAGTATTTATTTTGACTACTCAAAAACATCCTAAGGGGTATTACAAATTCCTTTTAATTGATAAGAAAAATACAGACACAAATAAGCTTTATAGCTTGTCCCAAGTAATATAGGCATTAAGGAGTAGAGTTGGACAGGAAACCTGGTGATTTGGCTCAAGAGTCTACATTCTATCTATGTTATATTGCTTCTGTATCAGAGTGTGGTGTTGAGCAGCCAGATTGTGGAGAGCCTTGCAAGTCATTTAAAGAATTTAATTCACTGAAGGGAGTCAGGTGAGGTATTATTACCACAAACTTGTACATGGAGTAAAGACAACCAAGGCTGGAGACAACACAAGTAGTGTTGCTATCTATGGCTGCTATAATTCAGGTGAGAAATGATAGGATGTAAATCATATTATGGAGTTAGAATTATCAGGAGTTTGCAAGTGATTGAATATGAGAGATAAGAGAGAAGAAGCCGGGTATGACTCTTGAACTTCTAGACCAGGTGACTAGGTCAATGATGATATTTCCTGATACAGAAATCCCTGAAGGAGAGGTGATGTGGCAATTGTGTTTCTCAAAGATGATCATACATTTTCCATTTCACCTGGCTCTGTGCAATAAGTACCCCATTTCTCTAGTCAAGACGAGCTTAACTGCCCTGTTGGTGAAGCTAGTTAAGTTCACTTCTTGATTAATAGGATGTGATAAAAGTGATATCCTCACATATCCCATGTTAGATCATAAGAAGCCTTGTAGCTTCTGTCTAGATCTACTGAAATGCTCCCTCTTGGGCTACTCCTCTTCAGAACCATCTACTACATTCTGAGGCTCCCAAGCCACATAAAAGGCCATGTTTATGTGTTCCAGTCCATAGCCACAGTAGAGGTGAGTTTGAGTCAACAGGCTGTATGAACTGACAGCCATGAGACTGAGCTATCTTGGACTTCTAGTTTAACAGGGCCCCATCTGACACTTAGGAGCAATTGCAAGAGAGTCCCAAGCAAGAATGCAAGAACTTCCCAGTCAATTGACAAAACTGTGAGAGACGATAAATTGTTTTTGTAAGCTATTGAATTTTGGTATGGTTTGTCATGCAATAATAGATAACCAAAGTTGTTGATGAGGTCAATTTTAAACACATGGAGTTTAGATGTTTGGAAGACACCCAAATGGAGATGTTCCAAAGAAATTTGGATAGATTTTAATGTAGTTGAAGTCTAGAGTCGAGGAGAGCAATCTTGGCTGGACTTATTGATTTAAGAATATACAGAATATAGAATATAACTAAAACCAGGAGAGTGGATGAGATAACCCAGAGTAATTACATTATTAAAGAGCAGAGTCCTGAGGAACAGTATATATTCCTAACAGGTAAAAGGAGATAAACCAACTAAACAAACTGAGATGTTACTATTAAAAAAGTCAGGAAGAAAAAGAAGTCAGGAAGAAAGTCATGATGAATGTACTATCATAGAAACTAAAAAAAAAGAATATTTCAAGTAGGAGGGATAGGTCAACTCTAATATTATCAGGAACTCAAATATAATGAAAAGTGAAGAGTATTCATTCGTGCTCTTGACATGGCAATGGTCAACTCTGGAAGACATCAATTTCAATGACTGGTAGTGATAGAAGGTAGTCATGAGAAAGGAGTACTGCAAAAGCCAGACTGTAATAGGAGTAAGTGGAAGGTAAAGAAATAGGTGTAGGGAATATACATAGTATGTTCAAGAAGTTGGCTGCAAGGAAAGAAACATTGAATAGGGGTAGAGTAGGAGGCAGTCAAGAATTTTCTACCCCCTAAGACAAGAAAGACACTGGAATGTTCAAATGGTGACTAAACAGTATCAGCAGAATAGGAAAACTTTTCTTCATTTAAATTTATGGAAAACCTTTAAAGACATAGAACTTAGAGTACTCATCAAGAGTACTAATGGAATAAATACCTGAAGAGTACTAATGGAATAAATACCTGAATTTGGGGAGAAAAGGGTGAAAGGATACATCCACATATGAATGGAAATTTGTTTACAGGAAATTAAGAGAGCACCCTCTGAAGGTTTCAAGTTTTTCTGTTGAACAGAACACAAGGTCATCTACAGAGAAAGGGTTCTGAGTATTGTAGGAAGATTTGAAATAATTGTTGAGAAGTACAGGGGAAAATGCTTTGGAAGGGGAGTACAGTTGGGATACCAGACTGTTGAAGTTGGTGAGCCAAAAGATAAGTATTATTATTCCCTTTTCACATGTGAGGAAATTGAGGCTCAAAGAGGTTAAGTAACTTGTTCAAGGTTACAACGTAAACAAATGAAGGAGCTAGCATTTGAATACAGGCCTATGTGTTTGTTTCCAGTACATTAGGCTAAATGAGTTCCATGGTCCAGGGGAATAATTTTAGTTTGTAGAAAAAGACTGTCTGAGCTTAAAACTTTATTCTTACCTATTTAGTCATTTTGTCTATTTCCATCCATGTTTCCTAAGGTGCTATACTTCTGATATATCAAGTCTAAAATATGCAGTCAAGAAAGGTCTCAGGAATAATAAGTAAAGGATCATGACATACAATATAAATTCTTCTTTAGATACTAACTACTATTTAGAAGCTTTGGTTGATTATTAACTTAAAGGCAAGTGAGAGTTTACTGAAACATTTAGCACAGTGACTGTTTCTTAGAATTATATTTACAGAAAAAAATAGGACTCCATAGGTAAGAGTATTGCATTTAGAAACTGTGCAGTAATTTTCTCATTATGCTTAGCACAGTTAATTCCCATAGTAAGCTTTGTTCAGTTCTCAGGATTTCACAGGGTTGTAATTTCCTAGAATTTCTAAAGAGATGATATGATCAGCTTCTATAGACAATTTATAAATGTGAAATAGTGCATGAGAGTGCGTGGGTATTTCAAGTTCATGATGGAGGTCTACGAGTAGATTTTAGGTACCTTGTTTATTGTAAATAGAGTCCCCTCCTGGCCTCTATGCCCCAGGACTGTAAATATTTAAGAAATAGGCACTAAAAATATTTATTTGGAAAAATGAAAATAAGAATTATGTTCATCACTTAATAGTTTGTTATTTCTCACAGTAGTATTTGAGACAAAGAAGACAAGTGACTGTTGCTTAGATCATGTTCTGAGTTCTAGGCATAGACAGAAATTGCCTTAAAGGAAAGTTGCTGCAAACACCCTCGTCAGTTGGCAGGCTGCAGGATCAGTTCTCCAGTGAACTTAACAAATTCTGGGGGTATCTCTTGACTCTTATCTTTTATGTGGAAGGTTTCTTTATATAGGTAAGAGAAAGGCACTAAATGCATGTTCAATAGTTACTCTGTGATCTCATGGTGAAATTTCAGTTCCTCTTAGAGAAGGAGATGAACAAAAACTGGTTTTGAAACTATATTTCTTTGAAAATTATGAAATTATTTTAGTGGTTTGTAACTAGTATTTGTTACAAAATTATTAACAGAATAGAAAATACTAGGGTACATTTCACTAAATAAGGGACAAGTACTATCTTAGGAAACATTTTGGATATATGTATGTACTCTGGTTCTGATGTAACTTGTATTTCTTATTGAGGTCAGAGTCAATAGTTTAAGAGTCACCTAGTTTAGAGGACTCCATAGAGATCTCTGAAGCATATTTATGTCATATTTTTTCTATCCTCTGAAGCTGATATACTCTTAGACAATTTATTTCAGTGTTGTTTTAAATTTTTCTTGCAAATATGAACTACTACTCACTTTGTGTGAACTTACAAAGTAACTGAAAGGAGCTAGGATTTGAAGATAGTCTTATAAGAGCTGAAGGACACTGATGTGAGGAGATATATTCTCTGGCACAATACCAGGAAGCACTGCAGAGGCTGGGGACGCACCTCTGAATCCTCAGCTTTCTCGGTGCCATCCTTTCTAAGTACTGCGCCTTACTCTATTTTCATTTTAATCACAATAAAATGTTAGGGTATTGAAAAATAAATAAAATATCCACAACAAAGCATATATTTCTTTAGTATAAATAGAATTTCTTCAGTCTATAAAAATAGTTTTCTACATGTGTGGTTAGTGAGTACCACTGGACCATTTTCACAGGAACTGCTCATTTTAAGAGAGAGTCTAAATTTCAATCAATATAAAAATAAATACTCAATTTCTGTGCAGTTCATATGTGTGTTATCAATGTAAAAACAAGCAATTGTTTATGGTAATGGAAATTTAGTTAATTGCAATTTCTCATCTACAGTTTCAATTAGGAAAGCTTTTCTTTACCACTCATCAATCCATCATTGTACAGTGACTGCCCTTTCTATTGCAGGTATGGCCACATGTCAGTTATTAGCTAATTTCTTTTGGAATATGTAGAAATTTGTATAAAAAGGTTCCACATTGAGGAGGCATTTAATTATGAAAATCTAATGTCTTATAAAATTCCTCAACCTCCTTAGGGAGGAAGAGAAGTATAAAGTATCACTGTTAAAATAGAAGTGAAGATGGGAAGGCCAACAGCAGAAAATTTTAAAAGCATTAGTCATAGTAAATGGGTACATGCAAAATAGCAGCATATATGTTCCTTAAATATGTATTAGCTTCTTTCTAGCCTTGCAAAGCAACAGCCACTTGGGATGAACATAATTCATGGCAAAGCAAAATACAAATATACTAGACAAAAGAAACAGAGAAAGAAGACCTAGGGAAGTTCTTAAAGGCAAACAATTCATTTATCAGAAAAAGATAACTTGATCATGTTGCTCTGAGATATAAAATATTAGCATGTTTTATAAATTGTCAGAGGATACCAAGATGTATCCTCTGACAACTTAATATGCCAAAATATATTAATATACATATGCATGTATATTTTTTGAGTGTTTCCATTGGAAAAATTAAATACAGCATTTTCTAATCACTTAAATTCCATTTTTAACTTAGAGCCAATTGATTTAAAATCTGTTAGCTCACAAACTTTTAAAGGTTTAGAGAAAGGGCAACCAGGCAAAGGTCAATAAATTACATTCCTTTAATGCGTTTTGTACTTAAAAGCTTTTATAATAAAATTAATATAGTATTCTGACTTCACAGACATGTTGAATGAGAAAACTTAATATACCCAGGGTATTGTAAGGGATGACATACTGAATTGAAATCCATTTGTGGACTGAAAGTAAAACTCAATATACACTTGCAGGAAGAAAGGCAGAAAAGCCTGCGCATCAAATGAGAAGGTGGAAAATCTTATTATTCCTGTAACAGAAATGTGAATTTTCAACTTTCAAATAAATTAGTAAGAAATATTCAAGAAACCATGGTATCTGTGCATTAGGTCCTAGGTTCAATCCTTAGTACTTAAAAAATAGGTGAAAACTATAATTTCCAAACATTTTCTCTCTGCAAAATAAACTGGATATAAGCATGGGTAAAATAAGTTTATGGAAAAGGGATATGAAAAGTAAAACATAGAGATCCATAATTCTTTCTCTTACCATTGTCGGCAGAAGGCAATGACACAGTGTTTGTTGGCATGGTATCAGAATTCACTTTTCCATTTTCAAATGTGTCATTTTCAGTCTGCTGTAACTGCCAGTTGAGGCCAAATAGATGCATTGCTGGGGGTAAAGAATAGAAGTTGTTTAAAGGTCTGCTGCTTTTAACTTCAAACCCAAATGGTAAGCATGTTTGTAACATGTTTGTAACAAGAGTCACATGTAAAGTTAAAATTTCCATTTTCTTCAGTATCAAGGATAATTGCACAATAAAAATTATAAAAGTTTCACAAACACAAGTAATTTACACATAAAACCATGCAATATGGCAGCATTTCAATAATGATTTAATATTAGTTAATTGGTACCAGGAAAGTCTTAGGAATGGATCATTATTTGTTATAATTTGTCTGTGTTCCACTTTTCTCCACCTTCTAAGTAATCTGTAGAATGTTCTGTAACAGCATTTGCTGAACATGTTTGACCACACATCATCTGCATATTTACAATGTTGTGTTGCAACATCTATAGTTCTCAAGAGACATGATACTGTATGTTTGGAAAGGCAAACAGTGATTTCACTGATTAATTTGTATATGAAATGATCAGAATGGATTTAGATCTGTAAAATAAAAATGGAATATATTAAATTGAGGACAAGTAGTTTTTGAATTTATGACATACAAATCAACAGTGACACAGATCACAGAGCATGTATATACATCAGGTAATTTCATGTGATTGTCTCATGTTGATATGATAGTAATTTATAAATTAAATAGTTATAAATTAATGAAAATTTTATAAATGTATTTAGTAATTTTTTTTATTTAAATATTTAGGGAACATAACTAGAGGATGATATGATGTAATTATAAATTTGTAACTAAAATAATTTAAAGTTTAATGTATTATTTAATATATTGAATATGCTATTTTTCTCAACTTATCTAAATATTTAGAATTTCACTGTATATTAACCATTAACAATTAATAAACATTCATTTGTGCTTCATAGACTATAGTTTAGAAATTATTTCATAAGAAAAACTATTCATAAGGAGCAGGGATGGTCATAGGTATTACTCTATCATGAATGAGAGCTTTATTGATATTATTTTGCTTACTATACATATTGGAATTTACCACAGAGATGGAAAAAGATGTTTTAAAAGCCTTGTCAGAGGCAGTATGATAACTGCCACTGTAAAAGAGCTGTTATTAAATATATAGTATACTATACAATAAAATTGGCACAGTGTAATGAGCAGTGGCTTTGGCGATAGTTAAATTTTTGTACAATCCTTAGTCTATGATTTCTTCTTGGATAAATTATTGCTAAACATTAAGTTTACTTAAAGATGAGGCTGGTAGAGCAAACTAAAAAATAATAGGAAATAGGGATATAGATCAAATGGGAAGGGGATCAGGAGATGGAGAGAGGAGAGAAAGGGAAGGGGATGAAAGAATAAATTAAGATGTGTTAGGTATACATACCAACTTCTCACAAGGAACGTAATCATTATATATTGCAAACATGTACTGTAAAAAACAAAAAAGTAAAAGAAAAACAAGGAAAAAAATGAGGCCTGTTAAAACTACTTAATTTAACTGATGTGAAAATTCTTTTTTTTTCATACCGGGGATCGAACTCGGGTCCTCGCCCTTGCACAGCAGGCAGCGAAACCACTGAGCTAAATCCCCGGCTCTGATGTGAAAACTCTTGACAAAGCATATGAGTTATTTTTGGCATATAGCAGTACAGTTCTTACTACACAGGTATTTCATATTCTTGACTCCAGATCACTGAACTATTTTAATTCACAGTGCCTAGACCATGCTAACTCTATAAACAATCCCTCTTTCTTATAAAGCTCCTACCCACTGTAAAATACTTGTTCATCACTCAGATGATAGATGTTAATTTTTTGTTTTTTGAGATACTTGCTGTGACTGGGCTGAGTGTCTTTCCTGAGAATATTCTAGCTAACTTTTGTATATAATTTAAGTACAAATAGGCCTAAGAATACAGTGCCTGGTACTTAGTAGATCTCAACAAAAACCTGTCAACCAAATAAACTGAAATTAGAAATACTTTTATTTTCTGAAATTTTAAATTCTAAGAAAAGATTGTTGTGTATAATATTAATTTAAAAAGTAAATTAAAATATATAAATAGCCTATGAAGAGCATATTAAGTTGCCATTAAGAGTTATTAAGAGCATATTATTAAGTAATGTATGAAAAGTAGATGAATAAAAAATTCAGTATCTATGACTGAATTTCAAAAAAACAAACAATTTTGGGATATCACATGATCAGTCTCACATTCTTTTATTAATATCTGATATAAAAGCATTATAGGAAGAAACATACCAAACATAGATAGCTACATCTGTCCTGTATAAGGGTAAGAAATGTATATATTTATAATCCTTGTTTAAAATACCAATTTAAACACTGATTTTCACAGATTAAGATATAGATATTTCAGAATTCTTGAATTTATAACTTGTCATTCTGTAAAGAGGTAAAACTTCATATGTCATCTTGCATTAAATTACATACTGTTTGAGTAGCAAAATGTCGGGAGCTTTCTAAACATTTATCAGTACATACATTTTCCAAGGTTTTGAACAAAATGAGAACTAGTTCTGCTTACAAAAAAGGTTTAAATGACATATTGTAGCATAGCAACAATAAATACAGGCCATCTCTGACTTAGAATGGCTCGACTTCTAATTTTTTGACTTTATGATGCTGCAAAAGCTGTATACAGTCAGGAGAACCATACTACGACTTTTGCATTTTCATCTTTTGCCTGGGTTAGAAACATGTGGCATGATACTCTCCCAAGGCCTGACAATGTCATGGAACAGCAACTCCCAATCAGCCTCCTGATCAGCAGTGGAAATGACAGAGATTCTGCAGTGTACTGTGTTGCTAAGCTAGGGTGTTTGGTAGGTTAAGTGTATTAAATTCACTTTTGACTCTTGATATTTTCAAACTTTGATGGGTGGGTCTATCAGAATGTAATCCCCATTGTATGTCAAGGAGTACCTGTGTTCTAATAGGATCAAAGTTTTCATCATGAACAATAGTTCATCATCATTGAGATCTTTTAACATAAAAAATCTTTTATGATAGATTTGTTCATATTATTGGTTTCAACAGACTTTGATGGGTAGAGATAATCCATGGGATTGTGCACAGATGTCAATGTTAAAAAGGTAATAGGCTGCTTGTGTTAGAAGTATTTTATTTTTTGCCAGATGGGCAACAGCATGCATATATATATATATATATATATATATATATATATATATATATATATATGGATTCTGATTCTACTTAAGATGCTGCATAATGAGAATCATGCCCAATAATATTTTATCTTGTTTAATACTTCACTGAAAACAGAAACCAATAAGTTGTTTGCTCTTAGGATACTATCTACTTGAAATTATCAGTGTTCGTATTTAGTGAAGATCTTGACAATGTGTATGACTTAAGACTTAAATTATAAATGAGAGTTACTGGGGAGAAGGCAGAATATTCAAAAAGTCAAGAATGCTCCAGAAATTACTGAGCAGTGTTGCCTTGAAACTATATGTGATATCTTGGCAGACAAATAAAGGAAAAATTAGCTAAATAAAATACATGTGTAAATAAGATGGCTAAGTCCAATTCTTCATTCCTGAGCTGGAAAGCAGATTTGAACATTGGGAGGGGATTTGTTGCCACTATTCACATCTGGTACCAAAGATCCTTTGTTCATGCATATCCTGTGGGGAAAGGGTGTGTGGGAAGAGTGGCAAGAAGTAGCTGGCAGCTTTGTACTCTGATGAGTCCCTTGCCCCTCCAGGGGCAGTGCCTAGGTGAGGAGTTACATGGTAGGAGCGATACCAGGTATTCTCAGCAACAGAGTATTCCTCATGCTCTGTCAGAACATTATGACGCAATAAAAAAAGCTCAGTGAGCAAACGCTATCATGTACTGTGCTAGGGCTTCACTTGTATCATTTCATGTAAGCTTCACAAGTGCTTCATTAAATAACTACTACTCTTTTTTTCTTTCTTTTTTCCTTTTAAAATTAAGAAATTGGAGGCTTTTTGAGATAAGGTAAGATATAAGAATCTCGTAGGAGGTAAAGTTACAAGCTACTTAGCAATGGACCTAAACCTTCAATCTACACTTCCTGGTGACAAGTGGTACACCACTATACACTTCTGCTGCACCAAAGAGAGAAAGAGTGGACATGGCGCATAGGCAACAATATTACCAGGCAACATCTGTTTGTTCCAAGCACTGTTCTTCCAAACAAGTAGTTTTTCACTATACTATAATGGCTAATATGATGATAATGTTGATGAAATTAAGATCAGATTAACTTAAAAGATTCTTAAAAATGATACTTTAAAAATTGCATAAGTAGCTGCGTTAGTGGTGCATGTCTATTACCTCTAGGAGGCTAAGGCAGGAGGACTGCAAGTTCAAACCCAATGTGGGCAATTTAGGGAGATCCTGTCTCAAAAGGAAAATAAAAAGAGGATGGTGATGTAGCTTTGTATCTCCCCCCCCATTACATAAAAAATAAAACTTGTGTGTGTAATATCATGTTTATAAATTTTAAAGTTATTAGGAATAATATTGGTTCATATTTTGTCTTTAAAATTTATTTGATTTCATGTTTCACAGTTTTATATTGCATTTTTTATGTATTTCTAGATGGTTTTAGAGAAAGCTGGTTTTTTTTTTTTTTTTTTTTTTTTGGTACCGGCAATCGAACTCAGGTACTTGTGCTTGCAAGTCAGGCGGTGGAACCACTGAGATAAATCCCCGGCCCTAGATGGTTTTAAAGAGAGAGAGAGAGAGAGAGAGAGAGAGACAGAGAGACAGAGAGAGAGAATTTGGTGGGTTGAATTCATATCCAAAGTACTATCCAAGGCAGAATGGAATTTGTAGATGATAGCAATAATACATATCTGTTTATAGTGTTTTTTCACATTTTAAAATACTTTAATGTCTCTTATCTTCCAATGTACTACATGACAGGTATCCTTAACCTTGCTGTATGGTGATGCAATATAGGCAGAACGGGTTAATTACTTACCTAATGTCTTATAAAATCAGTGCAGAGAGAAAACTCATGATACCAGATCGGATCCTGTTTTAGGATCCATTTTCCAACACTGTGCTGTTTTCCTACATATCTGAATTGTTCTGAATTAAAATTTTGCACCCACATGAAAGAAATTTCAAAAGCTTTAATACAAATTGTGGCAAATACAATCAGTTGTCCACACGTTAAAACTGACTTCTACATACAATAATTTTACATATGGTTGTAGTTTACAAGATTGTTCATAAATTGGTTGTTTGGAATTAGTATGCATTTTCTAATATTAAAAATCTTAGAAATAATGGTTTGGTCCCCAGTTGGTCTATACAAGTCTGTCTATATATCAAATAGAAATATGCACAGCCATGGCACCAAAACGTCTGAACAAGAATGTTTTCAGAAGCTTAATATATAATAGCTGTAAAATGAAAACAACTCCGATATATGCTAACAGTAGAATGAGTAAACATATCATTGCATATGTATCCAATGGAATTCTCTACAGCAATGTAAATGCTGCCAGCTACAACACCAAGGACAAATTTCATAAATACAAAGAATTTAGTCACATAAAAAAGTGAACACAGAGGGCCGGATATCTAGCTCCAGTGGTGCCACCACCTCCCTTGCAAGGGCAAGATCCTGAGTTTGATCCCCAGTTCCAAAAAGTGACCATTGTGGAAGTGCATGTATACAAAGTTCAACAGCAGGTAAGATCAATTGAGAGGAGTAAAAATCACCACAGGAATGAGACAGTCCATAGCATGGGGGAAGCAGGGCTTCTTGAGTGTCAGTAATCTATCTGGGAAGTGGTTCTACAGGTGTGTTCACTTAAGATAATATGCTTTTCTAAATGTATTTTATACTTGAATAGCAAAATTATTTAAAAGGAATCCATCTAACACATAGTGAACATGTATTTTTACTCTCCTTAAACCTTCCTTGAAAATGCTGTTTTCTCTACAAGGTTACCTCTGACAGTTAGTTACAGCCCCATGAGATAACTAGTGTCAGTGTACACAGAAGAATGGAAAATGACTCCATTGGGGGAGGAAAAGGGAAGAATAAGGAAAGGTTTTCCTTATTGCAAATCTCAGGTGTCAGGAGGAAACCAATGTCATTAAACAAATGTATGCATGATGTTAATGACTGTCAGCAATGGCTCTCCCAGGCTGCTTTGTAGTTAATAAAAATTATGATTTGTCTTGACAAAAGTATGGAGAAATTGAAACCCTGGTGCACTTTTGGTAAGACTGTGAAATGTTGCAACCTCTATGAAAATGGTATGGTGATTCCTTAAAAAATTAAAAACATAACTACTGTATGATCTTGATTATACTTTGAAGAATCAAAACTAAAGTGTCAAAAGGATATCTGCATACCCATGTTCATACTAGCACTGTTCACAATCATCAACAATTGAAAGTAATCCAGATGTCCATTGATAGATGAATGAGTAAACAAAATATGCCATATGTGTATAATGGTATATTATTCAATCATGAAAAGAAGGAAATCTGGTCGTATGTGATAGATAACATGGATGGACCTTGAGGACATTATGTTAAGTGAAATAAGGTTTGCTAGTCACTAAAGAAAAATACTATATGGACTATCTAAGGTTATCAAATTCATAGATGTAGATTGGTGGCTAGTAAGGTGTAGCTAAGTGGAAGAAATGAATTGTTCAATGGATATAGGGTTTCATTTCTGCCCTATGAAAAAGTTTTGGAGATTTGCTATATAACATGAATGTATTTAATATTACTGAAGTGTACACTTAAAATGGTTAAGTTCACAAATTTTATGGTTTTTTTAAACAACTAAAACCAAAAACTACTATGACTTGTCATTCCACAGAAAAATCTCTGTTGCTAAGATGAAAAAGTGTGACTCTGATATAGAGTGAACAACTTAACC
Organism: Heterocephalus glaber; assembly: GCF_053883595.1. Taxonomy (NCBI): domain Eukaryota; kingdom Metazoa; phylum Chordata; class Mammalia; order Rodentia; family Bathyergidae; genus Heterocephalus; species Heterocephalus glaber. The sequence goes on along the minus strand of NW_028258308.1, from coordinate 16,149,000 downwards.
CACAGGGTACTGAGTGACTGGCATCTGATAGTGACTGAACACTGAAGGTTTCTGTGTATACCCCTCTTTTGGCATGTTTATCAATGATTTGGATGATGATATAAGCAACAATGTTATCAGAGTGTGGAGATTACACAAAGCTTATTAAATATTATGATTAATTACAGACAAGAATTTTAAAGTGTCTCTTACTTCTGATTTTGGTACTGGGGATTGAACTCAGGACCTTGCATTTGTAACACAGGCACAGTGCCACTGAGCTCAATCCCCTGCCCTCTGATTTTCTTTTAATTATTGTGGAATTTCTCTTTCTCTTTTTGATGCCATGAATCTCCAAGGAAGAAACCATGATGTAGTTTACACTTCCTTACCACATGCTCTTTTCTTCTCACTTTGACTTGCCTTCTTTCTTACATTAAAATCCCTTTCTCAGTGTTTATTGGTATCTCTTGAATTGCCATATTTAGCAGCCTTTTATCAGTATTCACCATGTTTGCATTTACATTTCAGTTATATTTGTCAACATTAGCCACCCATCTCCAATACTTCATCGGCCCCTGGTAGTTCACCTGTTCTCTTCCTAGGTCTCTGCTATTTTTCTGTTAACCTCATTGAATCCTTCTGTGGAAGTTATAAGGACAATTCATGAGTACTTCATATAGTAGAGTTACTCTTCCTTGCTCCTTGGAAGCTGTATAACTTTGTTTTGGAGAATAAAATGTGGGCACCAATAATATGTCTCACTTCTGGAATGAAGCTTTAAGAAAACCACATGTAAGGGGCTAGGGATTTAGCTCAGTGGTGCTGCCGCCTGCCTCGCAAGCCCAAGGTTCCAAGTTCAATCCCTGGTACCAAAAAAAAAAGAAGAAGAAAAAAAAGAAACCACATGTAATCTATTGTGTTTTCATGAAATGATCACAGAAATGTGCTGAGTAGTGTTTTTTTTAGTCTGTGTCCATGAGTGAGCAAAACTTCCTTGATAAGAACCACACTGCACATATAATGTAAGCAAGAAATAAGCCATCATATTAAGTCATTGTAGAAGGATGCCTCTATGATGGTTCCAAATAATCCCTGTCTCCTGATATCTATTCTCTGGATTTCCCTCTTCTTGAGTGTAGGCTTGATTGAGTGACTAACCTGTCATAGAAAGCATATGGTGAACATAATGGAATGTCTCTTCTGAGCTTAGGTTATAAGGACTTTAGCTTCTGTTTTGGTTGCTCATTCTCTCTCTTGCAATGTTTGCACTGGGGAAAACCAGCTGTCATATCATAAATGAAGAAGTTAATGTGGTGAGAGACTGAGGTCTGTAAATAACCTTATGAGTGAACTTGGAAGCAGAGTTCTCCTGTACCAGCTGACCCTTTGGGTGAGACTCCACCACCAGCCCTTGTTTTGACTTCAATCTAAAAGAACGCTAGGCAAAGGCACCCAGCAAAATTGTGATGAGATTGTATGGCTCACAGAAACTTGAGATAATAAGTGTTTGTTTTTTCAAGCCGCTGAATTTGGGATAATTTAGTATCTGCAATAATAACTGATGTTGCCATTGCTATTTTAGGGTTCATTTCTGCCATTTCATAAAACACACCAACAGACTTATACCACTATTACTTCATGTACTCCTCACAATGTGCCATTCACCAAAGCCCTTCCTTGGCCTTCCTTTCATCTCAACTGCTTTTATGACTTACCTTTCAATTCCATGTGAATGGATGATGTGTCAGGTGATGGGATCATGGATGCACTGTACTAATCAGTAGATTAATCCATTGACGTTCACAGCTGAATCTGCTATTAAGAGGGGAGGCCCAGTTGGAGGAGTTGGGTCACTATGGGCATGTAATTAGAGGGTATCTCTCATCAATGCTCTTCCTTTGTCTCTGCTTCCATGAGCAGTTGTGTTCCACCTTGTCCTTCCATCATGATGTTTCAGTCTTGGAGCCAGATGACCATGGACTGAATGAACCTCTAAAACTGTATGCTAAAATATATCTCTCCTCCTTTAGGTTGTGGGTATTGGGTATTTGGCCCTAGCAAGGAGAAAGCTAACTAAAATAGAAAATTGGTAACAGAGAAGTAGAGTTGTTGCTGAGACTATATCTGGCCCTGAGCTTCAGAAGCCTTTGGAACCCATCTGTGGGAGGAGTTTAGAAAGGGTTTGGTATGGAATAGAAGAGCCCTAGAAGACTATAAGCAGAGCTTGTAGGGCGATTCTGCCTGGAGCTCTGAAGACTAGAATTTTGAAAGGAATGTGGATAGGTAAGGCCAGGCTCAGGAGGTTTCAGACAAAAATGAGGACACTATTGGGAATTAGACTAGAAACCATGCATATTTTATTCTAGAAAGAAAATCATCTATATTTTGCCCATGTCTTAAGACTTTGTGTGAGGTTGAACTAAAAGGGAGTGGACTACTTGATCTGGTAGAGGAAATTTCAAGGCAACCTAACAGTCAGGCTATGGAATGTGTACCGCTGGCTGCTTTTAGTCAGATTTATAGTGAGAATAAGAAACAAAAAGATCAGAAAGTTTTGAAAAACTTAATTTGACCTAAAAAGAACCAGGTATAAAGATAGAAACAAAGGAGGTATGTTGGTGAAGAGGTTAGTGCCATTAAAAAGACATCAAGCAGGCTGGGGATTTAGCTCAGTGGTACCACGTCTGCCTCGCAAATGCAAGGTCGTGAGTTCAATCACCAATACCAAACAAGCATATTGAACTAGAATAAGAAAAAAGATGCTTTAAAGACATCTCAGGAATCAGTAAGATCTCACCCATGAGAGACTCATGGTGCAAAAGTGTAAACTTTTCATTTGAGAAGAGAGCCCCTGGTATCCAGGCTGGAAAAGGGCTACCAAGTGAATTGGTTCCTTGATTTCATTTTACTCTGTTTGACCACCCTGGAACTCAGACACCACTGAAGCCATGGTCCAAGGGGGATTGGCTATTGCTCATGTCGGCATGACATCTTGGTGTCAGCCATGTGAGGATGCTTCTTCAGCCATGCAGAATACAAGAGTTAGGGGGCACAGAAGCTGACCAATACAAATGACTTTCAAATACACATCTCTAACGCTCACTTTTTTCTGGATTGATCCATGCTTCTTCTTAGATTTCAAAAGGAAGCCGGGCAAAAATGTGTGACAGGGTTGGAGTCCCTGCCAGGAGGTAATGAGAAGGGAGAACATGAAACTGTGAGAATGAGGTCAAGTTTCCAATGTAGACTTCAGAAAGCTGGAGATGCCAGGAATGTGGAACATGTGTTGAGGAAAGCTGCAGGTCTGGAGCAAAGCCAGCCCAAGAAAGAGGCCATGTGGGCTGCAACAGGCAAAGCCTCAGAGGTGGGGCTGCCCCAGCCCTTTCTATGTCCCCTGGATGCCACATATGGAGCAAGAGAACTTAATGTTTACATGTTGGGTTTTAGGTCTTTTTGAACTCTTAGCTCAAAGTCTCAGAGAAAACTTTTGAAAAATTCTAGAACTGTTGAAACTTTGGGGAAGGAATTATTTCATTTCTGATTGTTCACAGGATAGTTGTACCATGTCAGCTGAAATTATTCATTTGTTACTGTGTTTTCTGGACAGTAGTATAGTTTAAGGAGACGTGTTTTGGTGTCAAGTTGACAAGGGGTCAAATTGTGCCAGTTAATCCTAATTTTCAACTTGATTGGATTAAGAGATTCCTGGAAAGGTGATGGAATCATGGAGTGCTATACTCATTAGTAGACTAATCTGCAGGTACGTCTAGCTGAATGTGCTGTTAGGAGGTAGGGCCCATTAGAGGAGGTGGGTCACTGGGGCCATATCTTTGGAGGGTATATCTCTCACTGGTGTTCTCCTGTACTTGGCTTGCCAGCCACCATGAAGTGAGCAGCTGTGCTTCACCATACCCTTCTCTCATGATGTTCCAGCCTTGGAGCAGTTGACCACATACTGAAACCTCTGAAAGTATACATTAAAATAAAACTCTTATCCTTTAAGTTACAGGTGTCAGGTATTTTGTACCATCAAAGGGAAAAGTTGACCAATACAAATGACTTTCAAATATGTATCTCTAATGCTAACTTCTTTCTGGATTAAACTGTGCTTCAAATTATACATTTTACTACTAGACATACCTAGAAATCCTCTGGTACCTCAGCTTTATCATTGGTAATTGTTTTGCTTTCTGGGTTTCCATTCTTTGTTTATGATATCACTTTAACCCAGCCAATAAGGTCAGATAGGCCTAGCTTGAAACACAGCTCTAGGGATTACAAACTGTATATACCTGTAGGTAATTACATAACCTCAGAAACTCAGTTTTCTTGTCTATTAAGTAGAAATCATGATATATATATTTTATAGATTTGCTATACAATTAAATAAAGACAATGCAAATAAAGCATTTAGATTTGTAGGAATTACTCAACTGATGCTAAATAAAATTACTAAAACTATAAACCTTGAAACTTTAACTTTTCTTCTTCCCTCATCTTATCATTCAGTTAGTTGCTAGTCCAGCAGTCTCACTCCTAATTTCCTTTGTCTTGTTTTCAGCATCACTCTCCTATTTAAGGCCTTCATTTAATTTTTTATAGTGTAGTTTTCATTTTCACCAAGTTCTGTATGCACACAGTTTTATAAATTTTGTTATGCAAAACTTCTTTGAGTATTTCCTGCCTTATTTCTTGGCATTCTTATAATGTTACCTCCAAGTGTTTTAGTTTCAAGCACTGTCGTGTGAACTGGTTTCTGGGAGAGGCCCCCATTATTTCTAATCAGTTTTCTGGTTCCCCTTTTAGAATACATAGTTCCACACCACACAAAGTTACCAAAGTATCTTACCCAGGGATGGCTCTCATAACTTGATGATGGTCTCCTCACATGTGGCCGTTAATGTATTACCAGGTAGCTCTCACAGAACCCAGGAACTGACCACATCTGCCTGTCCACAGTTAAATCATGCACTTAATTTTCCTGACTCTGTGCCTTTGCTCGTAATTTTCTGGTTTCTGGACTGCCTTATCCCAACATCTGCATGAGGAAATCTCACCAGCACCTTATTTCATTATGAAGTCTTACAGACTTAATGCAGCTAGTGGGTAAAGACAAATACTTCAAAGGAAGACAGAAGGTGTATGGGGGGGTAAGTGTACAGAATTTTAGATATGAGAAAATAAAACAATTTTAAAAGTTTAATATATATCTTGATTTTTTAATATTTTGCTTTAAACTGATCTTCAAAACCTGAGACTCTGTAGCTGAATTAGTTCCTGAGCAATACAAGTGACTAGCAGAAGATCTTAGACTATTAGCATTTAGAAAGAGCTTTGGACACACTGAATATAATTCTTCTCTTTTTCCCAGGGCAAGAGAATACAGATTTTCAAGATGATTTCCCTTCAGTAAATATTCCCTTTCAGGTAAATTGTAATGTGACATTTGTCATCTGCAAAATTAATTTCATTAATTAATTTATAAATTTATACTACCACTTAAGAAAATGATAAAAATTACAATAACATCATCTCTACGAGTGATGAAACTGCTGGCAAGCCATTAGTAACTATTGAAACCAATGTTACCTGAACAGTCTACCCTAGGTATATATTTTAAAGTTACTGTGTGGTGCTCTTTGGGTGTAACCAGTTTTTAAAAGTCATTTCTTATGTAATTAAAAAATTCATGCTATAGCTTTGTACTTTTTGCTGCTATAGATTTTTTCAGTTAATGTAGAGGAAAGAAACTCTCATAAATTGAAATAATTTTGAGACAATATGTTACTGAAGACCTGTCAGTAAAAAAAAAATTTTTTTTTTGGTACTTAGGATCGAACTCAGGACCTTGCACTTGCAAGGCAGGTGGTGGCACTACTGAGCCAAATCCTTGGCCCGTCAGTAAAATTTTATGAAGGGATTTTCTTTCAGACTCAAAGTCCACTTGGGTGAGAGGAATCACCACATGTATCCCTTTTATTTTCTGAGGCTGATGAGGATGAACAGAATCCATGGCATTATAGTTGTTTCTTTTACCTCCTCCTCCTCATAGAAAGTGGGCATGTCATTGTTTTTAACCAGTATATATGTTGGTTTGACATTTGTAGGCCAGCATGTAGAACATTTGAAACAAAAAAAAGTGGGTAATTAAAGAAAATTGTATACCACCAAGTAGCAAATTCAATGCCATTTTTAGTTTCATGTTGAGAGAAAAGGTGCCAAATTTTGATCCTGCCTCTGGGGACCATGCCACTGAAGTTGTTACCACAGCTACTATTATTTCCACTGGCATATCTGAATTCTCAGAGCTTGCCAAATATCGATGGGAAAAAGGGGGTGGTGACAGCTGGTGACAGGGTCCAGCAATCTGCCAGAACCTCATAGCTAATTACAGGGGATGTTGTGAAGGGAACACAGAAGCAAGCACCCTTGCCATCAGTAACCTGAAGGCAGCTAATGCCACCAGAAGCCTGAAGAGCACACGCTGCGGTTTTGGCAACATACAACACAGTTCTTAGCAGGACTGACATTATTGCCTAAGTGCTATTTAATACTACAAGATCAAGCGAACATTCTCACAAAAACAAAAAGTATGAGATAATATACGAATCACTGTCTAGTAAGCAAAATGGACCTTAAAAATATCACCCTGAAAATAACTGCAATTCAGTCTTGTTTAGCCTCTAAAACCTTGAAAGTTCACTTAATAAGCTAAGGTCTAGTTTCCCTTTCTTGTAATTCACCTTGCATGCACCATGGTACACCTTCCCAAAGACAGTATTTCGGAAAATAATTCATTTAGGATCCTCTTAACAGAAGTAGTAAAAATAAAACCAGGGTCTGAGCATTTATAGTGAAAGGCACTGTTTTCAACATAGTTTGTCTGTGATGTCTTGTGGAATCTTTCCTTTACATCAGAAGATACCTGAGTTCCAATCTCAATTATGGCTCTAGCTTGTTGTGGAACTCTGGCAAATTACCAGGCCTTTCTGAGGGGTATATCTCCTATTTATATTTGAAAGGTTTGCTTATATGATCTCTAAGGTCTCTTTCAGATTTATACATTATGTCAATATATTTTGAAATATATTCAGGTTAAATCACTGAGCATGTAAGAAAAAAATCTGACATCAATAAGATATCAAAATATTAACCTGAGTGTGGTGGCACACACCTGTAATCCCAGCACACAGAAACAGAGATAGTAGGATAGCAAGTTCCAGCCCAGCATGGGCAATTTAGCAACTCAACAAGGCTGTGTTCCAAAATAAAAAATATTTTTAAAAAGGGCCAGGGATGTAGCTCAGTATGAAGACCCTGCGCTCATCCCTAATACTGCAACAAACAAATAAACAAACCAACCGAACAACAAATAAATAAAGGAGGAACAATAAAAGAATAAAAGGAAATCAACATATTAGGGGGCCGGGGATTTAGCTCAGTGGTTTGGCCACCTGCTGTGCAAGTGTAAGGACCTGAGTTCGATCCCCAGTACCAAAAAAACATATTAGAAAACCAGTGTTCCTTTGTGTTTATTTAAAAAAGTACACTGCAGAGGGTTAAATTAGCATTTTATGCATGATTCCTTGGTATCATGGGTTTTGAAAGCATAATTTTTCCTTTTCTGTTTCAGTTTCATGAATACATACATATACATGATGCACATGTAGAATGATTAGATTTTTCAGAAAAATAAGAAAAAATACTCTTAAATATAGGGCTATGATTTGATGTGATACATGCTTCCACAATGCAACCAAGTTTTCTATGTAAAATGAAAGCATATCATGTAAAGATTGCAGTTTGTAATTCGGACCCCTATTGGTCTAAACTGTCATTAGGAATACATAGTTTTCCATAAATTAGCTTTTGTTTTGGATTTCCTGCTGTGTTTATATACATGTTGACAGAATGTGTTCAGCAACATTTTGGCATTTGAATCCATTATTATTTGTTATTAACTTTTAAGGCTAATATTATTTCAACAGTCTATACCTTGCTGACCCAGATGTGATTATTTTAAAATTAGTATTTCTTTTGAAACTTTTCATATTAATATGTACTCTAGTTGCCATTGAGAAAGGGAATTATTCTCTTTGCCAACTAGAGGATATTTTGATAGTGGAATTAACACAGTGTAACAAGTTCCTCTGAGAATTACAAGATGGCATTCTGAAATCATAGGCTTCTATGAATGAACAGATTCTGGAAGGAAGCAATGAAAGGAGGTAAAGAATAGCTGCCAAGGGCCGGGGATTTAGCGCAGTGGTTCCACTGCCTGCCTTGAAAGCGGAAGGTCCTGAGTTAGATCCCTGATACCAAAAAAAAAAAAGAATAGCTGGCAATATTTTATATTTTATGACTTTTTTCTTTCCCATCTTTTTGTCATAACATCATTCATGGAATTACATTAATTATTGAAATATCTTGATGAAAATAGTATTTTAACTTATAATTTTATTTCTCCTATACTTGATTCATATTCTTTTATAAATTATAACACTTTAAAATTCTACTTTTAAAATTCATTACATTTTTTTCTTTCTTAACTATGCAGATACAGTATAAGACATCTACAGATGCTGTTTAGGAAATGATAATTCCAGCTGCCCACTGACAGCCAATGTTGAAGATGACAGAGTCTGATGAAAATCAAACTGTGTTTCTGTCATTGGGGGGATTAAGTTAAGATTTCTAAGTAAGATACTTTCCTAATTTTTCATCAAGTTTTGTCCTGTTTCTGGGTCTCATCATTCACTGAAAGAAGCAGTCATTCTCTAATCTTGTGGAAAGAACATCCCAGTCACCTATCTGAACCGGCTAGTCATTATTAGTCTAGATAATCTTTGAGGCAATAGTTGCAAATATTCAAAACTATGCTATAAAGACTGATAAGGTATGATTTAAAATTTATAGTGAATATTTAAATTTTCAAAAGTATTACAGTAAAAGACACATTGCCACCGATGCCCTCAAAATACTCCCTCTTGCTTCAAATCAGTTGTCCCATTGTTCTTTGAAGTCCTTTTTCATGAATGTCTTTACTGCGTTGTTGTGGCTGCCTCAGTGTCCTAAAGTCATTCAAAACATTTACATTTCATGGTCATTTTGACTTTGGGGAAGAGCCAGAAATCACATGGTACAGATCCAATGAGTAATGTAGATGAAGACACACCATTTTCTAGGCCTACCTTTCTGTTAGATGCCAATCATTGGGGAGCACCATTCACCCTATTTTTTATCATAATTTTTTTTCCTGGTACCAAGAATCAAACTCAGGACCTTGTGCTTGCCAGGCAGGTGTGGCATCTCTGAGCTACATCTCCGGCCCTTGATCACAATTCTTAAAGACATTCGTGAAAGAGGATTTCCAGAACTGCTTCAGAAAGTGGTAAGAATAGCGGAATAAATGTACTCAAAGTGAGAAGCAGTACTTTGATGGGCATTAATGGCAACACATCTTTTACTGTAATAATTATTTTAAATTTAAACATTCACTGTATATTTTGATCACCTCTTCAATTTCAAAAACATACAAAATACAGAATGAAATAATTTCCATGATTTGTATACTATTCTGATTGCCAAAATATCGACTTTACTATTATCATGAAATATATGTGACAGGGGTTTCACCAGTGACAGTAATGAGCAGCTTTGCCATGAAAACTCCATGGCTCCAGCTCATTATTCAAAGCCTTGCGGTCTTGACTCAATTTTCATCTGGCTTCTTTTCTTTTACAGTAGCTTTGAAAACTACATTCTACTTTACGGAACAAATGTTTATGTATGTTAATGACTTAAGTAAGCATAATTTTTTTTTTTTGACTTTTTAAAAAGGCATTGGGGAATATAGGTTCTAAAAAAGATAATTCCTTGAAATTTTAAGACACTTTAATCACTATTATTAAAAGATCCGGCAGTGAAGCTCAGCCGGTCCCAGCACCAGGAAGGAAGCTCCCCCGCTGCTATCCCAGGCTCCTAGGGCCAAGAAGGTGAGCCGGTCCCAGCACCTGGAAGGAAGCTCTCCGCCTCCACACCAGGCTCCCAGGGCAGTGAAGCTCAGACAGTCCCAGGACCCAGAAGGAAGCTCCCCCGCTGCCATCCCAAGCTCCTAGGGCAGAGAAGGTGAGCCGCGTGGGCACCAGAAGCACCCCCCGCCCCCCCCCATGGAAATGAGAAGACACATAAACAAGCCTCAAAAACAGACTTCCGGATCACCTACAGCAACCCCAAAGGGAAACGAGATGGAACACTCTGATACTCAACCACCTGGACTCTCTGAACTGGCAACAAAAGAGGATCTGGGAAAAATGAAATCAGAAATAATTACTCAGATAACAGCAAAGATTTTGCTCATGGTGCAAGATGTGATTAATAAATCTAGAGAGGACACAGATAAACAAATAGAGGATCTGAGGAACATGATGGAATCCCAACATAGGAAACAAATGGAATCCATAAAACAGATACAAACAGATTTCCAAGAGATTAAAAGATCCAACTACCAAAATAAAAAGATTCTCAGAGGAATCTTAGGATATTAAAATATAGGAAAATCTAGAAATACAGCCCCTTCATAATATTCCTGTTCTCCAATGGATCACCTTTGAGCAGGATAATATGACACATGTGTGGTCACACATGCATTCACACATATGCATCCATAGACATGCATGTGGTTTTTAAGTGGAAACTAAACAAATCAATGATCCTCCAGAAATTTAGGCACAGGCAGCTCACGTGGTTTGTTCATCCTTCATTCAAAAAAATTCAGTAAGTTGACTGCGTAGTCTACCTTATTAAGTTCCATGGCATGTGAGAAGCAAACTGCTGTGGAATCTACTTCACTTCTTGTGGATTATCTAGTATCGAGCAGGTCATGGTAACTCTCACCACTCACATCAACATGACTGTGTCATTTCACCTTCAGGCAAGATAGGAAAAGGCCTTAGGAAGCCAGTGTTTTCATGGCTCCCATTCATCTGGGATCACTTGGAAAGTACTTTTCCTTAATTATTAACTTAACTAATGTTAATGGTTATTTATGGCTCATCTGTGGAAATTTTCAAAGCAAAATATAGAGGAAACTTCAGTCTCTGATCCCCAGGAGACTTGCTCACAGTACCAGCTTGCTTCTGTATTTGGTGGTCTCGTTCTCCTTACCTAAAAATAAATGTCCCACTTTCCCATTTTAAACATGCAATGCTTCTCTATGTGCGATTCTTTTCTAAGGTCATAAAGAATTTCTCTGAAGAAGCAGAAAGCTTCTAAAAATATGTTCTCTCTAAAAATAGAAAATAATTGTAAAATTGGTGATTACTTGAAATAACTGAAATAATATGGTTAATTTTATATACACTCAGGCTCAGTAACTATGTCATGCATCAGCTTATTAAAACTGGAAATGTGGTTAACAAAATGATTCAGGATCTAGAATAAAATTAAGGGACCTAAAGGAAGAGACCTAGAGCATTTTCAGTCCCCTCAGCATGATTCCCATATATTTTTAAAAAGTACCTATATCGTTTATGACATCATTTAAAACTTTCTGTAGTATTATTTTATAAATAAATATTTTATATTTATATATTCAGTTAATTTTTCTTTGACATGAAGGACAAAAATGTTAATGCATTTACTTTAAAAAGGAAATTTTATAGCATTAACATGAAGGCAAAAAAATCAACATTTCTTGAAACAAATAGAAGGTAACAATAAGAATAAATGAACTGAACTGTAAACAATATTATTAAAACTTAGGTTGAAACTGTTGCCAGAAAAACTGCCCTTTATTTGTGAATGAAGTATTAAAGACAAGTGTCAGAGACATTATAACATCTCCTTAGACTTATCTCCTGACATAATCAGATACGACAAAATGAGAATTCAAAATTGAATAAATTTCTCAGTTTGTCACTCACTGTTATTAAAAGGAGACTTGGTTTATAGTTCCCTTTCTAAATATTTACTGGCCCTAATAATGAAAAAGTCACTGCTTCCCTGGATCTAAAATTTTTCTTTTTAAAGCTTGTAGACAATAATATTTATTTTACTAGGCTGTCATAAGAAATAATAATAATAGCAGCTAAAATTGATTGAGTACTTAGATTTTGCAGGGCATATTGATAATTCTGTTAAATATTTCCCGAAGTTATATTATTTTTCAACCTGTTTATACTGATGAGGAAGTTCAGGTTTATGGAAATTAAATACCCTCATCAAAATTACAGTTAGAAAATGACACAGGTGTATACAAACTCAATTCATCTTGATGCTCTAAGATTTGGTACTTATCAGCAGTATTCAAAAATACATTGTAATGTGACATGCAAATCTGATATATTTTGTCACATAAGACTGTGATATCAATGTAGTAAAGATTATGTCTTAATCATCTTTGTGATTTCATTATTTAGGGAGATAGCTAAATTTAATGTAATTAAATTGACTGTAATATTGGAAATGATTAAAATAAGAAACATGTGAAAAACAAAAACCCCAAAGCTTTAGAACAACTTGTATCATTTCCTTTCAGAAGGAAGAACTTCACCTTTCAGAAATTACATGTAGGAATTGTCCATGCAATCCTGGATCTCTTTCTGTCACCCTGGAAAGTGGAAGATTAGACCTGAAAGGCCTCTTCTCCTTCCAGGCAGAAGAACCTTATTGCAAGTGAGAGAGGAAAAAGTGCTCTCTGCTATTGGGAGAACCAGAAAGGGCCAGCCTTTGTTGAAGTATTAGGGTGAAAAGAAAATCCCAGATAGAGCACCAGTGTCACAATGGGCTCCAGGACGGGGAGAGGTGGCAGGAGAGGGACATAAGTTCCCTTTTGGAAACCTGGAGAAGTCACAGGTATGAAACAACAGGGAAATCGTGGACGCTCTGAACATTAAACCAACAAACCAACAAACAACTCTGAATATTTTCTCAGAAAATATTTAAGTATTATGCAGAAGTGGATCCAGCTAAAACTTATAATTGTTCATTGATTCCCTGTATATGTACTTAAAATGCACAATGGGAGGGTCTCAAAGTAATGTTCTTTAGGCTGAACTCAATATTGGAAATTGGATATACTGACATCTTTGAGGATCAAATACAAAACATGAACTTTATCTCCGAACAGGTTTTTGAACACAGGCAAAACACATGAACGTTGGGCGGGGGATTTAGCTCAGTGGTTTCACTGCCTGCTGCACAAGCGCAAGGACCCGATTCGATCCCCGGTATCAAAAAACAAAACAAAACAAAACAAAAAACCCAAAAAACAAACACATGCACGTGTACACATTAACACACACACGCACACACATACACTTTAAAAAAATTCTTCAAAATTGATTAATAGGGCTCTTGTAGATGTTTGAAAAGAACTTTAACAGATTTTAAAGCCATTTTGTGGATGTACTTAAAACATGCATGTTTGTTATGTGAAATTAATAGAAAGGAAAAAACAGAAAAAAGCTATAAATTCTTGTGACAATTTAGATCCAGTTACCTAGAATTTGCAAAGTAACATTTTTTCCCCACTTTTAGATATTACCTGCAAGAGTTCTAGCTAAGTCAACAAAGAAAACCAATGCATAGCAAATCTCTTTTCCCCTGAGATATGTGTAGATTTTTATCATTATTGTACTACAATATGGTGGTTTAAACAATACTGACAATTGATTTTTGCATTGCATTTAAGTTTATGTGGTAACATTTAAAATTTGTTCCTATGTCAGCAGTTGTCAAAATACATAATCCTAGTTATTATTCAGGTCTTAGCAGGAAAATCTTTCTTTAATGTCTAATGTCTAGACTCAGTCAATTCTGCCTTTTATGCATTTTCCTAGTTTCCTACAGTTCTCTTTTTAAAATAGCCACCATGATTGTAAAAAATTGCTCAGGGTTTCTTTTCTCCAAAAGATTATAATCTCTAGGAGGGTAAGGAGTATATTATCTCATCTATTGCTGTCTCTTTCACAGTGTCTGACCCTCAGTAGTCACTCCATAAATATAAGTGCTGAATGAGTGATGGACAGATGGATGGCACTTCATTTTCTGATAGCGGTTGGTTATCTTACTAAAGGCAATAAAAAAGAAACTGTAGAATCTTATATTTAAGGTAGAGAGACAAGGTGAGCAATCTATAGATTTTGAAGATGATGACACAATAAACATTTAAAGAAAGAACAGAATTTTATTTGATCTGTTATATTCTGAGCCTGTTTGGATATGGAGTTAGTCAATAACACTAAATTCATTAAAAATTTCTAGCAATCTATAAAGTCTTTTTTTAACTTTTCCTTTCATTATTCTATATGTTACACTTTCATCAAAACACAATGCTCTCAGTACGACTAATGTAAAAGCAATCACATATGTAATGCCAATTAAATATTTATATAACATAGCACTGAAATGGCAAACAATTGTATTATGCTTTTCACTTGCCATGAGTCAGGAGATAGTGCTACATTCTGCAAAAATTATAGCCTAAAGGAGAGAAAATATCATTGTATTTCACAGACAAAATATTTATGTTTGGTGCACACCAAAGTGGAGCTGACTTTAAAGGTGTTTCTTATTGTTACTGTTTTTTTTCAGTATTTTTAAAGTCACAGAGATCCCTATATTTAAACATAAAAACAGTCAGTTTAAATGTACTTTTTATATATTATTTACTTTCATTGGCCTCACATCAAGAGCAAAATGATTTTTTTATGAAGAGAGGAGAATAATTTTTTATACTTTATGAACTTGTATAATTTCTTGAATTTGGTAGTGATTTTTGATATATAATACAGGATATACTCAAAACAAGTATGTTTATCCTATGCTAACAAAAAGCAACCAAAATTTAAAGTGTCAAAAATCGAATACAAAGATATAGCTTTTTCCCACTTTAGGTTAAATTCAGAAGTCACTGATATACTACATAGCTGAGTGTAGAATGAGCTGAATTTTAAGTGACCTCTATCTTTTCTAACCCTCATATATAATATTTTCTACAAATAAATAGAGTTCATACTGAAAGTCAAGACAGAGTAGAAACATGTCAAGATAGCCAAAATTTCACTGGATGCTAAAGGACTACCACACACACACACACACACACACACACACACACACAGGCAGAATTTCATTCCTATAAAGTGTTGTTCTTAAAAATAAAAAATGCAGCTATCTGAAATTGGGTTTTCAATAGATTTGCTCCATTTTGGATGCACAGATTCAGAGTGCTACATTACTATGATCAAATACTGGTAAACAGAATGCAGATTATCAAGATCATACACCCTGATCAAGTGGGATTCATCCCAGGGATGCAGGGATGGTTCAACATATGCAAATCAATCAATGTAATACACTATATTAACAGAGCTGGGGAAAAAAACCATATGATCATCTCACTAGATGCAGAAAAAGCACTGGACAAAATCCAACACCCATTCATAATAAAAACCCTACAGAAAATTGGAATAGATGGTCTTTATATCAACCCAATAAAAGCCATCTATGAAAAACCAACAGCCAATATCATACTAAATGGTAAAAAACTGAAATTCTTCACTAAAATCAGGAACAAGACAAGGATGTCCACTATCACCACTCCTGTTCAATATAGTTCTGGAAACATTAGCCACAGCAATTAGAGAAGAGAAAGAAATAAAAGGAATAAAGATAGGAAAAGAAGAAGTCAAATTGTCATTATTTGCAGATGATATGATACCCTATATAGATGACCCCAAAAGTCTCTCTAGACTTAATAACCAAATTAGGTAGAGTAGCTGGATACAAGGTCAACACACAAAAATCAATAGCCTTCCTGTACATGAACAATAGACTCATTGAGAGAGGAACTGGAGAAACAGCTCCTTTCACAATAGAATCCAAAAAAATGAAATATATAGGAATGAATCTAATGAAAGAGATGAAAGACCTCTACTGTGAAAACTACAGTACTCCAAAAAAAGAGATTGAAGAGGACATCAGAAAATGGAAAAGCATCCCTTACTCCTGGGTAGAAAGAACCAATAAAGTGAAAATGGTCATACTTTCAAAACTGCTCTGTAGATTTAATGCAATCCCAATTGAAATTTCAACAGTGTACTTTACAGAACTTGAGAAAACAATGCAAAAATTCATTTGGAACAAGAAGAGACCTAGAATAGCAAAAGCAATCCTAGGCAACAAAGACAAGGTAGGTGGTATCACAATCCCCAACTTGAAACTCTACCACAAAGCTACTGTGATAAAAACATCATATAACTGGCAAAGGAACAGACCCAAGGATCAGTGCAACAGATTAGTAGACCCAGAAACAACTCCAGACATACTCAGCCACTTCATCTTTGACAAAGGAGCCAAACACCCTCACTGAAAGAAAGATAGCCTGTTTTATAAATGGTGCTGGAAAAATTGGGTTTCAACTTGCCAAAGATTAAAACTAGACCTATATCTCTCACCATCCACTAAACTAAAATCAAAATGGTTCAAAGAGGAGTTGCACAGAACACGCCAAATCATCCCGCTGCAGACAGGCAGCCACCTGGTTCCACACTACAAAGATGCAGAGCACACCAGACCACCAGACCAAGGTACTGAGTCCCGCTGCTCCCGGCCCAGAGGTAGGCCCTTCTCAGCAGCTGTCCCACTGCTCCTGGTCCAGAGGAAGGGGCTTCCCGGCCACCATCCCTCCCGCTGCTCCCAGCCCACAGGAAAGGGCTTTTGGGTCACCATCCCTACCGCTGCTCCTGGCCCCTGTCCCACCTCTCCCAGCTCAGAGGAGGTAATCCGTGCAGGCAATAACAGCCCCCCGCCACAGTCGAAATGAGAAAACACCTAAATAAGTCTCAAAACCAGACTTCCAGATCACCTACAGCAAACCCAAAGGGAAATGAGATAGAAGACTCTCATACTCAACCACCTGGACCCACTGAATGGGCAACAAAAGGGGATCTGGAAAAAATGAAATCAGAAATAATTTCTCAGATAACAGGAGAAATTGTGCCACTAGTGCAAGACATGATTAATAAATCTAGAGAGGAGCTCAGGAACATGATGGAATCCCAACATAAGAAACAAATGGAATCCATAAAACAGATGCAAATAGATTTCCAGGACATGAAAAACTCCACTGAAAGTCTACACAGCAGAATGAGCCAATGTGAGGACAGAATTTCAGATATAGAAGATAAGATTGAAATTAGTGACCAGGAAAAGAAAAATTGCTTCAAAATTATAAGGGAACATGAAAAATCAATCCAGCAGCTGCTAGATGATGCAAAGAAGAATAACATAAGACTGATTGGAGTCAATGAAGAAACAGGAGAGAGGGGAGATGACATAAAAAATCTCTTCACAGAAATAATGGCAGAAAACTTCCCAAGCAGGGGAAAAGAGCTTGACATACAGATAAGTGAGGCATATAGGACTCCAAATAGCCTTGATCAAAAAAAATCTACACATAGGCATATAATTGTTAAGATTCCAGAAACACAACAGAAGAACAAAGTTGTCCAAGCAGTCAGAGAAAAGAAACAAATCACATACAAAGGAAAGCCCATCAGAATCACAGCAGACTTCTCAACACAAACCACCAAGGCAAGAGGAGCTTGGAGTGACATATTCCAAGCCCTAAAAGAAAACAGCTTCCAACCCAGATTGACGTACCCTGCAAAACTATCTTTCAAAATGGATGGAGAAATAAGATACTTTCATGACAAAGAGCACCTTAGGAACTTGGTGAATACCAAACCAGCACTCCAAAGAATTTTACACAATATCCTAGGAACAGACATTGAGGATCACAGCCCCAGGAAGCAAAGCAGAATGAACCCATCTGGCATGACAAGAAATTAAATGGAAAGAGGGAGAACCCAACAAAAAGAAAAACTCATGGCAATGACAAGTCAATATGTTTCAGTTATAACCATCAACATTAATGGTCTCAATTCACCCATCAAAAGAAATAGACTGGCAGAATGGGTCAAGAAGCAAAATCTAACAATATGCTGCATACAAGAAACACATTTAATTCAAAAGGAAACTCATAGACTGAAAGTTAAAGGGTGGAAAACAATACTCCATGCAACAGGAACCTGAAAAAAAGCAGGAGTAGCTATCCTCTCTGCATATCAAGTAGATTTCCAACCAACACTGATTAAGAGAGAGGAAGAAGGACACTACATCCTTGTAAAGGGAAGAATCCAAGAGGAAGAGATGACAATCATAAATATCTATGCAACAAACATTAGTGCACCCAACTATATAAAACAAATACTAACGGACATGAAAAGTCATATATGCACTAATACAATTGTAGTGGGGGACCTCAACACCCCACTGTCACAGATAGATCAACTAGACAAAAAATAAGTAATGAAATACTAGAACTCAATCGAACTCTTGAACAAATGAACTTAACAGATGTTTACAGAGTGTTCCACCCCACAAAATCAGAATACACATTCTTCTCAGCTGCACAGGGGTCATTCTCCAAATAGACCACATACTCACACATAGAACATGTTTAAGTAAGTGCACAGGAATTGAAGTTATCCCCTGTATATTATCAGACCATAGTGCGATGAAATTGGAGATCCATAGCAAAAGAAACTCAAAAAATTTCATAAACATGTGGAAATTGAACAACACACTTCTGAATAACCAATGGGTCACAGAGGAAATTGAAGAAGAAATCAGACAGTTCCTTCAATTAAATGACAATGACAATACAACATATCAGAATCTATGGGACACAATGAAAGCAGTCTTATGAGGGAAATTCATAGCAGTGAATACACATATTAGGAAAACAGAACAAGCCCAATTAAACAACCTGATGCGGAACCTCAAGCTTCTAGAAAAAGAAGAACAGGACAATCCCAGAGCTCATACAAGGGAGGAAATGATAAAGATCAGAGGAGAAATCAATGCAATGGAGACTAAGAGAACAATACAAAAAATCAATGAAGCCAAGAGTTGGTTCTTCGAAAGAATCAACAAAATTGATAAACCCTTAGCCAACCTTGTCAGAAAAAGCAAAGGCCCAAATCCACGCAATTAGGAATGAAAAGAGTGAAATTACAACAGACCCAGCAGAAATCCAGAGGATCATCAATACCTACTTCCAGAACCTATACACCAGTAAGATGGACAACACAGAAGAAATGGACAAATTCCTAGATACATATGAATTACCAAAGTTGAACGAAGAAGACCTAAAAATTCTGAACAACCCAATATCAACCAATGAAACTGAAAATGCAATTAAAAACTTATCAACTAAGAAAAGCCCAGGCCCTGATGGCTTCACTGATGAATTCTACAAGACATTTAGAGAGGAACTGCTGCCACTACTGTTTAAACTCTTCAATGAAATTGAAAGGGTAGCAACACTCCCAAATTCATTCCTGGAAGCAAGCATCACCTTGATCCCCAAAGCAGAGAAAGATCCAACTGAAAAAGAGAACTATAGGCCAATCTTACTAATGAACATAGATGCAGAAATCCTTAATAAGATAATGGCAATCAGAATGCAGAAGATCATCAAGAAGATCATACATCCTGATCAAGTGGGATTCATCCTAGGGATGCAGGGATGGTTCAACATACCCAAATCAATCAATGTAATACACTATTTCAATAGAGCCAAGGACAAAAACCATATGATTATCTCTATAGATGCAGAAAAAGCATTTGACAAAATCCAACATGCATTTATGATAAAAACTCTACAAAAAATTGGAATAGATGGTCTCTACCTCAAACTGATAGAAGCCATCTATGAAACACCAACAGCCAATATCATACTCGATGGTCAAAAACTGAAATCCTTCACACTAAAATCAGGAACAAGACAAGGATGTCCACTATCACCACTCTTGTTCAATAGAGTTCTGGAAACATTAGGCACGGCCATTAGACAAGAGAAAGAAAGAAAAGGAATAAAGATAGGTAATGAAGAAGTCAAATTGTGATTATTTGCAGATGACATGATACTCTATAGAGAAGACCCCAAGAACTCCACCAAAAGTCTTCTAGACTTTATAACCAAATTCAGTCAAGTAGCTGGTTACAAGGTCAACACACAAAAATCAATAGCTTTCCTCTACACCAATGACAGACTCACTGAGAGAGAAATAGGGCAAATAATTCCTTTCACAATAGCATCCAAAAAACTGAAATAGCTAGGAATCAACCTAATGAAAGAAATCAAAGACCTCTTCTCTGAAAACTATGGCACTCTGAAAAGAGAGATTGAAGATGATATCAGAAAACGGACAGACATCCCCTGCTCCTGGGTAGGAAGGATTAATATAGTGAAAATGGCCATACTTCCAAAACTGCTATATAGATTTAATGCAATTCTGATTGAGATCCCAGCAGCATACTTCATAGACCTTGAGAAAACAATCCAAAAATTCATTTGGAACAAGAAGAGACCCAGAATAGCAAAAGCAGTTCTAGGTAACAGAGACATGGCAGGGGGTATCACAATCCCCAACCTGCAACTCTACTACAAAGCTACTGTGATCAAAACAGCATGGTACTGGCAAAGAAACAGACTTGAGGACCAGTGGAACAGATTAGAAGATGCAGAAACAATGCCAGACACACTCAGCCATCTCATCTTTGATAAAGGAGCCAAACACCCTCACTGGAGGAAAGATAGCCTCTTTAATAATTGGTGCTGGATAAATTGGGCTTCTACTTGCCAAAGATTCAAACTAGACCTGTATCTCTCACCATGCACTAAATTAAAATCAAAATGGATTAAAGATCTAAATATTAAAATAGAAACTCTGAAGCAGTTGGAACAGAGGTTAGGTAGAACCCTTGAAGACATTGGTGTAGGAAAAGATTTTATGAACAAAACCTCAGTTGCCTGTGAACTAGCACAAACAATCAACAAGTGGGATCTCTTCTTATTAAAAGGCTTCTGCACAGCAAGAGAAACCACCAGCAGTGTGAAGAGACAACCCACAATGTGGGAAAAAATCTTCACCTGCTCTTCCTCAGACAAAGGTCTACTATCTCAGATCTATAAAGAACTTAAAAAGATCAGACCTCCCAAATTTAAAGACCCAATCTGAAAATGGGCATCTGAAATGAACAGACATTTCTCAGACAAAGAAGTAGAAATAGCAAATAAATACATGAAAAAATGGTCAACATCACTGGTCATTTGAGAGATGCAAATGAAAACAATGCTGAGATTCCACTTCACTCCAGAAAGAATGGCTGCTATCATGAAATCAACCAATAACAAATGCTGGTGGGGCTGTGGGGAAAGAGGAACCCTGCTCCACTGCTGGTGGGAGTGTAGACTGAGGCAACCACTGTGGAAATCAGTATGGAGATACCTCAAAGAACTAGGACTGGAAGTCCCATTTGACCCTGCTATTCCACTGCTGGGGATCTTCCCCAAAGAATTAAAAGAATCATACCACAGCGATATATGTGTGCCCATGTTCATAACAGCACAGTTTGTAATAGCTAAAACTTGGAAACAGCCCAAATCCCCATCAACTGGAGACTGGATAAAGAAAATGTGTTTTTTAAATAAAATGGAGTACTACTCAGCTATAAAAAATGAGAAATTAGAGACATTTATAGCTAAGTGGATGCACATTGAGGCGATACTCTTAAGTGAAATAAATAGGACACACATATATAAATTCCAAATAGTTTCTCTGGTGTGAGAAACTGAAAGTGTAACTAAGGACTAAATGTATACTAGGTAATGTGAAATAGGAAGAAAAGGGGCAAAGGGGAAGGAAGTGGGAGGCCTAGGGGAAAGGATAGAAGGGAATGGGATTAACATGAGAAAATGGAAAAATAGGAACAAAATCTTTGTAAATAGGGAGGACTGGAGGGGTTGAAGGGAGGGCTGGGCAAGGGTGAAAAATAAGAACCAAGAGAGACTATGTAAAGGTGCAAATTTCCAATGATGAATGTCATTATATTGAATACCTAAAATGTACCAATGATTAGAATGAATAATCCATAATGTCAAATAGGAAGAAAAGGTCCAAAGGGGTAGGGGTAGTGGGAGGGGCAGAGGAAAGGAAAGAAGGGAAAGGAAAAATGCTGAGAAATGGAAAAAATGGAAATAAAGTCTTTGTAAATAGGGAAGGGTGGAGGGTGTGAAGGGAGGGCTAGGAATGGGGAAAAAATAAGAACCAAGATGCATTATATAAAGGTACAATTCCCAATAAGAAATGTAATTGTGTTGTATACCTACAATGTACCAATAAAAGAATTTAATTAAAAAAAAAAAGAAAAGAAAGAATGGTTCAAAGATATAAACATTGAAACAGAAACACTAAGCCAGCTGGAAGAGAGGTTAGGTAAAACTCTTGAAGACATTGGTGTAGGTAAAGATTTCATGAACAAAACCTCAGTCGCAGGTGAACTAACACAATGAATCAACTATTGGGATCTCACCTCATTTAAAAGCTTCTGCACAGTAAGAGAAACCACCAAAAGCGTGAAGAGTCAACCCACAATGTGGGAAAAAAATTTACCAGCTGTTTCCCAGACAAAGATATATATCTAGAATCTATAAAGAACTTAAAAAAATCAGACCTCCCAAATTAAAAAACCCAATCCAAAAATGGGCATCTAAAATGAACAGACATTTCTCAGAGGAAGAAGTAGAAACAGCAAATAAAGATATGAAAAACTGTTCGACATCACTGGTCATTTAAGAGATGCAAATGAAAATAACAGTGAGATTCCACCTCACCCCAGAAAGAATGGCTGCTATCAAGAAATCAACCAATAGCAAATTCTGGTGGGGTTCTGGCGAAAGAGGAACCATTCTCCACTGTTGGTGGGAGTGTAGAATGTTGCAACCACTGTGGAAATCAGTATGGAGATACCTCAAAAAATTACAATTAGAGGTCCCATTTGACCCAACTATTCCCCTACTGGGTATCTTCCTAAAAAAAGTAAAAGAATCATACCACAGTGATATATGTGTATCCATGTTTATAGAGGCACAGTTTGTAATAGCTAAAACTTGGAAACAGCCCAATTGCCCATCAACTGGAGACTGGATACAAAAGTTGTTTTCTTTTTTGTAAAATGGAGTACTACTCAGCCATAAGGAATGAAAAACTAGAGAAATTTATAGGTATATGGATGTACATTGAGGCCATACTCTTTAGTGAAATAAATAGGACACACGTGTAAATATTGAAGTTTCTCTTGTGTGAGAAACTGAAAGTGTAAATAAGGATCAAAATGTATAATAGATAATTTGAAAGAGGAAGAAAAGTTCCAAAGGGGAAGGGGAATTGGGAGGGGTAGAGGAAAGGAAAGAAGGGAAAGGAATAAATATGAGAAAAGGAAAAAATGAAAACAAAGTCTCTGTACATAGGGAGGGGTGGAGGGTTTGAAAGGGGGGCAGGGGAATGGGGAAAAAATAAGAACCAAGATATATCATGTAAAGGTACAAATTCCCAATGATGAATCTCATCATATTGTATACCTAAAATGCATCAATAAACTTAATGAAAAAGATAGCCACTGAATAAATTTACTGTGTGTAGGTGATATAAATTAATGATAAGTGTGAAAGGGATGGTGTAAAATGCTTTTAAAAATATGTACCTCTGCTGGGTATGGTGGAGCATGCTTGCAATCCCAACATTCAGAAAGCTGAGGTAGGAGGGTCACTGTTAGTTCGAGGCCAGCCTGTGCCACACAGTGAGTTCAAGGACGGCCTGACCTACACAGTGAGACCCTATCTCAGAAAACCGAAGGAAAAAAAATATAGACCTCTAATTGTATACATGCATTAAAAAACATCTGGAAAGTATATACTAAAAAGTTATCATTGGTTTCCTATACACTATGGAATTACAATTAATTTTTTTAGGCTTTTCTCTGTTCTCTGAAATTTTGACAGGGACTTAAAAACAAGTAAACAAATAAAACACAAAGCCCATCCACCTCCCTGCCCTCTCTCCATTCCTCTCTTTTAGAAACTATCCACCTTTTCCATTCTAACTTCACTTCAGAGAAAATATATGTTACAGTTACACTGTTTTAAGTTCTCATTATCTTATTGCAAAGTGAGAAAGAAATTCTAGGATAGAAATACTTCCTCAAACTTATTTTTTTAATTAAAAACTTATTTCTTAGGCTTCTGCTTTATACTGACAATATGAAAGAAGGGGACTTGTAAGGAAACGGAAAATAAAGTTTCAGGATGCCTGTGCCTTTATTAAAGGTGATGAAGGCAATCTGATGGTGATACTGGTCACCCTATTGATTCTGGGATTAATCAGACTGACCTGGCTGGATAGGCAAGCATTCTTTTTTTCCCTCTTAGCTTTACACGCACACTTAACAGGCTAGGATAACCCTCTCTGAGAGAAGTGCCATATTTTTTTCAAGGACAAAGGCAACATCTTTAAAGAAAAAGATTTATCATACTAAGTGAATAAAACATTTTTGTCTTACCAAAATAAAATCACTGCATCAGTGCAGAAATCATCTAAATGTAGGAGACCAATGAAAATTTAAGCATACCTGTGCTTAATTAAAGCAAGAATATTATAAAGTTTCTTTTATAATTAAAGTAATTCTGCCAGACAACACTGGGATAGTGTCTCTTTAATTCCTAAAACAATAACTGGGTCAAAATAAATGTTCAACAAATATCTACTGAACTAAAAAGAAGGTATGAATATATTAACTATATAATTTGCATTTTTCCATGTGGAGAAAAAGAAAGTAAAGGGAAAAGTTCATAATGGTGGTACTAACAGGAATAAAACAGGAGGGTAACCACTAAGCAATAAAATCAGATGATTTTTAATGAAAGAAAAATTTTGAGTTTTTACTTAGAAGAATTATAGTTATATTCACTAATGAATCCCTGAAAAGTGTACAAGTCTCAAAAGTAGCAGGGACCTAATCTCATGGTAAAATGCTACTTTTCCTGCTAGTTGCACCACAAAAATAAAATTAAATGGTATTAAACTGATAATCAAAATATTTAACAACTCTAAAGGTACAGATACTTAACTATTAGAAAGGATACGAGACCGGTGATCCTGATGCCAAATCCTGGCCTTCCATAGTATTTATTTATCTGGCATGCATTATATTAAAAAAGGAAGAAGAATCCCCCACAAACATATATGGACCATTTATTAATTTAATTTATTATATGTGCATTTCAGAATCATTTAAAAATCTTTAGCTTCACACTTCTGACTTGCACAAATGATTTACTCAGTTAACTAGAAGAAATTCTTTTAATAGCTGGGATATTTTCTAACTGAATATTAGAAATTCATCTGTGAAAAGCGATGTTTGTTGTGAAATTCCTCATTTACCTTCAGTGTTATAAGTGTTAGGAAATAGCATAGTATTGTTTCACCAGGGTGTGATTTTGGACAAGTGACAACCATTTGCTATCTGATTCAACTATTTTATGAGGAAGCAGTTAAGTGAGATTTAAAAATGACAAAAAGGTTTTGTTTGACTGGTGCTACTCGGCTGTTTGAGGTGCTGCATGAAGCAGTCTGATGGAGATAATGAGGACATCTCCAGGTTCAGCTGGAAGAGTGCTCTGAATCATTAGTGATATCTTCCATGGTCAAAGAATTGGAAATAATGGTACATAACATGCCATATAGCTGCCATCCCTGACTCAATTATCTCTAAAGTTCTTTCACGCTCTACAATTCTGTTTTTCCATTAACCATAGTGACTCAAAATGGTTATTTCACTTTTCCAAAGTACATAATTTATATCTAAGGAGTACTGTAGCTATTGGTAGATGCTGGTTCACTGCAAAAAGCATCATACTATTCTCTATACAGCTCTGTAATATTCTTATTCAGTTATAGGATTTCATGGGGCAGCACAAATTGCTTTGTAAACTTGAGAATGCATCACTGGTTGTTGTTCTTGGTGGATAAACCACACAGCTTATGATTTATCTCAGTGGACACCATTAGCATTTCAATGTGGTAGGCCTTTCCCTATACTTAGAAGCAGAACAAAATAAGATGTGGTCATTTCTGGCATTTTAAAAAGCCATTTCCAGTAGTTTGCTTAAATATATTACAAAATACTTAAATGAAAGGAATATTTATGATTTCTATCAGTAGCTTCCATCATTTGGGTTACCCTTAAATGAAAAGCATGATCAATACTACATCCAAAAAGATGAAAAATCACATATGTGAGGGACTGTATAATCCATTCATTGTTTTACGGATGCTCAGGTCTCTGGAGAGCGCTCCTGAGTGCAAGATGATAGTCCCGAGTGATGAGTCTTACATTTAGGTAGCTGAGCTAGCTGAAAGACATGTAATATCACAAGTAGTGGGGAGCTTCCCATTGAACAAGGACTGAAGGAGATTCTGGCATAGTGGTCATTCTTGCAAATGCATGAATTATTTTGTGTGTAAACAAATGTAATAGTGCTGTCCATGTTTCACAAGGAAGGTCAGTGACAAATGTATACTGTAGTTTGTATCCAATACTATAAATTGCTCTTTTTGAAAACAAATCACCTACTAACTAGCTTTTCTCTTTTTCTACATCTCCTGAAAATTACTTAAAATCTTTTGTGATTTATATTATTACTAACCCATCCTTCACAAAATACATCTCCTAATATACTTCTTGATCAAAAAATTAAATAAATTTAACAAAACAATGGTATAGTGTCCCAAACGACAGATAAAATAATTTTTTTTTTTGGTACCAGGGATTGAACTCAGGTCCTTGCACTTGCGCAGCAGGCGGCAAAATCACTGAGCTAAATCCCTGGCCCCAGATAAAATAATTTTAAAATCTTGTTCTTACCTATAAAATATGATAGGAGTATTGCCAGGAGCACTGAGACTCCTACAGCACACAGTGCAGTACATTTCCAGCTACAGTACTTCGAAGACTTCTTGAATTTAAAAGCACTTCTTGATAGGGTGTTTCTAGGTAATGGCCGAGTAGGCGGCGAATAAACAGAGCCAGATGCCATTGTGTATCCTGGGGTTGCAGTACTGAACAGTGGCGTTGTCCCTGTTCCTGTTTTGAATAGGAAATGCCTGTGAAAAAGGAGAATATCGTTATAAGATGTGGTTATGTTATGATAGGAATGTGTTAAATTTGAGAGCCAGATGCACTTATGGACTAGCTCTCCACTGTTTCTTTCTCTCTCATTTACCTTGTATAACTTAAAAAATTAAAAATTAAGTAAATGCTTTAACCAAAAAACCAAAATCTTAAAAATGAATCTAATGAAAGAGACTGATATTTAGTGTACGTAAGGGGTTGTATGTACAAATGATCACTGTCACTTCAAGTAGACATCTTCAGAGACTATAAAGTTATTCTAATCATATACCTGTAATTTATTGAACAAAGCCATTTTGGAACATCCCTTTGCGAACTGTGTTAAGGGTATCTTCATAACTCACATAAGAAAACTAGTCTTGTTACTTTACAGCCACACATGTACTTATACGAGAGCACGTACTCATGTAAGCACATGTACACACGATCGTGCTGATGTTCTGCATATACATTTACTTTTTGGATATCCATGGAAACATTCTCACCCTAGCCTGCTTCCTCACTTGCCATGGGCACTGGTCAGTTCTCAAGGGATGTAAACTATTTTATTTTTAGCTTATGTCAAACACAATCAGGAAGGTAAATCTGCAGGAGCTGAGAGGGAAAAAAATCACAGAATATTTTGTAAAACCAATCCTAAATGAATGAAGAGGTCAGTGAAGCAGGTTTTAGATCATCTATCAAAAGATTCCCTAACAACTGAATCATACTATAGTGGAGCCCACAGACTCTAAAAGCTATGTACTGTCCTATTTTGAAAAAAATTTTAAGCAGAAATTTAGGGAAAATGACTGATTAAAAAATTCCTATTAACAAAAAACTCTCCAAATTTAAAAACAGCACCACACTTTTTATGGTTTACAATTAATATTATGCTGGTAACACTGTAAATTCAGTTGGTGTCCTAACATTCGTAATAACACTCCCCTCTAGCCTGTGCCGTGAAGTTAAATGGGCTGTGTTTTCTCCTTCACATTCAGGAGGTTAAAGATGCCCGAGTATCCCATGTATGGTCTTTACATAAGACGCATTCACAGGGTACATGGCTAAATATTTCATTTCAATGCTCATGTATTTTATTATATATTAGAAAACAATTCAATATATGGAATTATTAAAGGGGTTAATAACATAACTGGAAAGCTAGACTTTCAGTGTTTTAATTCTGATTTATGTGTTCTTGGACAAGTTCTTTAACCATTCACTTTATTTTGATTTCTTAAATCGGTCAAATGGGGAACAGTCATATTTACCCCACAGAGTTGTTTTGAAGTTCAAATGAGTTAAAATTTATTGCAAAAGAATGTAAAAAGTGTTTGGAATATAATAAGCACTACATAAACTTTTAATGAATAAAGAGGAATTGAACTCATGATTTTATTATATCATTGCTTAGGAAAAGCCAAAAGGTATTTCAAGTGATGCAGAGAGTCTCCAGAAAATTATTAAGTGAATAACAACCTAGGTGGCATATAGAAATGGTGAAAGTCATTCAAGTGTGCCTAGCACAGATATAGGGTGAAAAATTCTGCATAGAAATCACAAGATTCAGGTACTTAAGTTCTTGCTCTCTCATTTCCTTGTAATGTGAATCTAGGAACCCTCAATGTTTTTTCCATCTGTAAAATGGAGCTAATGATTTATTTAGCTTACAAGGTTGTAAACCAGTTAATGAATTTAGAAATGCTTTGCCAACCACAAAATTAGAAAAGATGAAAATAACAAGTTACAACTTCTGTGTCTCATACTAGTGACTATATCATGAATCCATTTTCCTCTACTGAACTACTCTATAAAACTAATTTAAAAGTTTATGAATTAAATGGTATATTGGAGGGATCATTTTTAGCACTTCCCAACACAATCACATTTAACATAGTAAGTAAAAGTGTATTCTCTGTAACTAGATTGTTTTCAAATTCGGATGCCACCTATCACTAACTGGATGATGCTTAGTCAACTCACTTTCTATGCTTTAGTTTTATCATATGTGAAGTGAGTAAGATAATAGTACCTATTTTTATAGGCTTTTTGTGAGGATTAAATGAAGCAACAATATAATATGTACATTAGTATCAAGCACAAGATAAGTGCTCAATAAATATTAGATATTTATTATTCTGTTCAAAATCTATATTTCAACAAACCAAAAATAATAATTTGAAGGTCTTAAATCCCAGTTCAAAATATAACATCATTGCTGGTGATGCAGCCAAGTAGTGGAGTACTTGCCCAGCACACACAAGGCCCAAGGTTAATGTCTAGCACCACACACACATACACACACACACACACACACACACACACAGTAACATCATTAAAACCACTACATACAAAATGAATTTCCTAGTTTACAAATTGGGTACTGGTTGTTCTATACACTGGCATCAGTCTGAATGAGAAGATTGGCTGTATCTGGCTAAGAAGTAATGGTCATTTAGATGAAGCATCAGCAAACTTTTTGTACAAAGGCACAGAGAGTATTTTAGACTTTCCTGGTTGTCCTACTGAATATATGAATGATTGTGCTGTGTTTCAATAAAACTTAATGAACATTGACATTTTAATTCCATAGAATTTTCTTATGTCATGAAATATTTTTTTCACACTATCAATTATTCGAAGAGGAAAAGGCCATTTTACATCATAAGCAGCATGAAAACAGGTAGTAGGGCTGGATGTTTCCTGTGAACTATGGGTGGTTCCCAATCTACATTCTCACTCTTTTAAAGGATTATACAAGAAGACTGAGTAAGAAATACAGCAGACCATAGTAACAGACTATTCCTTCAACACTGGAGAGGATTAAAAGAACACAGTCTGAAGGATGCATAAACACTCTACTTGATGAAGGTGGAGCATATCTATGTATCTATGTATCTATCTATGTATCTATCTATCCATTCATCCATCATCCATCCATCATCTATCTGAATATATATATATACACACATTATATATGTATATAATTGAAGATGGTGAGACACACATTTAATTGGACAGAAATCTTATGGTTATCTTCTCAGAAATGTCACTCTAAAAAAGTCCTGGTATACACTACAGAGTGTATTTCATAGGACCAAATAATCATCTTCGCTGAGTATAGAAAAAGGATGATTAGGAACAACTTGTTTTGTTATTACCCAAGCATGAGTTCTGGCATCATATCCTTTTTGGATGACTCCTCCTAGTGTCACTATTGACTTGAGCTAACTATCCATTCTATCCCCTTCATGAATGACATAGTGATAACTACCATTTCCTGAGTACTTATTAAGTGTTATGTATTATTATTTCATTGATTATTCACTATAATGCACTGAAGGACAAAATAACTATTAGTATCACCATCCTACATCCTCCAAGTCTCAACTCAGATTTTATAACTTGATGATGCAATCCAACCAAAGCCGTCCCCTTCAGTTTCTATCATATCACAAATATATTTTCTTCAAAATGCTCACTGTAACCAGTTATTATCTTGTCATTTTGTTAACTTGTGTGGTGTATTACATTTTTACCCCTGGGGGTCAAACCAAGGGTTACTCTACCAGTAGGCTACATCCCTAACTGCTTTAAAAATATTTTTATTACTGTTTTGAGACAGGGTCTAAGTAAGCTGCCCAGGCTGTTTCTTCCATATGAAATTTATTCCTTCTTCTCGTGTTTGCTCTGCCTCCCTCCGTCAATTTCAGTGGCTGTTTTATTTCATTGACTCTGGAAGAGATGAGATAAGATGAAGAGTAGAAAGAGCCTGAGTCTCCTGTTGGTTTTTTAAAGTCCACATTATTAGTTGAAATGAAATGAACTGGAGTATAACCAGAATGTCTGGGAGCAAAAGAGCATGAATGAAAGACCCTTCACACCTGCCAAAGGCAATACATTCAGGCTTGGGGAAAGCAGAGAACCTCTGGAGCAGAGGATTCAATGGGACCCATGGAGAGAAGCCTGCTCCCTGCATGATGGGCAGCATGCTAGGAAGGTAGCAAGACTCCCAAGAAGGCTGAGGCTCTTTCTGCCATTTTTGAGGGTACAAAATAGCAGAGAGAGCTACCCAATGAAACTCTGCACATAGAAACAAGCAATATTCTGCAATATTGGGTACAAGGGCTCATGGCCTACAACAGATTACCTTGTTACAGTCTTTGGCACTACACAGATCTCCAGGGGGAGAGTAAATACACAGAGGATTTGAGGATATCTGAAAGCAACAGAATGAAGAAAATATTTTCCTTAGACTAGAAAAAACATTCTGTTTTACTAAGGGTTAGGAAGAGAGAAACAGAGGGGAATGGCTGAGGGCAGAGGGACTGATTGTGCCCCAACAATGAAGACCCTGTTCTGGCTTCTGAGGAAGGGACTCTAGTGTGCATGGCAGAGGAGCTGGGGAAACGACCTTAAATCTCAGGCAGAGAGGTGGGAGATAACTGGATACTAGAGAGAAAGAGGCCTGGAGTGTGTAGGTGATGCAGTTATACTGGGCCTTGCTGAGATTCCTATGTCTCAGCATGATTTATAAGAAGCTGACTTCTATGGTTTCAAGAGTAGCATAGAAACAGTCAAGTGTGCCACCAGAACTGAGGGTCTTCACAGACAGGAATAAAGCTGTCTCAGCAATAATTCACAGACTGATAATGGAGGAACAGACAGAATGAAACTAAATGTCCTGGTGGAGAAGACTCAATCACCAGATGCTCTCTGCTGCGTTCACAGCATCATGTTGAGCAATAGAGTAGGAGAGGGAAGGACTCAAAATATCTAAAGGAAAGTTCCAGGAATGAGGATTTAAATTGTACGCAAAACACTAAAGCTGTAATTCTAGCCTACTAAGTTGACAGTTACGTAGTGGACATATCATTCTTAGCCTAACGCCTGTCTTCTCTCATTAGAATGTGAATTCCACAAAGTCTTACCTTTTGTATGCTCCTGGGACATACTAGTTGTTCAATAAATATGTGTAAAATAAAATGGTAGATAAGGAAGGTGAGTAAATTTGAAAACAGTTAGGACCAAAGTGAAAAGCATCCTTGAAAAGTGTTAAAGCTTTATTCAAAACAGTTTTCAGTAATTTTAAAATGGGAGATGGGATTTGAATCTGCGTTCAAAAGGGTCTCTAAAGATTGCAATCTTAGCCTGAAGATAAAAACGTGATTATCCACTGAGTGGAGGACCATAAGTCTGATTGACGCTGACATCTGGTTTCAATTTCCCAAATCTGATTGTTGAGCCAGCCAAGAAAATCTTTCAAATATTAGGATTGAACAGTTATGAAATAATTATTTTTCTCAGAAGAAAGGGATACTTTGAGATATTGTCGGAAGCAAAGATGTAAGAGTTGGGGATGTGGCTCAGTAGAAGAACACCTCCTCTGCACGTGCGAGGCCCCGAGTTCACCAGCCCCTTCAAAAATACAAGGGAAAACGAATACATAATTTCTAAAGTATATTATTCATTAATATTATTATAGCTGAAGACTTCTTGGCCTTGAAACAATTTCTCTTTTATTTAATACATAAATTTACTTTTGTTGCTGCAAGAGACAATAGAATGAAATTTTATTTTTTGACCCTGATTTTAATATAATACTTTCTCCCCTTCTGTCAAATGACCATCCATCTTAGGAGAGCATCACATTAGGGTCTAGGCATTCTATGTACAGAAGCATTATAAAACATTGAACGAGGAGGCAAAGCACCAGTGGCTTATATTTTCAACTCATTTGTCTTCAATATGGCTTTCTAATATGTAGAGAAAGAATTAGTAAATATTGTTTAAATTGTATTTTGAAACCATTTACAAATGATGTCATTTGTGTGAGGAGTGATTCCTTCAGGTAAAATAGGCCATATAGATATTGTAAAATCCCCATGTAAAAAGCTCTTACACATGGTAGAAAACATCTGTGGGCATTATATTTCTATAGCAGAGAACATGTGGTATCAGATTTGGTAGAAATGGGGTAAGTGTTTGGGTTCAGACAGGATGCCATCTTTCCAAAGAAAAATTTTCTTTCCATTATAATACATAAAATATAAAATTCTGCAAACTGTATCCCATGATTAATAATATATCTTTAAATCCAGGTCTCCCTTTTAATTATCTCCAAGTCCAACACGATGATTCCTTATGTCAGGAATTCTACAAATGTTTACTGAACAAATATATATGGAAACTCATATGAGGTGTACAAAATAACTTTCTGTATGAAAAAATTATTTTGTCATCTAATGCTTTATAAGGCACCCATTTTTCTGTGTTATTAGTCTCTCATCCTATGACTCTTTGCCTGGTCATTCGACTTTGGGAATATGCTTTTCACATATAAAAATTCTGCAAAAAGTTCATATGGTTTTGACCTGGCCCACACGAAATTTGTAGAATAAAGGCAGAAATTTTTTTTACTCCTCATATTTGAGAATAAAAAAGTGAATTCTGTGAGAATATACCCCATTGTATTCAGCAATAAAGCAGGAGCAGCAGCAGCTTCTTTTTAAGATGGAGCACACTGGAGCCAGCTGATTTTGTTCTGATGTTTCTAATGATGCCCTGCATGATGCCTGCCTCCAGCTCCTCCGCTGTTTGTGCCTCTGTTTTTACTCTGGTGATGAACTAGAGAAGCACACTTGAAGAGAGACTATCAGAGACCAAAATGAGGAAAATCAATTTCAAGGCCCCAAAGACAGCTGGTGCAGAAGGTCACTGAACACTAACAGTTGCTTTGTGGCTTTGGAATCTTGAGGGGAATTCTATTTAACAACAGCAACAACAACAAGACAAGAACTGTGGAACTGCACTGCTTCATTAACTTCTAATGCTATGCAGCAGCTAACACACAAACGGGAAGAATTACTGTATATTAAGCACAATTAATAGTTGCTCTTTTGGCTTTGTAAATTGTAAGATCTGTTTTTTGTTGATCTGCCTTCAGTTCATCAGCTTCTGTTCTCTGTTCTAGTTTGCATTTTTAAGGGATTCTATGATGTATCTTTATAACGGTCAGGTCAAAAATTTAAATTTAGTACACACAGTGACAGAACTACTTCACTGTTTTTGCTTTCCCCATTCCCACCTTCTTGGTCACTATTTCAGTATCTCTGTTCTTTAGGTCTCAGATTGAGGGACTCTGGGTAATTTTCAATTACTCTTCCTTCCTGTCTGCTCCCAGAGTTCTACCTCCAGAGACTCCTGCATTCTTTTTTCACAGCATTTTTTCTTTCTTATTTCCAGGATACACAAGTTCTGTGTTTTCCAGCTCAACTTTCTCCTTTTAATCTATTTGTTGCAGACAGAGAAGAGGCAAGAGTAACATTTTCATTGGTAATTTTCTTCTACCCTCAAATGAAATGTCATGTTTTAAAATACTACACTGGCTGGGTGTGATTGCTCACAGCTGTAATCGCAGCACTGGGAGGCCAAGGCGGGAGGATCACTGCAAGTTTGAGACCAGCCAGGGCTACACAGTGAGTGCAAGGCCAGCCTGAGCTACATAGCAAGAGCCTGTCTCAAAACAAAACAAAACACCAAAATAAAACAAAACAAAAACCTGTGCTTACCCATATTCTGAATTACTTCTGTAAGTTCAGACATCGTTTTTAGCTTTTCTTTTTTTTTTTTGCTTAAATTCTTTTAATGGTACATTTTAGGTATACAATATGTTTACATTTATCATTGGGTGCTTGTACCTGTACATGATGCATCTTGGTTCTTATTTTTTCCCCATTACCTGTGTGCCCTTCCCCCGCTCCACCTTTTTAGCTTTTCTTATCTCAGGCCACTTGTGATTGCTTCTTCTTCTTTCCTTCCTTCTTTCTTTCTTTCTTTCTTTCTTTCTTTCTTTCTTTCTTTCTTTCTTTAATTCTACTTCTTAACCTCTTAGTGGGTTTGTTTTGTTTCTTAGGTTTTTGTTGTTGTTTTGTTTTGTTCTTGACAGTACTGGAGATTGAACCCAGGGACTCCTACATGCTGGGCAAGTGTTCTATCACTGAGCTACATCCTCAGCCCCCTCTTCATTTATAATTGATTTCGTTTTTCAAAGTAATAACAAATTTACCATCACAAGATTTGTTTAGTGGTAAGATAATCAGATTTTTGAGTTATTACACATAATATCAATTAATCAATTGATGCTTTACTTAAGATCCTAACATTAAGTACAAAAGTAATTAGGTTATAATAAGCTTATAAGAGTCACTTACAAATGGGTTAATTCTAGTCTTTTGTTCAAGGGATTAATATAATCATGTTATTTTTCTAATATTGGGTAAATGGTTTAGTATGTTAGAAAGTATAGGGATCCAAATGAAAAGAATCCTAGAAAAATGTGTTATAGCATTATTCAAAGTGGCTGGAGCCATTTCATCAACAAGAGATTAGGACAGAAAATAAAAACCAAACAAAGTGTGTAACTATTGAATGAAATTTTAATTAGCTTAACTTCATAAGTGGCTATCTTCATATAAAATATTTTGTTTTCTTCAATGTTTTAAATAGTATTAAAACCTTTTTTAGAGATTAACAAAGCAAATGGTTGGAATACAAGGAGTGTAGCAATAGGTGTTCAGCACCTATCCCTAAGGCACAGTTGAAAGCTTTATTAGTGACATGCAGACACCTGGAAAAATACGTCTGTTGCACATAACATACATTATACTGCATAGAGAGAAAGGCACTATTGTATAGAAGATGTTGATTTTTTCCCCCTTTTTTTAGATCCTTTGTTGGACAAAGAATAATTTACATTAAGCTAAATGTGAACTGTTTAAATAAAATGTCTTGATGTCTTGCTTTCTGCTGATGCTTGTAAGCAAATCAATGAAGGTTACCTAAATATAAATTGTTTTCTTCAAATTAGATATTATGATCTTAAATACAATATGCCAATAAGAAGAACAATTGGCTATCTTTGGCCTAATTTACAACCTTTTCAGTATTCAAAGTTCTCATTTAAGAGGTAAAAAATTTAAAGATGTAGGTTCATTTCCCTTTCAGCCAAATGTAAGTTTCTGGATTTAAGAGACTTATTAAAGTTCTCATAAGATTTCCTCAACATCAAACGACATTTCCAAAATGACATTTTCAGATCTAAAGCAAATGAATCCCATACTTGTGGATTAAATTTACCTGGGAATATATGAAAGCTAAACTTAACTACTGAGTTCAAAATAGTTTTAGTCACTTGATGTCAAAATAATGGATAGTTTACCTAGACTTCATTTAAGATATTTTAAAAAACTTAGTACTCTTGTTTGTGTTACTTTCTTTATTGTCCATTATTACTCATGTGATTACTTACAGTCTTTAACTGTATATCTTTATTAAATACTGCAGACAATATATCAGCCCAAATTATGTCAATATGTATTTGAAAAAAGTGATGTATGTAAAAGATGCTACAATGTTAACTGTTACCTAAGGATTTTGCCTCTTAATATTTGTGTTTATCACAGTCTTTAGAAATTTTGTTATCAAATTCTTAATTTTAAGCTCTAAAACCAACTGAATTATTTGAAATTGAATATGAATATTTAGGGACATGTTCATGACTAATAAAAAGGCTGAATAAGCAGTTTATTTAAATGATACAATTCAATGATGAAAAGAAATACAAAACTTCTTGCAGCTATTCGACAGAAAACTAAGAATGAAGTACATATAGAAAATTACTCATTCTTACTTAAGGCTTGATTCCTGTTTGTTTTTCTTACCTTTTGGAAATTTAGTCTTAAAAAATATCTAGAGACACCTAGTACAATTACTCACTGGTGCTTAAGTGATTAGATATTTTGAAAGAAATCTCTAAAAGCTAAAGATGTTGACTCTTAGAAGCTATGCAAAATTCCTGAACTAACACTGAAGAGTTTGCTTTGAGTTTTAGGGGAGAAATCCATCCACATTAGCACCTGCAGAATGCATTCAACAGTTACTTGGCTTATAAATAAAAGCAGTTCAACCTGACTGATTGTGGAATCACAAGTTTTGGGAGGGCTTATTAACTCATGTAGTGAGGGTTAGGGCACCAATGTAAGTGAAAATGTATTGAGAGACAAGTCCATGCATTAAATTGGTGCTTCTCGAGTGTTAGCTTGCATCAGAATCACCTGGTGGGCTTGTTAAAACATAATAGGTCTGGGTTGGGTAGAAACCCAGCAGAGGATGCTGGCCAGGATCCACACTTTGAGAACCACTGTGATAAGGTAGTAGCACATTAGTTTCTTAGTTTAATTTAACTTCAAGACTCCTTTGAAGATTGTAAAACATTTTAGAAAATCAATTCAAAAGACTCTAGCTTACAAAGTCACTGCTGGTAGCTTACTTCAAGCAGTCAATTAAGAACAAATGGAAGCTGGGTCTGGCAGCACAGATATTATCCCAGCACTCTGAGAGGCTGAAGTAGGGGGTTTGCAAGTTCAAGCCCAGGCCGGGCAGCATAACAACTGAGTAAAAAGTCTTCACAAAACAAAACACAAATGCAATTTGTACAAGTCTCAATACATCGGACTTTAGAGTCAAATGGCTTAAACATTTTTCAGTTTTTACACTTTTAATTTTTCTACTTTCAACATTCTTATTTTTTTCTTTTAATTTCTCTGATCAATTGTTTTCTCGAATTGCTTCATTTATCTTTTCTAAAGTCATTGCTACTTATGTATGTACCATGTTTCTTGGCCCTTTATGTCTAAATGAGACACCATCTATTCTGTTTTGGTTCTTCTTTATTTCCTACAGTGTTTACATGTCTATGTACAACACGACACTCATTAACAGAGTATTTGTATTTCACAAGTACCTTCATTCAAGGGTTCTCTTTTCCTTTCCCTTTGAATTTAATTCTTGTACTTCTGTGCCATGTATAAGTTTTATGGATACAATAATTGACCCTGGGGATTTACAACTTCCTAAAATGTTTCACTACTCTCTTTACACAGATAATGCTATTTCTCCCCCCTTAATCTTTCTGGCTGGGGTAATTTTTTATATGCTCTTTTTTTCTGCTAAAAATTTCATCTTAATTTATTATCTATACTAAGATTTATATGAGAATAAGCTATGGCTAATCACTCTCTTTACAAGACTCTTTTAGAAAGCCCAATTCTAAATATATTAAATGTAATATATATATTCTCCTTACTCCCTTTACATAACTGATTTTTATGAAGAAGAAAAAGAAATAATCTTTTTGTCCCTGAACAACATCCCTTCTTCATAACTTTTCTCCTTCTCTAAAACTGCTGAGATCAAATTCATGGCAGTCAAGATGATATTCCTAGTACTGGACATGGTGTTAGTACTACCACATCCTGACACTGGCCACAGCAGTAGTAAGTTCCGATCTACAAAATAACACAATGAAAAAAAATTCTCTTACTCAAGTTTAGAGGGAACAGAACACCAAATTTTTAAATTATACCTTGAATTCTTATTATTACAGTTAAAGATAAAGTGTTTTTTTTATTCTTTGGAAATTAGTTTAAAACATGCTTCTTAACATGTAAGCAAGCAAACTTGAGTACTTAGCTGGTATGAAGAAGTAAAAGGGAGAACTAACTAGGAGAACTAGTTTTTAATTAACTTTTTCAATGACCAAGGCAGCAGCAGCAGTACCTGAAAAAATTATCATTAAGAATGAAAATTAACAAATCAGGTCTAAAAACTAAAAAGGCTTATCTCAAGCTTGATGGAAAAGGCAGAACAGTTAAGAAATAATAAAGCATACCTGTAGCGAGTCAACAATAAACTAAAATTCAACTTTTGTTTGTATTTTTATAACTTTATCTGTTAATTTTAAAAAACTATGACTGCAGGGCCAGGGATTTAGCTCAGTGGTTCTGCCACCTGCCTTGCAAGCACAAGGTTCCGAGTTTGATCCCTAGCACCAAATAATAATAATAATAATAATAATAATAATAATAATAATAAAATATATATATGACTACAGAAAAGGAATGTGCATTTGTGCATGAGTGTTTCTGTGTATATAAATTTTCTAAGAATTGGTCAGGGCTTGTTCAAAATGCATTCATTACTTTGCTTTTAATATAAAGGTATTATTACTATGAACTGAATTATAGAAATTTGATACTGGTATACATTACATAATTATAAAAAGAAAACATTTCATATTCCTACTAAAGTGTCTCTTCTTTTATTATTCCCTAAAATTAATTCTGATTTGTATTTTAAAGGAAAGTATTTTAAATATGAAAATTAAACATATCCCAAGTAAGCAGTCAACATTAGGATATAAATTACATATTTTGATGTGAAAATAAAGAACAAATATATAAAGATTCTAGCTGTGACACAGTGTGTTAGTGAGACTGATGAACTACTTCATGCTGATAGCATGTTGTAGTCTCAAATCTATTACACTTTTGAATTGATATGTTATTATCTTTGGACAACTTTCACACTAGGAGATGATCCCAGCAAGAAAAATATCTTAAATGAAAAGCTTATAAACAAGGTACATTTCACTGCTGTTACCTGAATTAATATGCGCTATTAGTAACTATACAAAAAAGTTTTGAGATAAGAGTTTCAATATTTTACAAAAATTTTTTTGCAATATTCATATTATATAATATTCATTGCCCCTGTGGAAATTTATAAATATAGTGAACATGAAAACATGGTCATGGTAACTATGGCATTATGTGTTAAGCAATCTCTGAAAACTCTCAGGGATAATTCTAGGGACTGTTAAGGTGATTGGAGGAAATACATCCTTAACTATGTTTTACAAGTTTTGCATTCTTAAGTAAATATGTGAGTTATGTAAAATTTGAGTAAACTAGAGTTGAATAAATGTATAGGGCTAAACTATGAAGCAAAATGTTTCTATTGTAACTTTAAGCTAATCAAGAACCAAATCATGTTAATTTTATTTGGGAATATTAAGAACTGAACAACAACAGGTAGAAAAACAATTTTTAAATACTAGTGGGGATTAAAACCATGGCCTTAACACTGAGCTATATTCCCATCCCTATTTTATTTTATTTTTAAAATTTGGAAACAGAGTCTCACTACATCACTAAGTTGTCCAGGCTAGACTTAAACTTGCTGTCCCTCTGCCTCAAATTCCAGGGGTGCTAGGATTACCACGTGTCACCACTCCTGGACTGTTGTTATTTTAAACTTTTACTAAGCTTAAATACCATTTACAGTGTTTGTTTCACACTTTAGTTATTTGAATGTTTTAGCCACAACATCAGATATACAAATCTGTATTACAGATTTTCTTGCATGTTTTGATATATCAATTACACCTACTGTTGGCAATTATTAAATACTAAATATATTAAATGGAAATGGAAAAGAACATCTTAAAATTCCTTGGTGCAATTTCAACAAGACGTAATCTATTTAATTATTAATTTTAAAAATTATTTATGGTGATCTATGCTCAAAATTGTTTAGAGAAGTTCTTTCAATATATTTGAGAAGGAAGTGTGAGCTAAAGAGAATTTCCAGTATACATACAAGTTTATAAAGAAGAAAAGAATTTCAAGTTGTAAGGAATGTTAATGGCATCATAGTCAATCACTATTTTGATGTGTATGTGACAGTGAACAAAAAGCAGATGACAAAACAGAAAGAGTCCAGAGAGGTTTAAGTAAAGGTTATTAAGCATCAACTTACCAAACTTGTATTTATCTCTTATTTAAAAATAAAAATATATAGGGGGCCAGGGATTTAGCTCAGTGGTTTCACCGCCTGCTGCGTAAGCACAAAGACCCGAGTTTGATCTCGGGTACCAAAATAAATAAATAAATAAAATTTAAAAAATAAATAAATAAAACTTTCACAATATTTAACACACTGATGACAGTGGGAGCTACTTTTAGTGCTTTTGCTGGGAAGCCCCTAACTCTACCTGGGGTATATAAGTGGAGGTGGAGCATAGAGGAGTTGACAGTGATGCTATCACCCTTCAGTTTTTATGGTTTATGTTTGCTCAATTAACCACAAGATTCTTTACTTTGGGATGGGTTGTGGCATGATCTGTGGCATGTAAAAGTAGGATTCAATAGTACTAACCTTTTCTGATATGGCAAATGCAGTCTGTAGTATGCTGACAAGAATATATTTTTGGAAAAAATAATAATTTGTCCATTCAAGGTAAAGGTAGTATTCAAAAATGAGTAAGCAAATAGTGCTTCTTTCAAGGGACTCTTAATTCAGAGAGAAGTGTGTGTGTGTGTGTGTGTGTGTGTGTGTGTGTGTGTGAGAGAGAGAGAGAGAGAGAGAGAGAGAGAGAGAGAGAGAGAGAGAGAGATACTGGGGATGGAGAGGGTCTCACTAGTTGCTAAATTGTCCAGGCTGGCCCAGAATTTGCAGTCTGCCTGCCTGCCTCCATCTTCCAGAGTGCTGGGATTATAGGTACACACCCACATGCGTGATCCAGAGAGAATATTTTGAAAGCCTGAATTTGGAAATAATCCTACAGATACACAATTGTGTTACCAAAAATTGGATGTCATCTATAAAAATTTCTAATTTTCTAAACTGCTCAGGAGTCCCCTTAAACATGGTGTTCTAGTGTGTTTTCTCCTTGTTTACTTGGAAATGTGAGAATCCAACAACTACCAATTAGTTTGTCAGAATATGAGACTGGACATCAGAAAAACTAGCCAAATTTCAACAAAAGCATTTATATAATTCTTTGATAGGACTGAAAAAATGTTTACAAGAATTAATGTTTAATACATAAAGCTAATTTATACTTGATAGTTATATATTTATATGTAACAATTAGACAAATTATTAAGTAAACAATGAAAATAAAATTCTGTAAAAATATTTATTTCATTTTCCATCACCATCATGGTGGCTTAGAGGAAGTAGCACTCACAGGAGAGCTCCATGTTATGCACCAAGGTCAGGCAGGGCATGGCTACATGAGGTGGTAGAGTCACCAACCACTGAAACACACCCTGAACGAGATGACCACAAGGTGAAATGTAGAAAATGGGAACATCAGAATAAGAAGTAAAGCCACACACAAACTCTGGGATTTGCCAAGGATAGATCTGGACATACTACTCTTCACAGTGTGGCAGAGTCACTTGATTTTCCTACCAATGACAAATACACCCCCAAATCACCCATGTGAATCCCAGCCCAGGTTCCAAGATTTAGCCAGCCTGTCCAATGCACAAAACTTTCTGAAAAAGAAGGCAGAGGCATGGCTGCAGCCAGACACTCATCCAGATGTCATTGTTCCCCAACTCCCTTGGAACTGCTGTTTCCCAGCCAGGACACAGCCTAGAATCTGTGGTAACAATGAACAGAATCCTAGTCCACAAATGTGAAGGCTAGCCCAGGTTCAGAGACCAGCAACCAGCGAAATGCTAAAAACTTTCAAGGGAAGAAGAGGGGAGGCACACAAGGCACTTGCTTCAAATGCCATTGCCCACACTGCAGGCAGCACTACAAGATTCCTGTCTCCCTAGCTCTTGGTACAGGGAGCTACAGAACTGAAGATTGATTTGGAAGCCCTGGGTGATGAGGACACATGGGCACCAGGAGTGGAGAGAAACAGCCTGCAGGAACTGAAGAACTGTTTCCCTAATCCCTCCCTTGAGACTACTGAAATAAGAGAGAGCTGAGCAAGATGAGAAAAGGGAACTGGGAGGAGGTGAGAGGGACAAAGGGGAATAGTCCAAAAGTTCCAGGCTAGCAGAGAACATAGGGCTGAACTCACTGAATGGAGCAGAATAAATGCCCCATCAAAGATCCTAAAGAAAGCAGAAGCTCCAGAATTCAGTCATCTAAGGACTGGAATTGGGTGGAGTATTGGTTCTCCTTCCAAACCTGCCTGTAGCCAGCATGTGAGAATCCAGACTCCCTCCCTCCCAGTGTGGGTATGGGTTAATGGTTTAATTTCTGTAATGATTTACATGGACCTATTTGGCTCACCTTTACAAAGGGTCACTTCTGCGTCTTACAACATTGGGTTTCAGCAATGGAGATATGCCATTAATTGGTTCTAACATCCATGAAGCCTCTCATGCTTTCCATTTTTATTTTCTTTTCCCTTTTTTCTTTCTCCACTCCCTCACATAACCTACTTTTCAAACCCCATCTCCTTTCTGTCCATGCATAAAACTAATACCATCAAAATGTATTTTTTTGTCTTTATTTTATATTGTTTCATTTTATATTTCCCTTTTCCTTTTTCTCCTTAGCCTATACCTCATCACTATTACTCTTTCACCTTCTTGAGTTACTGAAAGAGGTGAAAACTTTTTAAACAAGTTTTAAATTAAGTGCTGATACACAAGTATGACTGGTTTTTTGAATGTGATTATTACCAGTAATTGTTCTCTCCTCCCAAGATGGTGATATTGACTGAGCCCAATTGTTTGCATAGGAGGACCAGATGTCTGCACACTGTCTCATACCCAAAGCCAAGGGCACATCACAGAGGTAAACTCACATACACAGAGGAATCATGAGGAATCAAGGCAACAAAGTACCTCCAAAAACTCAAAACTCCCTAAAAGCTGAGCTCATGGGCATTGAAATGGATGAATTTCCAAAGAACTGGAAAAATAAATAACTGAAGTAATTAAACAGAATGAAGTTGAGAGCAACAACCAGTTGAATGAATCAATTACTATGATTTTTAATGAGCTCCAAGAAGATACTAATAACTAATGAAATGATTTTGTTAATAAGATGATCAGTGAGCTTAA
Source organism: Heterocephalus glaber (assembly GCF_053883595.1). Lineage (NCBI taxonomy): Eukaryota > Metazoa > Chordata > Mammalia > Rodentia > Bathyergidae > Heterocephalus > Heterocephalus glaber. The sequence goes on along the minus strand of NW_028258308.1, from coordinate 16,105,219 downwards.
AGAAGACACAAATAAGCCGCTGAATGATTTAAGAACAACCATTCAGGAAATTAATGATTATTTTAGTAAAGAATTAGAGATTATGAAAAGGAATCAAGGAGAAATTCTGGAAATGAAAAACTCCACTGAAAATTTTGGAAGATAAAGCAGTCTAAATAAACTCATGACCACTAAACCAGCTACTGAAGAAAATACTTCAGGAAATCCTAAACAAAGACAGTGAGGCCAACATCACCAAAGTCCCCAAAGGAAAGAGTACATTTAACTGGGAGAGGAAGCAAAAGAAAAAAAAAAAAAAAGAATCAGCTCTGGAAAAATAATACAACGACAGGAATCAGTAAATACTTTTCAATAAAAGTAAAAAGTAAAACCTCAATGTAAATGGTATTAACTCCTCAATCACTGACAGATTAGATCAAAAACCAAACCCACAAGAGACACACCTCATCCATTAAAAAAAAACAAACCCATAAAACTGAAAGTGAAAGAATGGAAAAACAACATTCCATGAAGGTGGAGCCTGCAAGCAAACAGAAGTAAGTATTGTAATGGCTGACAAAGCAGATCTCACATGAAAACTGATCAGAAGAGACAAAGAAAATCACTACATACTGGTAAAAGGAGAAATTTACCAGGAAGATATATTTATTCGCCATATCCAATTTCATAAAATAAAAACTATGTGACTATGACACAAAGGGATGGATAGACACCAATACAATCATAATGAGAGAATTTATTACCTCTCTCTCACAAACAGGTCAACCAAACAAAAGATCAATGAAAAAAATGTCACAGTTCAGTCACACTACTGAACAAACAGGTTTAACAGAAATCTACAGTGTTTCATCCAAAAATAGCAGAATATACACTTTTATCAGCAGTCTATGGAACTTTCACGAAAATAAACCATATTTTAGGCCATAAAGCAGAAAGCATGTTTAAATACATACAAAAGAATTGAAATAATCAATTTCATCCTATCAGATCATAACAGAATTAGACTAGAAATTAACAATGATAAAAGCTACACAAGCATATGGAGATTAAATAATATATATATATATTTTTTTGGTGTACCGGGGATCGAACTCGGGTCCTTGTGCTTGCAAGGCAGGCAGAAGAACCACTGAGCTAAATCCCTGGCCCAATAATAAATTCTTGAATAATCAACGAGTCACAGACTTAATCAGGGATGAAACTTTAAGACTACAATCAAACGACAATGGCAACACAACACAGCAGGATGTGTGGGATACTAGAATCAAATGACAATGGCAACACAACAATAGCAGGATGTGAGGGAAAGCGGATCTAAGAGGGAAATTTATAGCTGTGAGTGCCTATATTAGAAAAATAGAGCAATCCCATATAATTTAATGATGCATCACAAGAAAATCAAAAACAATCCAACCCCTAAACTTTTAGAAGGCAATAAATTATAAAATCAGAGCGGAAATTAATAAAATGATACTAAAAACAATTTAAAGGATCAATGAATTACACTTGGTTTTCTTAAAAAAATAAGAATGATAAGGCCTTACCCAAACATTCCAAAAGTAGGAAAGAAAAACCCACATCAACGCAATTAGGAATTAAAAAAAAGGCAAAATTACAACAAACACTACTGAAATCTAGAGGATTAGAGGAAACTATTTTGAAAACTTATATTCCAATAAATTGGAGAATGTAGAAGAAATGCATAAATTCCCGAGACAAAAATGACTTATCAAAATTGAATCAAGATATTAAAATCCCAAATAGACCAATAACAGGCAATGAAATTGATGCAGTAATAAAAACTCTACAAAATAAGAAAAGCCCAAGACTCAATGGATTCACCACTGAATTTCACCAGAATTTCAGAGAACTTAAACCCATATTCTTCAAACTGTTCCATGAAATTGAAAGGGAAGAAATACTGTCAATCCATTCTATGAAGCTAGCATTACCCCAATACCAAACTGGACAATGACTCAGCAAAAAATAAAACAAACTAGGGTGGGGAGTTAGCTCAGTGGTTCCAGCACCTGCCTCACAAGTGCAAGGTTCCGAGTTCGATCGCCAGTACCAAAAAAAAAAAAAAAAAGAGAGAGATCTGAAAAAATAAAACAAACTAGAAGCCACTATCCTTTATGAACATAGATGCAAAGATCCTAATAAGATACTTGCAAACAGAATGCAGCAAATCATTAGAAAGATCATATACCATGACTAAGTTGGTTTTATCCCAGCAATGCAAGGATAGTACAATATATGTAAATGAATAAATATAATGCACCACATGGAAGGGATAAAAAAAAAATCACATGATCATCTGAATAAATACAGAAAAAGTCTGTGAAAAATCCAACAACTATTCATGATGAAAAAAAAAAACCCTGAAAAAGACAGGTATAGAAGGACCATACCTCAATCTAATAACAGTTAGTTTATGACTAACCTGAAGTCAACATCATGCTAAGTGGGGGAAACTGAAAGCTTCCCTCTAAAATCAGAAGTGGGACAGGGTATCCACACTCTCCACCTCTATATAATATAGTACTTAAATTTTAAGCCAGGGTAATCAGGCAAGAATAAGAAATAAAAGGGACACAAATAGGAAGCAAGAATTAAAACTATCTTTATTTGCAGATGATAGTTCTTAAAAATGAGACCCCAAAACTCTACCAGAAGACTCTTAGAGCTAATACACAAATTCAGAAAATTGGCATGATATAAAAATCAACACACAAAATTTGATAGTGTTCCTGTAAACCAATAATGAACTCAAAGAAAAAGAAATCAGGAAAACAATCCCATTTATAGTAGCTTAAAAAAAATACCTAGGAATCAACTTAATGAAGCAGGTGAAATAACTAACAAAAACGATATTACTCTGAAGAAAGAGACTGAAGAAACATTAGAAGATGGAAAGACAGGCCCTATTTCTGGATAGGCAGAATCAGTATCATCAAAATAGCCACAGTTTTAAGGCAATTCCTATCAAAATACCAAGAATATTCTTCACAGAACTAGAAAAAAATCCTAAAATTTATATGAAATTAGAAGAGATCCAGAATAGCCAAAGCAATCCTGAGCAAAAAGAACAACGTGGGAGGTATTACAATCCCGGATTTCAAGTTATACTATGAAGCTATACTAATACAAACAGCATGATACTGGCACAAAAATAGACATGTACACAAATAGAATAAAATACAAGACACAGAAACAACTGCATGCATTTTGAAAAATCTGATCTTTTTTTTTTTTTTTTTTTTTTTGGTACTAGTCATTGAACTTGGGCCCTTGTGCTTGTGAGGCAGGCGCTGGAACTACTGAGCTAAATCCCCAGCCCTTAATCATGTGATCTTTGACAAAGGGGATAAAAATGTATACTGGAGAAACAATAGCTGCTTTAATGGTGCTGGGAATATTGGTTATCCACATGCAGAAGAATGAAACTAGACCAAAATCTCTTACCCTATACTAAAATCAAATCAAAATGGATCAAAGACCTAGATGTTAAAACTGAAACACTTTTCTGAAAGGTAAAACAGGTAAAATTCTTGAAGGCATAGGCATAAGCAAAGACTTTCTGAACAGAAACCCAGTTGAATGAGAACAACATCAAGAATCAACAATGGCATTATATAAAATTGAAAAGCCTGTGCACAACAAAGGAAGCAAACAACTGAGTAAAGAGACAACCTACAGATGTGGACAAATTTTTTTTGCAAGCTGCACTTCTGATAGAGGACTAATATCTAGAATATACTAAGAACTAAAAAAAATTACACCCTCAAAGCAAATGATCCAATCAAAAAATAAGCAAATGAAATGAACAGACAATTCTCAAAGAAGCATTATAAATGGCCAATAAGTACATCATTTTAATTTTTGCTTTTATATATGTACAATAGCATGGATGAGATTAGTACATTGCAACATGGATATTGTTAAAAATTTCACAAATGCACATTTTTGGGGGGTTGAGGTTTTAAAAAAATTCTGTCAGATATAATAAAAAAATTTAGAGACCACTACTAGAAGAAAGGTAATGAATTTAGAATTGTTGACCTGAAATCTAGCTGAGTGTCACCACTCATCAGTCATGCGTCCTCAGGGAAATTACAAAATCTCAATGAGCCTAAAAAAGAAGCTAAAGCCAATCTGTAAGATAATTTTCTGAAATTTGTTTTGGGATATAGTTCATCTTTCTCAAAAACAGTAGCATCTTCAGATCCTGTACAATAAGACCAAATTATTTCACAGTGGTACACGGTAAGACTTCAGTAAATGTCTTCTAAATAGAGGAATACATACATTTAGGCTTTATTTTATGCATTACTGGTATTCCACCACTATCTCAGATTACTTCTTCACCTTATTAGCACTGTTGCCTTTTTCTGAAACAATCTTGTCTTTGAAAATTTACTTTATAGTTTATTTTTTCTAAGTCACCCCAGTTAAGTTGAGGATATAGTGATAATTCTTAATATTAAAAACTTCCACAAAGCTGAAAAAGCTATCTAACTGTACACAAAAATTAATCAACATATAATTTCTTGGTAGTTATCATTGCCTTTATCAATTTTTCTTGCCTTGGTAGTTGTCATTTACCTTTGTAAATACAAAGTCAAATATTTTAAAGACATATAACACAAACATATAGAAAGGAGTAAGAGAAAGCAAAAAAACTGAAGTGGTAGGTAAAAATGTATGACATTTCAATGAATCTTTATAAAATCTTTGTGAAGTATTATCAGTCTCATTTAATGAAAAAAAGATAAAAATATATGAGAACCCAGACAATGTTACACAGCTAGTCAGATGTTGAGATTTTAATCCAGATCTGTCTCAAAACCGGTGCTTTTGACAGTACACCATGTCTAGAAAGCAACAATACTATGTTAGTGCAGAATGTAATTGGAACAAGATGATTTCTGGTAGTAGCATTTTAAAGTGGCTCTGAATGTGAGGTGAGATATTACAAAATCATAAAGAGTGTCATAGCAGAGCCAGAGGGGTTATCAAATAGAATTTATTAAGCTTAGTTGGTTAATTGCATGTCCAAGAATTTAATCTCATGGGCTAAGAAGAAAGCGTTCTCAGATGGTGCAATAGAAAACAGGCTTTAAGTCAAGGTTGAAATTAAAGGAGAAAGAAATGAAATAGGCAAAGGTATATCAAGGAGAAATAAAATGCAGGAAAAGATAAGGAATTACTATATCTTCAACAATACATATGTAATTGATTATGAAGCCAAAAGATGAAATTCCAGAGAAAACACACAACTTTAAAGTTGAACAAAAATTAATTCTAGGAAAAGATAAAATCGCCTAGTAACTATAATACTAAGTAGAGATATGTACAGATACACACATTAAGTAAAAAAGACGAGGACATATTTCCACAGACAGTACTAGTCAAAGTAAAATGATCTTAAAAAAAAAAAGCGCCTCACAAACTAGGCACAAGTGGTATTTGCTAGTAATTTAAGCTACTTGGGAGGCTGGGGCATGGTGATTGCAAGTTTGAAGCTGGCTGGGAAATTTAACCAGGTCCTATCAAAAAAAAATTAAAAGGGCTAGGGGTGTAGTTTAATGGTAGAGCACTTGGTTTGTATGTGCAAGATTCTGAGCTCAATCCTCAGCCCCATTAAAAGAAAAGCCTCACAAAACAGTTGCTGAGGAAAATAAAGAGGAGTGTTTCAAAATGGATAGGTCCTATTCAGAAAGATAATGATTAAATCAGAGTATTAGCTATGACCAGAATAAAGGCATCCATGACCTTTCACTTTGGTTATGTTCATATAGAAATGAATCAGAAATAATTAAGAATTCATTTTCCTAGATACTCTGGAAATTAAGGTTGTCATATATAAGTATTTTATACAGATTACTGGTTGGTTATTCAGACTCAAACATTATCATATATTGAAATTATGCTTTCAAAAATAATTTAAGATATATAGTAAATGACTAATGCATATTTCTGGTGCCTTAACTGCTATTAAAAAGAAACTTGGTTCACTGAAAATAAACAAAGTAATACTCCCACTCTATTGTATGGTACCTTCAATCAAGCACAAAATACACCTAAAGCTTCCAATATCTTGAATAAACCTAACTTCTGACTGATGTGGAGACAATGCATCTATCAAGGCTTTTACTGATTCACCCCAAACATTTACTATTTTAGTAATTAAATGTTTCAAATATATGACTAGTTGTCTTTCATTATTATCTGAATTTTTTTTTTTCTCCTCAAGAACAAAATTAACAGACTTAGGGCTCCTAACTACAAAAATTTATCTAATACTTTTTAAGTGAGAAAAAGAGTTGAGAAAAACAAAACATTTTATTCTGGTAAAATTAATCATGGTTTAATTTTATGCTTGTCCTAGCACATAAAGAAAAGCTATGCATAGATATCCCAGTTAAGTACTTTTCCTATCATGTGGAAAGAGTGCTACTTTATGATAAATAATATCTTTTCGACTGTTAACCAATTAGGTGCCCTTATCCCCTAAAACTGTGAGTTTTGTTTTGCTTTTTTGGTGAGATTATTGGCAATTTGTTTTCCAATGTAATTTCTTTTTGCTTTTTCTTTTCTAAAAATTTTTAGTAGTACATGTTTGCAGTACATAATATTTATATTCCTTGCTTTGTGTTGAGTCAGTACATGTATATAACACATCTTAATTTCTTTTTCCATTCCCCCACCCTCTTCCCTCCATCTCTTGTTCCTCTTCTCATTTCAGAAAGATCTCCTTATTTCCTATTATCTGTCTTTTGTTTTGTTCTTTATTTATATTTAGGTTTCTCACATAAGAGAAATCATACGACATTTAAACTTGCATGTCTGATTTATTTCACTTAACATTATGATCTCAAGGTGCATCCATTTTCCAGATTGTTGCTATTATTATTTGGCCATTATTTTTAAAAACATTTGTGACATAACTGTCATGTTCCAGGTGCTTTACTTACATTATTTTATTTAATACTCATAACACTATTTCGAGCAGGTATTACTGCACTGGGAATTGACCTCAGATTTCAGTAATTTGTAGGCCATTACATAGATAGTTAAAATAGTGGATTTAGCACTGAAAACCAGGTGTGACGGCAAAGCATTTGCTCTTTTCATTAATGCTGAACTGTGTTTTGTATTCCCACTCTACAAGGTTTTATTTAGAGCATATATCAATATTGACTCTTGGGAATGATCTTCATCTTAGAGGTAATATTAGTATATAGCCTATTTTTCATTTAAATTATCGGCACGGTGCCTGCTCTAACATCTTTAAAGTACAGCGTTACAACTGATTAATAATAATCTCACATTTAAAAATTATGCTTTTGCTTTCCCTTATTTTAGTAACTATTCTGCATCTTTTTAAAAATTTTTTTCAGATTTTCTCAGAAGGTAGCCTTTACTTCAGTGTAAGACAATGACTTGGTAAATCCCAATTATAATGCAACTGGAGACACATGGATGTTTATTCTTTAAATAAATCCAGAAGCCAAATTTGTTTTTGTTTTACATTTTTATGAACACAGAGTTACCTTTAAATCTAATATTTTCTATTTAAACAAATACATTTGAACGTGTTGAAAAAGATTTCATTTGGTATACTGTCTTCAGTATTTGCTCCCCTTCTTGATACTGTGAGAAGAAAGTACAGACAAATATTTTACATATTATTTAGGAGCTACATATTCTGGAGGCCAATAAAAACATATTCTGTGAAAGGGTCAACAAAAGGTTAATTACTTGCTACAAGATGGCAACAAAAACTAGGACAGTTCAAATCGAGTCAACCTATATTCAAGCAAAGGCTGCCTCTTCCATTTGATCTCTTATTATTATTTACCTTATGTATAGGACAGTATGGGTTTAAAATCGACTTTCTTGAAAATAGAGCATTGAATGTTAACACCACGTCCCTCTTTGTCTTTGCAATAATCAGTTTATGCTGTAGAAGTGTCCTGGTTAGGATAGTGAATTACATAGTCACTGCAAAGCTTATCTTGGATTATCATCCTCTCGCAGTATGGTTTTTAAGCCACAACTTGAAATATAACTTAAATGTAAACACCACAAACAACACTTGCACATTGCATTGTCTTTCTTTTCTTCCTGTTATTTTTACAAAGGTACACATATCCTTTACGGGCCTTTTAAAAAGGAACTAACTTGTGGCACACACTTCCAGAGCTCTGGGAAGCTGAGATAGCAAGCCTGCAAGTTCAAACCCAGCCGGGGCAACTTAGCAAGACCCTATCTCAAAATAAAATGGTAAAATGTGCTGAGGATGTAGTTCAGGCGAAGTCGCATGTTCAATCCCCAATGCCACAAAACAAAAAAAAAGGCCCCAAAACACCTAAATTTTTAAAGATGCCATATTTTAAGATCTAGAATCCAACTGGTTTTATTGTTTTTTAGTTTATAATTTTAGATGAGTTTACTTTTTTAAAATATAGTGATTTTTTTTTTTTCTGGGTTGGACCTAGGACCTTCATACTAAGCTATATCCCCAGCCTTTCTTATTTGAGGCAGGCTCTTGCTAAGAGTTTAGTTGCTTAGCCTAGGCTTAAACTTGCAAGCTTCCCATCTCAGCCTCCCACAGTGGTAGAGTTACAGGCTTGCACCCCAAGCCCAGCTTTAAAAAAAAAAAGCAAAACTCTCAAAGATTAAGACTTTCTTAGCGTAGAATCAGGTCCAATTTTACATCTGTGTTTAGTTACCTTAGCTTCTTCATTTTTGCATCTATAGTCTCTTTCTTTATAAGTAACCTTGTTTATTCTCAAGCTATCTTTAAGAAAAAAGATGCGGCATCAGTTGGTCAATTTAAGTTAGTGGGTATTTTTCCAAGCATATTTTACTTGAAGCCCTTTCTTTTTCTTCCTCCCTTCCTCTCTCTTTTCTTTTCTTCTGCAGTACCAAGGACTGAATCCAGGAATGTTCTGCCAGTGACTGACACTCCCAGGCTCTTTATTTTTTCTTTTGAGACAAATTCTCATTAAGTTGTTACTCTGGGCTTGAACTCATCACCCTCCAGCTTAGTTTTCTGAGTAGCTGGAATTACACGCATGTGCTATCACACCAGCTGAAGCTATATCTTTAATTATGGTGGATCTGACTGCTTGTTATCTTACTATTGGTAGATGGTTATCAGTAAGTAGGGGAAGGTACAGTTTTTCAACTGAAAATGTTTTTGCTTGGTGCCAGAGGGCCACAATGTGTAGGATGCTGCCCACAGTTTTTATGGGCAAGACTAGGTTCAACCTGGCAATTGTATGATTGTTTAGCCTCTCCTTAGAACCACTTTAAAGTGGAGATAAAAGAATGAATAAAGGATAATATCTGAGTAAACAGACTTCTGTTTACATAGTGCATTTTTAAAAAAAGATGTAGCAATTGATCTCACATTAAAGTAACCTAGGACATTATATAGTTGAAATTAAAAACACACTAATAAAGTGGTAATTTAATAAGCAATTTCATACATTAATAATTAGCAAAGCATTACTGAACTGCAAGGTAAAAAGCTATGGGAACATAGCTAATGAACTATCAATGCCAAAGTACACTTCACGATAAGCAAGACTTTAATAAATCTTTTATTAAATGGCTACAAATGAACCATTTTGTTAACATCTAATAAGTAACTATTAAGCTATTTAATTCACACAGATAAATGAGAAATGTGAAGGCAATTAATTTTACAATTGCTAAAGGTCAAGGCTTCACAATGAGAGTCATTGTACTATACTTTTAAATGCTGGTGCTATACTGGGTCAGTTCTAAGCTTTTTGTCCACTGCTCTGCATTTTGGTAGTAGTTATTACACACCAAAGCAGCTGAAGTATAAAATAAACAAAGAACAGGCTATATAGGCTACCAAATGGCCTAAAAGTGAATTATCCAAAGTGTAAGAAATAGTGACCTTAAGGGAAAGGAACTTTAAGAAAAACTGTGAACAGATATTTGGTATTATATATAGGCATCGATTGTTATAGAAGACGAAAATAAGGATTTGCTTATTAACTACAAATGCTTATTTGGATCTTGATCTGACTCTAGGAGATCTGAAATTCACTGGAGATTGATTATAGACCAGAACTCCTTTATTTACTGAGTAGAAATGCACAGTATACAACAATATTTATTGTCTTCAGGAATAACAAATGTTAAGGTCATTAGATAAAGGAAATACACGTTTTTATGGAAGCAAATAGCTGCTTGGTAGGGGAGAAAAACAACTCTTAATAATAAATCAAAATGATAGATACATTGAAGCATCTGAAACATACAAGACAAGGTAGCAAATTTTTATGCCTTCTCTACCAATTCACATTAAATCTACAAATTACTGATATTTTCATGGATCACTGTAGGACATTTTTGTAACTATTATCAATATGTACTCAAAGGAGAAAAGGGGAAGAGCAAAGAGAAAGAAAATCTAAACTACACACACATAATTGAATTTTGCACTTTATAGCTTTTAACCTTTAAATGACAGTTTCAATAAAGAGATGATCAAATGAGTACATGCATAAATTGAAATAATTCTCAAAAATGAATCTATATACTAGATTAAAAAATGGTTAAAGGAAGACATAAGTCTAGATAAGGCTGTTAATATAGCAGAAACTGAGCCTGAGAATCATACTCAATAGGGAATCTTAACTAAAAAAGGAAAAATCAATGATAAATACGACTGGCTCTTCACCTTAAGAGTTCCAACCAAGTGAGACTATTAAAGAAACCACAGTAGTACTGCATCAGTACGGTGTGAGATTTTCACTTGGCAGCTTAGGTTGATTCACTGTGTACCTGCAAGCTGAAATATCATTTCTTTTAATTTATCAGTAAGATGTGAATGTTGGATAACAAAAAAGCAACAAATCCATACTACAGATTAAAATTTGTTAATATGACACACATTTTTAGATTCACTATTCTTTCTATTCATTAGTGAGATTATATCAGCTAGTTAATTTCTTCCTATATCAATCTATATAACTATTGATGGTTCATTAATGGTATTGATTTAAAATGAAAGAAAATTTCAGTAACTACTCACTTGGGGAATGATTTCTTATAGGGTCTGAGTATGGAAAAACCAGCTATAATTTTACATATGACTATAATGGATTGTTTTCTACCCAGCTACTTCCTTTCCTGAACCTCCTCCAACCAAAATCTGGTAATATAATATGAGGAATAACAAGAAAAATTCTTATCTTTCTTAAAATTATTCCAAATCTCTTCATTATAACACATGGCTTCAAGGAATACTAGCTGTCTTATTGACAGCTTTTTTGCTGTACAACATCACTAAAATTAAACGTTTCTGATGATTTAACTTGACATATTTCATAAATATTTGTCAAAACAATTATTGTCAACTATGATACAATTATCCATATTCAATTTGATGACTCAACTGGAAAATTACTTTTTTCCTAATAAAATTTTTCCAAGTGACAATAGTGAATCAGTGTCGATTAGTTGTTTAGTGTGTGCTAATTAATTACACTGGATAAATTTAGCTTTGTGCTAATAACCTTGGGGTGGGGGAAATCTTTATATATGGCTCTTTGTCTTTTATGAAGAGAACTCTGCTATTTGCCTGCTTTTCTTTTCTCCCAAAAGAATGCTCAATAATACAAAATAATTAATAAAACTCAACTACGCTTGGCTGACACTGTCAAAAAAAAAAAGGTAAGCATTCTTTGGAACCTTGTTTTTAAGTTTAGTAAAAGAAAAGACAAAATGGGTTTTTAGTTGACAATTGTGAGGACCTCCTGTTAGCTCATCCTCAGGGCAGAACTGGCATAGATTACATAGCTCATGGCAAAAATAGCAATTTATTCATTGTGAGATAGTTTTTTTATCCATCAGCTAATTTAAATACAGAAGTTAGATAGAAGCTCTTCAATATAGGACATTTTTTAGGGACATTGTCTCAGGGAGTGGAGTTCTCTATTTTTGGGCTTTTATATGGTGGTAATTCTTTTTCTCTGAGCCTAATGGAAACTTAAGGAAGTGATGAAATAAATAGCAACAAGAATGTTAGGGAAACCCTGCTGTAAAGCTTCTAAGAGGATAATAAGGCATCACTCTTTGCTGTGGAATACATAATAAAAAGGAAATATTGACTGCTGAGGTTATGTCCAAAGAAAGGTGAAATTTTATATACCAGGAGATATTTAATAATGAAACAGACTAGCTCAAAACAAGTTTTTACTGATACATACTTTTGTATGAGAAGCTAGCTACTGGTGAGCTACCCTGTGCTAGAAATCTTGACTTCAGAACCTCACTGAAACACCAGAATGTGTACAGAGGAAGATCGTTATACTGGTGAAATCTCTGGAAGAATGAGAAAAGCCTATGGGTATCATATAGAAATGGGGCAAAATTACTTTTCTAGTTCCACATTACTAGTTCTATGAGCACAACCAGAAGATGGAATTTTCAAGGGCAGAGGTTTCAGTTCACTGTAAGAAAGAATTTCCTAACAGAACTATTTAAAATAGAATGTCTTGGGAAAAAATTTAAAAAAAACTTGAGAGAGTAAGTCCAATCTCCCTCATATTACAAGAAACTAAAAATATCCTTAACCAATGGTCATCAGACTTATGACTTGGGATCAGTATTATGCTTGGGAGTTCACTAAGATTTTGTGACATAATGAACAAAATACAGTCTGAGAAATTACGGGAGTCAAGAGCCAAGGAGCTCTAAACATGTTCACTGAATCAACCTACGTGGGATTGAGAATCACATTTTATATCTCCTTCCTTTTTTTTTTAACCTGCCTAACAATTTATAGATAACAAAAAATAGTAGTAAGGAAAAGTTTCACTGAGGTCATTTACTCTCACTGCTTATACAGAATAAAATGTATGCAAAGAATGGGAAAGTTCACTGACCCAACAACTAAACAATTACCAACAATCTGAAGCTGATCTTAAAAAAGACAAAACATAGAGGATGTAAGTATGTCAAATGTCTCTTAGAAAAGGATTGGACTAGTTTATTTTTAAATGCTGGATGCTAAAAATACGGCATGTGGACAATTACAGAACATGCACTGTCTATGCAGGTACACTGTGTGGTTCCAATGTTCAAGTGATACGAAAGCTTCACACATAGGAGTTACCTGCTTTCCAGTGGTACATTACTGCCAAGGACCCAGCTGTCCTGCAGCTGGACGGACTCGGGTGTGGTTTGCAGCTCGGCGGGCAAGGCAGCCGGCGGGGCCGGACTCTGGTTCCTTCTATTGGTCAGGGAGTTTCTATTGAGAGAAGTAATGGATGGGTGATGCTGTGCAGAGTGCTGTTTATGGGAAGGTGGTAAAGGCTGCAGGGTAGATTGGCCTTGGTTATTTGTAGGTTGCTCTGAAAAAAAAAAAAAAGGAAGAAAGCTCATTATACATATACACATGTATATACATATCTATATACACTACCAATTTCTTGGGGATCCACTGTAAATGAATTAGAATTAAAAACTGCATATAAATCCATAACTTAATAAATTTGCATATTATTCTATTAAGTGGGTGTTCAGTGACATTCTCTAAGAGCAAGTTTACCCTTGATACACAAAGTTCTAATTAATATACAACAGATGGCAAAATTGCTTTTGGTTTTAATTTGTTTCAGATTTTTTTTCAATCTGGTTTTATTAACACCTACAGAAAACAGCATCTGACAGCTCCTCTAATGTGTCTTTAGATTTCAGCTTTTTTAAACAAACCAACCCTGAAATTAAATGGGTAATTTCAGTAGAACACAAAGGTTTTCGAAATGCATATAATCCCTGTAATTATTTAATGGAGTTTTTTAAAGCTTTATTTAACTGCAATAAATTATTACAAGCTAGTTACTAAACAGCAGTAGACTACTCTAGTTTAGTGCATTTCAAATAAGGCAGATCTGCACTATGATCTACTAATAGACGCTAAGTATTCTTTAGCAGAAGGTCACTCTGTGAAGCAGATGTTGTTTCATGGATACTTAACAGACTGAATCACATCTGATTACAACGTCAGAAGACTCATATACTTAATGACCGTTACATCCATTAGAACACACACAGAACAGATTTTCCAATTTCACAGTATGCAGTATAACTACATTTTGGAGTAAGTCATAGGTGACCAGTGAGACTCATGCCACTATGTCAGTGGTACAAATATTTTGTTCTAAACCAGAGTCAAAAAGGACCTAGCAACTTCAAAATATAAATATACTGCTGTGTTGTACCTATGAAAAAATTCCCTAAAGCTAATGAATCATAAATTAAAAATCACAAATTAATGTAACATCTGAGACCTTCTTTTCAATTTCATTACCTAGCTTTAGACTTGCTAGAAGTGACATACACTATATTTTAGCAAACAGATAGATGACCCTTTAATTTAATGCTAAACTTATTGTTGTTCCATATACATGTCAAGTTTTTAACTAAATGCAGTTCAAAATGCAATATAATTTTAAAGTAATGCATTAAATCATCCTATTAATATAAATGCATGTATTAAAAGAGAATAGGAAACAGGGACTATCCTTCATCTACAATGTGAACTCCAGTAGTGATTATCAAACCAAATAATATAGTCTAACATTGTAATTCTGATTCTATGAAATGAATTCATAATATGTAATACTGTGTATATATGTATCATTCAAACCTCTTTCAGGATACAATGATAAGTATAACTCCTCCCCTAACATATAACGTCAGTAATTATTAGATATTTCTAAGAGTCTAATAATTCATATCATATAATTTAATAATAATTTCTCACTCTTGAAATGAGGGGTATAGATAATACCTAAATATATGAAAATAAAACTACTCCTTGCACAACCTCTATTCTTGAAGTTTCTTTCAGGAAGAAATTATAGAAATTCTCTTTGGCTTCTTGTTTTAGTGTTCATAATAAGTCATGAATGTCTAATTTTCAGAAGTTGAAATAAGCCTTTGAGGGAATAGCAGGGTTAAAATAGCACACATAGCAACTGTGTTAGGGAAAAAGGAAACTAACAGTTTAAAATTCATGAAAGTTTTATTATTCAGGAATCATAAAATTAATTAGCATTGTCTTTCCCAGCATCAGTGCATACGATTAGAGCCTCTATAGGGGCTTTAAGGTACATTTCAAGAAGCTGCTTATTGTATGACATAGCAAGCTGTAGTTATGAGGGCTGAGATTAGGTTGGAAAGGAAACTGAGTGAAAAGAGAGAATCATTTCAAAGGAGATATTATCAAAACTATGCCTAAAAAGAAATGAAGGCATAGATCCAATGACTACACTTTTAAGCATGGTGCTGCCAAAGAATGGTATATTTTGCATATGTTCAGAAATTGTATATTAGATATTGCACTATGTATAGGAAAGAGTAGTATATCAAAAGTCAGAATACCAAATTTGATCCTAACTCTGTCAGGAATTTTGACAGTGAGACTCAGTTTTCTCATCTGTCATGTGGGAAATAATATAGTCCTATCCAGCAAGGATTCAATGAAATCCACTCAATCAATTAGATTTTCATATGCTTAGTCATTTATCCTAAATGTTTACCTAGGCTCTATGTTCCAGGAATATGCTATATCAGTGACATGTGAAGGCATATATAAATAGAAAAGTAAAGTATATGCACCTTAAAATTGTTACTGAAAATTAAGTGATTTTAGGATCCATTTCCATATGTTGAATTTAGGATTCTTATTTTTAAAACAAATCAGAAACTAGCCAGCCATAAAAACTTCCATTTAAGGTTTCAAAAATGAGCCGCTGTGGCTCACCCTAGAGAGCTCTTTTGTGAACTCTTCCTAGTGGTCTACTTCCAGATAATACAGCAAAGTATTCTGTCTCTTGGACCCTCTTTTGATTTGACCACACAATTAAGAGCCCTACCAATGAAATACGTTCAGATGATGAGCACTAGGTTCAATCTAAAATTCAACAGAACAGAGTAAGGGCAGAGTGTGAGGGAGAGTGGCTGGGCAGCAGGCCATGAGCAGAAGCAAAATACGAGCATTCAGCTGAAGTCAATGTTAGTTCTCAAGATTTGAGCTATCAGGGCAGAAAACATGGAGTTTATATTTAGCCATATGAACTTATTAAAAATAACGTAAGTGTAAATATCCTTAACAAAATAAAATATAGCTCAAGACAGAAAGAAAAATGGAGTACGAGAAAAATAAAGTAGGAAAGATAAAGTCAGATTTACTGAGTAGACAAAAATACCTGCTGCATGGTTCTATACATTTTAAATGGAGATGGAAATTCAGCTCTAAATAATCTTACTACCAACACAAAGAGAGAAACATGATCAGTTACATGACTTAGAAATTTTTAAGATACAATACCTGCTTAGGACAAACATAACTACTACTGACACTGAAAATAGAGAGAAAATTATTTTTTAAAGTCCCTTGGAAATTTTTATAATTAAGGTTCAAAACAGACCTGAGGAAACAGAGAACAAGGTCTAGACCTGGAGACTGTTAAAGTATTTAAGAATCTAATACAGGCTTGCAGGTCCACACAAGAATACCCAGAACAGCAAGCACAGCCTTTTGTTTTAGCAAACATTGGCCAAGAATTTAGAAAAAGTTTTGGTTATAATGGCTTTGGAACAATCAGACTTCACAGAGTCACCAGGTTTAATGTTTCTGAAACACAGCTCTGAACACAACATTTTACTCCTGGAAAACTCCAAAAGATTTTTCAGTGCCTATCAAGCATTAAATGAATTCTAAAGGTGAATGTTACATTTGGTCACAGATAACCCAAAATATATTTTGCAAACTTCTCTCCATGCATCCTTTTTATATATTCTTTGTTCTATTCCAGTTTCTTGTACCCACAATATGTCCCACATCTTTCCTCTTAGGCATGCACAGTTGCTTTTATCTGGAAAGACATGGTCCTCCATTGCTCTGTATCTAAACCCGCCTTACATTTTAGGCTCTGAGAGATGACACCCTTCTGTTTTCTTCAGGTTGAAGTTATTTATCTTTTCCTAAGTCTTCTTAGAGTACTTTATCTCTTCTTTTTTCACAGTTCTATTCACTTTTCCATCTGTACCACAAGTAATTTTGTAGGTCTCATGTTCCCTGTTAAATTTTCTAGGGGCAATTCCCACGCCTAATTCATCTTTGAGGTCCCAAGGACCATATGAAGATAGATACTCATTAAGCATTTTGTGAAGAATTCAGTGAGAGTATGGAAATGATAAAAAGTAGAGATTGATGGTATTGCTGTTAATTGAAAGGTAATTGTAAATATATCTTATTTCCCTGCAAATTCTTATATCCTAAAAGGCAGGAATAATGGAAAATCAATTTCTTTGGATTTTTAGTACCTTCTTTAAGTACTGTACTTCAAGAACTCCTAAAACTGTGATTGGTTGATGACATTTATGCAATAATAGCACCATGAGGGATCATCTCATTCATGTCACTCACATATTGTTTTTAGGAATATTTCTTTGTGACTACAGTGACTGTTTTGATATTTAAAACTCTACCTTTTAAAGATGTACAAATAATGGAAATATTATATAAAATATAAAAGAATATATAAAACAAACATAAGATATGAAATATATAAGATATATTTAATGTATTTTACCCCAAATAGTATGCTTTCCTTATATTTTATTTTATTTTTAATTTTTAATTTTTTTTGGTACTGGGGATCAAACTTGGGACCTTGTGCTTGTGAGGCAGGTGGCAGAACCACTGAGCTAAATCCCTGGCCCTCCTTATATTTTAAATATTATGTTGATATTTTAGAAAATAACCTTTTTCCCTCAACTATTCTTTTCTTTTTAAATAATAAAATTCTTGCTGAATGTAGTGGTATATGCCTGTAATCCCAGCACTTGGGAGGTTGAGTCAAGAGGATTGTTGCAAGTTTGGGGCCAACTTGCACTACACATTGAGTTCAAGGCCAGCCTGAACTACACAGCGAGACCCTGTCTCAAAAAAAAAAAATCTTGTCATTACATATAGTAGACAGTACATATTATAACCAACTAGTTTCTTTCCTCAGTTCACTCTCATTTTGGTTTCTTTTTTCAGTATCCTACTGCTCATATAACTTTAATAAAAGTTACTTGTTTTTAAATTGAATGCAACTTATAGAATATATTTTTTAAAACTCACTTTAGACTACTCATAGAGATTAGCTAGAAAAGATCATTTTGCTTCACCTTTTGCCATCAAAGAACTCAGCTCGCTTTGTCACTTAAGGCTGTCAGTTTCCATGTGACACGAAGCATGGTTATATTGAAGGAGGTGTATTGACAATTAGGCCAGGAAATTGCCAGAACCACAGAAGCTACTAGCTAAGAGGACAGATTCTGGTTAGACTGGACAATTGGTAGATCCCCAATTCCTAGCAAAATAAGGCATATAAACATCTCTGCATTGGCCAAGACAGAAACTTGTGGCCACTTTTCCTGGACACCAACTCGGCTGTTATAAATCAGTGATCTGAACTGTGCCATGGAGACAAATTATAATAAATACAGGATGTTTTCTTGAATAAGTTATCTAATCACTTGGTGCCTTCCTTTATTATACAGTGATACTTAAAGGATCTAGAAGACAGTGCCTGACATAACTGTGAGTGCTAAAAGGTGCCTATTACTGAGAATAGGGAAGTCCGTTCAGGGCAGAACATCATGAGGAAAACAGAGTAACAGAAGAACCTCATCACCACCTAACACTAGCACTGCAAGAAATGAGAACACACAACCTAGTATGTCTAGTATGCATTCATGGGTGAAAACAATTAGAAATAGCAAAGGATAAAAAAAATACTAATCTTTTGCCAGTTCCCAGGAATCTGACCTTATCAGAATGAAATCAGATTGACTTTTTTTCATCTAGTATGACTACAGAATTATACCAAGGGAAAAAAAAGAAGAGGGTATATAATGTTTGAATCTATCTGGCCTAATTTCCTTGATGTTCTTTCCTTTTAAGACAAGATCTTGTTAGGTTAACCAGGCTGGCCTCCAACTCCAGGGCTCAAGTGGTCCTCCTGCCTCAGCCTCCTGAGCAGCTGGGACTACAAACTTGGCCATCATGCTTGTCTGACTTTTTTAAATTAAAAGTTGCTAACAGCAGAATCCAAATTTCTAAAGTACTTTGCAGCTCCAGCTCCTCTAAAGTTCACAGGTTTAGGTTGTGGTCTTTGGGGAGCAGAGTGGAAATGGACTATCAAATAGGAAAGCTAGGAGAGAAAATAATACCTGCCAGGAGAGAAAACATCTCTGAGTGTCTGTGTGCATCTGTATGTGTGGGCTGTGTTCGTATGGGAGGAAGGGAAGGGGGCTGTGCGGAGAGCAAGAGGAGGGAGTAGGGCTGGCACTCGCTTTGAGCAGGTGCGCACAACTGGAAAGCTGTCACCACCTGCTACTCCAACTGCTTGTCCCACCACTTCCTTCACTATGTTTCTTCTCTTTCTGCCCTAGATCTCGGTGGTGGGCTGGCTACAGAGCCCTCCGGGGAAGAAACAGCCTAATTTGGAAGGCAGACAGAACCTTCAGGCGGAAAGTTGTGCTAATTTAGAATAATTACAATTTGAATTAAGTCTGTTAACAAAACACAAAAGGAAGGATGGAAGGATGGATAATGGGATACAGACAGAGGGATAAAAGAAGGAAGAAAGTAGAAGAGAAAGGGAGAGGAAAGGGGGACAGAGAGACAGGGAGAGAGGACAAAGAACAGGAGGAGAGGAAGAGAGGAAGGTGGAGAAAGGAATAGAGGAGAAGAGTGAAAATGAAAGAACAGAAATTTTTTAATTTGACAAGACTGCTAGAGAACCCTGAGAAACTCTATTATCCAAACACCTACCATTCATCCAGCTGGGCTTGGCTGCTCACTCTTGAACACTAATGACACAAGTGGAATAAATGAATGAGGCTGGTCTTGGCCTCTAGGAGTTTATAATCTGATACACGGACCATGTTAGCGTAGACAAACTCTGAAGTGGAGTCAAACTCATCCACTGGTGATTAGCAAATGTGGGATTAAAGTCTTTGTTTCTATAGATTAAATTCTATTCATTCTCATTACACTTCTAAACTATATCTCTACTTTCTTATAACTATTTCAAATAAAACATAGCTTTTCTTCAAAACTGACCTCTTTCTTAAACACAGGCCACCAAACCAAAATATATAAAAGTCTTTTTTTCTATATTGTTTTGTCATACTAGTTTTAACTATAGCGATCACAGCTTCGGGTGGATCTTCCCAGTATACAAAGACCAATCATAGTAAACTCTGGATTCTGAAAAATCTCAATACAGTTCTTGGTTTAGCTTAATCTTTTTGTTCCATTATCCTCTGACTGTGGCTTCACTGAAATTTCCCTTGATTTTCTAGTGATAAACCAGGTAACACTTCCCTCATTAGGTACATTTCAAAAGCTATTAGAAAGTTGGTATTATAAAGATTAAATTTTCAGGACACTGAAACTGTAAAGTATAAGCCCAGAAAGCTTCATATAGGTTCCAGACATTTTTTAGTCATTACTACCTTATGAAGAAAAACAATTTAAAAAAAGAATTTTGCTGGAGAAAATCAGAGTTTAGGAATACTATAGAGTTGCACCACAGACTACTAGAGCTCATAGCAAAGCAAAAATAAACAAGATATTGTCTTGTCTTTTCCTCTTCACCCCAAGACAATACTGTATCAATTAGATAACTACCTAAAATGGAACAATGGAACTTGAAAAAGAAAGTCCTCCCTCACTTCACTCAGAAAACCAATTGCACATAAATCTGTTCTTCTGGTTCATTATGCAAGTTTGAATGTGAATGGTCTGTTTAAATACCACTCCAAGTCCTTTGGTAAAGGATAGCCCTGTGCAAAATTTTTCACCACCATATTATCTGTCACATAGTTGCACACAAATCAAGTAAAAATTTAAAATGTTAAAAAATATTCTAAGATGCTGTATAAGTAAACAACATTGTATTTTTCAGACTCATCAGAAAAGTAGCTCTCAGGCTCTTTATATAAAGATATTTGAGTATGAAAAACCTCAGAGATACATAAATAGGAAGGCTTGTTCTGACTAGAGGTATTACTTATGTGAGAAGAGGCATATTGTTTTGCTATGCTGGATTAAAGAAAATTTGCTTTAGTTTCTCTAAAGTCATTCTTTGATATGAATATTGGAAGGAATAAAGTATGAGCCTTAAATCTGCATTTTCATTTTCCCTTGAGTTCACTATACTTTCTATTTGAAGCACTGTGGCAACCTGTATTACCTGTTGAACTCCTCACTATAAAACACCCAGAACTGCTAGGTATGATAGAATAAATATAGTTGGGATTAATTCATTTAGCCTACCTATTGAGTATATATTACTTGCCAGGCTCTTTTCCAGGCATTGAGGGTATAGCACTGAACAGAACAGTCAACAGTCTCAAGCTACCAATGAAAGTTATAGTTTAGGGTAAAATAACTGAATTGAAAAAGAAAAGACAAGCCAAAAATGAAGGGGACTGAAAAAAATGTTGTGTATAAGCAGACATTGTAGCTTCCCTGAGGTTTGGCAATCTCTGTAACCTATGTAATGTACAAAGACGAGGTAAGATATAATGCCTTCAATGTTAACTTCAGATCCCTAGATCATGCCTGGACTGTCGAAGTGCTAAGCTCCCAAAGGATAGACTTTAAAAATATTTTTTAAAATTCTGCTGTGTGGTCCTAAGCTCTGGATGGGGAAGAAAACAACTGAAATTTGTTTTCTCACTGGCCTAGGCTATGAAACATATACTGTCAACATGGTTCTGGAATCCCAATCTAAGACCTTAATATTAAACATAGTCCTGGGTCAGAAGTGTTCCTGCCTGGGCACACAGCAGAAGCCACTGCAAAACTTTTTTAGAAGAACATACTCTCAATTCAAGTCACAGAGGATTTCCACAGATAAATTCTTGCTTCAAAAGAGTTTGCAGTCTAAAATTGCAAAACTTAAGAGAAAATAATCTGCCTTAAGCAAAAGTTTACAGACAAAAAACAACAACAACAACAAAAAAACCCCAAAATAAAACAAAACAGGAATTTGTCTCCTCAAAAATTTCAGATAGTAAAATCATCAAATAAAACTAAATATTTAAAAAATATTTAAGGACTTAAAATTATAACAGGAATTAGACATTAGGAAAAAAGCATAACTCAGTTTTGAAAAAAAAATAGAATGTCTATAAATAGGAGAAATGCAGCTACTGAAATTAAAATCTGATTATATGATTTAAAAAGTAAATTAAAAACAACTATAGGGAATAGCAATGAATTGGAAAGCAGACCTAGGAAAATAACTCAGACAGCCAATGACAAAAAGATAAACAGAAAGATAAAGAGTACTTAGATATGAATGAATAGTTCCAATTTAAAAAGAAATAAAAAATAATTTAGAAAGGAGAATACACATCAAGTAAGAGTTCCAGAAAGCAAGAACAGAACTTTCTTTACAGCTAAAGAGCTTTCTCCAAAATTCTTAATACCATTCTTACGATTGTTAAATTACACAAAACATACTTATAAACATATACATCTGTTTCATTTTATATGTCTTTGCTATTCCCGTTTGTTATTGGATAGTAACATTCTGGAGTATGCTTTATGTAAAAGGCAACTTCTCTTGAATGGCAATAACTTCTCATTGATATTTTTCTGACTTTTACTGTTGCTGTTCAAGATTGTGTGCAATTAATAGTTAAGCATCTTAAACTATTCAAGGGGTGGAAACTAGTGTAAATCATTGTCTTTTGCTACTTAAAGCATTTTATTTTGTCATATGATTAAATTTAGCAATACCCTAGAAATATCATCTATAGAACTCATAGTTTTGGATAATCATTTCTTTCTTTCTTTTTTTTTTTTTGGTACTGGGGTTTGAACTCAGGACCTTGCATTTGCTAGGCAGGCGTGGTGCCACTGAGCTAAATCCCAGGCAGCACCATCATTTCTAATAGAAATCTACTAACCATGCACAGAAGACTAGATAAAAATACCATTAAAATGTCTCTGTAGGCTTTAGGATATTCTTCTACTCATTTTAAAATATTTCACCTGAGACAGTAAGCAAAAGGAATAAGATGCCCTAATCTTGACAATAAATTGTTGACTTATAATCAATAAACACTTTTCTCTCTCATTACTTAATGAGCATTTGATTTTAGTGCAATTAAATTTTATTGACTTTAAATGGAGTATATGACATAATACAAATAAAACACATTTGTAATATGGATAAAGACAGACTGAAAGGCAACTAAAAGCTGTATTGCTATGTGACAAGTAGCTTAGGAAGAAGAAAAGCAAATCAAATATTAAAAACAATGCAGAATTTGCTGCGCTTTTCAGATAATACATTCTTTACCACAAATAAAATATCTAGTAGAATAGGAAGATAATGTTCAAAGAGGAAGGGGAACTGGGGGGGAGGGTGGCTGGGGAAAGGAAAGAAGGGAAAGAAAAAAGTGAAAAAAAAAAAGAAAAAATGGAAACAAAGCTTGTGTATATAGGGAGAGGTGGAGGGATTGAAGGGAGGGAAGGGGAATGGGAAAAAATAAGAACCAAGATATGTCTTGTACAGGTACAAATTCTCAGTGATGAATGTGATCATAATGTATACCTAAAATGTACTAATAAATTTAATGAATAAAAACTGTCTAACAGAGAAGAAAGAAGACTAGAAAAGGATACAGGAGACACAGAGATAGGTACTTGCTCTAGCTAACTAAAGGTAGCTACATATAAATCAATTAACTTCTGGGCCTTGGTTTTTCTCCTCTGTTAAATTTTTTAAAAATAAGCAGAAATAAAAAAAGAAATGAGAGACGACTAAGGTGAGGATCATGCACTGAATTCTGAAGTTTTTCAGTTTTGAAATCCTCCTTATTTTAGGTACTATATGACGAAATCTTGAAATAGATCATAAATACACATTATAAATATTAAAATTTTAAGATAATTAAAAACCTCATATTACCTTACAATTTAACATCTTAAGGTATATATACTGAAAATCACTTTATATCAAATTTAAATTGACTTCCAATTTCAATATCACTTGTGAAAACTTCTAAGTAAGAAGCCAGGATGCTTTCAAGTACAAAACACAGAACTGTTTTGTAAATGTTATGATGAGAGTTATAATACATTTTTTAATCAGTTAATTTTAGGAAAAGGGACTACAAATACTCTAAAAATGTTAGGTACTATTTTTATTTGGGAAATTAATAACCTATAACCTATACTTTCTGAGACTTTATTGTTCATTTTTTCCCCCTATATATGGTTCAATCTGGCTTTGAACTCACTTTGTAGCCCAGGCTGGCTTCAAACTCATAGTGATCCTCCTGCCTCAACTTCCTGAGTACTGGGATTATAGGTGTGCTCCACCACACCTGGCTTTGTTGTACATTTAAAGTAGTAATATATAAAGCTGGGCACAATGGCCAACACTCATAATTCTAGTTTCTTAAAAGAGTGAGATGGATTAGGAGTTCAAGGTCGGTCTAGGAGACACAGTGAGACACTGAGCAAGGAAGGGAGGAAGGAGGAAGGAGGGAAGGAGAGAAAGGAGGGAGGTAGAAAAGGGACAGGAGGAAGGGAGGCAGGAAAAGGGAGGTGGAGGGGTGTGAGGGGTGGGGGAAAGAGGGAGAAGGAGAGAAGGACAGGGACAGGCAGAGGAAAAGTAGTACAAATAATATGTTGAGTGGAAGCCTATGTCTTTCTTTAAGATCCTGAATGTCACTGGAAAACTTCCCATCAACATAAATCTTCATAAAAAGAAGCAAGTGGCCAAGATATTCTTTCACAGATCTTATCTTTTATTTCATGAGTGTCAGTTTCTTAAAGTTTTCCCTAGAAAAAGTAAATGAGCACTGGATGTACAGTGAAGAAGAATACAGATGACCTGGTGTATTATTCCATGGACTACCACGGACTGGGTGGCTTAAAGAAATTTATTTTTTCTGTGCAATAAGTTAGAAGTCCCAGATCGTGGTCTGGCAATGTCAGTTTCTAGAGATAGCTAGCTTCTGGTTGTAAGATGAACGTCTTCTTGCTGTGTTCTCACAAGGTTGTGTGTGTTTGTGGATTTGTGTGTGTGTGTGTGTGGGGGGTATGGTGGATCTGGTGAGCAGGTCTCTGGTATCTCCTTTATAAGGAGGGAAATCCTGTAGGCTCAAAGCCATACCTTTATGACTTCACTTAACCATAATTACTTCCTCAGAGGCCCCATCTCCAAATATAGTCACACAGGTGGTTCATAGCTTCAACATACGAACTTTGGGAGACACAAACATTTAATCCTTAAGACCTGGTTTTAAGCTCTGGACCCAAATTTAATAACTGGGTAAATCAACTTCCTATTTTAAAGTTTCCAGTTGCTCACCTGTTAAATGGGGTTACTAATAACTCATACAGAAGTGTTGTGAGCAATAAAAGAGATAATATATAATAAAAATATATTTGTAAATGGTGAAGTGCTATTTTAATGTAATTTCTTAATTTCCAGATATTTTTCATTTATGCAAATGAAGTAATACAAAGTTTTTACCATAATTTTAGGCATATTCATATAAGATTTTTTTCCTATCGGGAGGACTTCATAAACATTCTATTTTCATTTCTAAATTTATAAAACCAAATATATACTTAGTAATATTTCAAACATATCTAGTATCAATGAGTGCTTATTTAAAAATAACATCATTAGCATAAAAGATCTACATTGCTACAGAAATGATTTTCTGTATTGTAGGGTACACTGACACAAAATTTGATTCAACTCTGTACGTGGAACTCATAATTTTAAGTACTGAACTTGTATTCTTTACATTTAAAGCAACATACAGGCAATTACGATCCCACTAAAACATGTGAAAATGTAAAGAAGAATGAAACAACTTTATGTTTTACAGCATTTACTTTGAAAATCTGATTAAGATAGATGTCTTTAGCTCATAATTCTTCAATGTCACGTTGTCATAGCTCCCATCAGCAAGATGTTTTAAAGGCTTTCGATTAATATTGCATGCCAGAACTGAAATTACATCCTTTGTCGTTTAGTTCTTAATGGTGCAAGTGATATCTATCAAGTAGTGTTTTATGAAGCGTGCATGATTTTTATTGCAGGCTGTTTTCACAAATCTTTTTCAGGTTTCAGAAAGACTGCTTAGGGTTTACAATAAATATGCCCTTTTGTTGAAAATCATGATGATTCTTAAAACTGAAGTAGAACTTGTATTACTAGAATTTATCAATAAAAAACCATCCACTTGACTCTGCCTCATTCTGGTTTACTTTAACCTGAATATTTTAGAAAAATTACACTATTATAATATATGCAAAGTACATGCCAAGACCACATAGTTGAAAAAGTCTTCATCAGTCAACCTGTACATTATCTGCCTAGTGTGGAAAATGTTATATCTGAATATAGCATACACTAATAATCAAATAATGACTGAGTTTGTGCTACAAAAATATGTTTCGCTCTTAAAATATACTAATTCATTTTTAAGAATAAGCCAATGTTCAGACATTAATTGCAAAAATTCTGAAACTCAAGCACCTCGATTAGAAGTCATTTTCATAAAGACTCAGAATCATAATAGAATCTTACTAATATATAAGTTATAGAGCTATACATGAAAAAAGGCAGTCCTTACATATATTTTCTTTACTTTGAACATAAACCAACCTATCTATTTCCTAGCTTTATCATGAACATATTTTATGTTTCTAGTTTTGGTTCCTTTTATCTATAACATTAGAATGGCAGATTATAATTTCTAAGGTCTTTTTTCCAGTTAAATATATCCCATAATTCTATAGTGCTTTAACAAAATATACATACAATTTTAAAACTGTGGTTGCTAACTATGTCTCAAATGCTGCCATGCTTTATCAGTTTGCATTGTATATGTAAATCTAGTCAAGATAAAACAACTGATGAAAAACATTATAAAGGTTATAAAGGTGATAAACATTAAAGGCAAGCAGCTTATTCTTGGATGTGTCTCCCTTGAGCCATATCTCCATAGTCCATGCAAGATAAAGCCTGCTTTATCTCTCCTGAGTGAACTGTGTCTTTGGGGATCTTACAGAAATGTAGCTTTGCCAACTATATGTCCATTATAAAAGAAGAATAAAAATATTAACATTATGATAAACATTCTTATCCAGCTCTGCCCTGCACATTCATCTTGTTTGGATAATTGCACATTTAAAATTAGAGGCTACTTATCTGGTTCTGGACATTAGGGAATAATGCACATGGAAAAGGTTCTTCAAATTCTAATTCCCCATGGAAGATCACTGCAATTCTCATTAATTCTGTAAGGGAGAGCTTGTCTCTCCTGCAATGTTTACTTGAATTTTTTCTGCTGTCTTATGTGGTTCACTGAGGAATGGCAATAGTTCACTTTAAAAACATTGTCTCCATTAGTGAGAATCGATTTCTTAAAACATTCCAACACATCCATATCCAGTATATAGTAATTCCTTTAACCCCTGATACTCAAAAATTCTGTATGCTTAAAAGATAAATGTCTGTAAATAAAAAAGGGAACTTACATATTTTTCTCTATTTCACAGGTGTTTTACTTTATTTTATTTTGCTGGTTATATGTAAATTAATTACTCAGTAACTCCAAAATCTAGGCTCCATCTATACAGTTGTATAGATCCTCAGTATAAAAAGTTGGGAATGGGGATAGGAGAATTCAAAAGGAAATTTCTAAATATTAAAACTTAGGAGGCTTATTATGTGATATACTCCACATATATTATCTTAGTTAATCTCACAACCACCTTAAAGTACAGGTATTAGGTCCTGCTTCACAAGTGGGCAAAAAGTTCAGGAAAATAAAAAAATCTGACAATGCTCACAGTGTAATTCCAAAGCTTCCCATACTAATTTATAGAGGAATAATTATTTTTGTCATTTTTGTTTCAGGCATGCTATCAAGAATATGAAGGGGAAATTTTAGTTTTAAGATAGTACTGTAGAAATTTAATTTCAAACTGAAGAAATATTCACTTTATTTTGAGTCTGGGAATAGAGTAAGGTCCAATGTGGAGACCCAATCCAGCAGTGAGTGATAACAAAAGCATTTTTCTATTATAAGAAACTATACATTGCATTTAAACAGGGAAACACAGACAAAAAAGTAATTTAGATGTTATTTTATAAAGAGGTTAACACTTTTTAGTATGTGGAGAGTATTTTGTCTCATTTTAGAATTTTTCTAAATTGAATATCTCATACTAAAAACAACAAAATATATTAGTTTTTTAAAATCTCTAAAAGTAATGATT
Organism: Heterocephalus glaber; assembly: GCF_053883595.1. Lineage (NCBI taxonomy): Eukaryota > Metazoa > Chordata > Mammalia > Rodentia > Bathyergidae > Heterocephalus > Heterocephalus glaber. The sequence continues at coordinate 16,076,829 of NW_028258308.1, read as the reverse complement.
TTGAAAGAACAAGATCCTATTCATTCCTTTTAGTACATTTTGTCATACATTTTGGCATTAGCAGGCTATTTTTACAAACTCACAATAGTTGCTAATGCAAGCATAATATATTTTTCCTAACAGTCTTATGGGATTATTATAGTTATCAAATCAAACAGTACTACAAAGCACAATCCCATAGGCTCATCTTTGATTATCACCACAATTTACTGGCAAATATTTGAGACAGCATTATTAAAAGTTAATGGCTTTCTGATTGACAAAGAACTATTAACTCTTTAATTTCTTACTTTGATCAAATGCTGCCATATTTATACAATTGGGACATCATCAAAATAGTCAAATAATTTCATATATTCGAAACAAAATATCTGCTCTCTTTAAAACTTCTCCCTTTATCTGTTATGTTATGATGCCTGGGTAATTTAAATATTTTAACATTATGGCTACTGTAAAATTAGAGTATTAGAAAAGATCAAAAGCACAACTTATATTATATTTAGGAATATGCTTTTTGAATGTCAGTGCAATTAGAAATAACATACCTTAAATAGATAATTTAAAAATATATAAATTTTTTCCTATTAACTAAAATTAAATGACAGCAAAATGTAATTAAATGATTATTGGAATGAGAGAAGGTATTCTAAAAAAAAGAACACTAACTTTCAAACAGTGAAATTGTAAGTTATACACAACACATCACTGCACACATAAAAATGAAAAATGACCTCAGCAACATTTTTAAAATTTAAAATTCTGCCACACATGATTAGCAGTCAAAACTGAGTCATCAGACTTGTAAATATTTTGTCCTGACACTGAGTTAAAACAGATTCGTCAAAGGTCTATGATATCTGCCATGCCTTCATTCATGCTTGCTACTCATAAAGACTAGCAACATAAAAATACTTCTTGATTTCAAGACAAGTTTGAAATGTGAAGATTTATAACTGGGCACATCTAATGGACGTGTCAAAAACAGAAGTTACACTCTCAAAGAAATGGTCCTATCACAATATAGTTTTCATCCTAATTGAAAAAACATTCTTTTTGAAGGTCCCTGAAAATGTTGGTAAAAGAGACACACAAAGAAAGGAAATTAAAAATAGAGCTCTGAAGAAATATTTCTTTAAAAAATTACTTCTTAAATCAGAGATAATGTAGTGCACAAAGAGGTAGTGAATTCAGTATAGTATCTTCCTTTATGCTTTATTCTCCTTTCATTTAGAATATACAAAAGAGTAAGAACAAGAGAAAAGACAAGGAAAGGAACAAACTTCCAAAACAGCACTACACTACATTAATAGTGTCACACTAAGAAAAGTGACTTTTGTCTCCACTCACTTTCAGTAAACTACCTAGGCAACAAGGTAAATTTGAACCCCTTTTTTAAACTTAAAAAATTCAAGACTGATTAAGATTTGATTTTTGTTTTCTAATGGTCCTCAAGCACAGTTCTATTCTATTTAAAACAACTGAAGCAGCAACGGCAACAACAAACTTCAGCATAATGCCATTTTCTCATAATAACCAAAATTTCAATCTCTGTTCTCTCACAGGTAAATGAGTTCATAGAGAATCCCTCCCTCTGGCAGCACTGATTCACTAAATCGAAATGAGAATTGTAAGAAAATTATACTACTAGGACTGTTCCACCTAATATAACTTTCCTTCTACCACAGCAGCAAAATAACCTTTGCTCAATCTTCAGCACTGCTGGATAGAGATAGATAGATGATAGATAGATGTCATTTTTAAAGTTTTGTGTAAAATATGAGTCCTGAAAATTAATCTTGATGGCACATTAATAGGAGGGGGTTTCAAATCTGTAGGCACTTCAAAAAAAATCCATTGTAGCTGAAGTAATGTTATTACTCTTATTCTAAAAATTTTTTAAACATGTTTCTTATCCTCTATCTGTAAACTGTCAATCTGTCCAAATTTAAATTCATCCACCTCCTATATACACTCTGTGCAAGCACCTCTCCTTTCTCAATTATATCACTTTTCCACTGAAATCACCATATACTATGGAAATGTTTCCTGCTATTTGAGATTTTTACTCTTTTTATATTTAATCAACAAGTTTGATGTTAAGTTTATTAAAAATGTTCTTGAGTAATATTTCTTCCTCTGTATTTTCACTGGATTATCTGTCTAGATCCTATTATCCTCCCCTTTCTCTATTTCTTGTTTATTAAGTTAAATAAAAATCATTGCCCATTGATAAGTTCTGAGCCCTGTGAAAAACCCTACATGCTGGCATCTCTGCCTGCTAACCACCTCCATTCTATCTTGCAGTTAACCAACAATTTATTTTCCTAATTTTAGTTTCTCTGTTGAATCAACAATGATTTATTGCTCTCAAGCCACAAGTTCAAGTTCTATTTATTCAGCATCTAAATACAATCATGTTTAAGTACTGTGGAATACAAAAGAAGGCTAACTTATTGGCTTATGTCCTACTTGACTTTATACTTGAAGCAGGTAGTACAAAATGTTGGATAGCTGTGCAATAAACTTCAAACTGTATGAGGAAGGTGAATTAAAAACCTTTGGTTTATGCTAGGGTTAGTTTGGAAGGCTTAAAGTGTAGGCTAATATTTAGCCAAACTTAAAGTTAACAAAGTCAAAGTGGCAATTATAAAAAGACCATGAAGACCAGGAGACACCGTTTGAGAAGCCATTTTAGACAGAGTTCTGAACAGCAAAAGTGAGACCAACAGATGGTTTAAAGCTCCAAGTGGAAGAGTTTGTACCTGATTTGGGAGGCCACCTTCAGGTTCCTTTTAAGAGAATTATTATGATAAAAGAGGTCAAGAGAAAATTAAACTGATACAAAAGTCATGGGACAACAATATGGCACTGAAGTGATGAAGATATTTTTAAGCATGGGAGCTGAACAGATTCAAAATGGTTCATTCATTCATTCCACAAATATTTACTGAACACTTCAACAGCATAAGGGATGTAATAACTAAAAGCACACATACACAAAAACCTCTGTCATTGTGGAGCTTACAGTAGCATGTGAGGAAAGGGGGAAGGACAATATATCCTAAACACAATAATTAAGTAAGTGACATGGAAGGTGATATTGGCAAAGCACAAAGCAGGATGGGTGATGAGAATTGCTGGGCAGGGGACTGAAATTTTAGATTGGGTCATTGAATAGGCTTGATTGAGAATACATTTAAAGAAAGAATTGAAAAAAAGAAAGGGGATCCTTTGAAGGAGGAAAGATAATAAATTAGGTTTTCAATGTGTTCATAATGGCTTAGAAATGTTGATATATTACAATATTTATGTGAGCTATCTCAGTTATCTGAGTACCGAAGAAATCATACAGATTATTGAAATTAGATAAAGTGCTATTAATGTGCAAATAATCAGACATTAAGTTAATAAAATGTATTCCTCAAATCCATATTTTCTTCCAGATTCATTGAATTTTCTGTTATTAATATAGTAGATCCTCTTAACTGTCAATGACTCCATTGTTATTTCTAAAATTAACCAGTATACTTCCCGATGTAATTATTGGATGAACAGAAATTCCTTTCAAATATTCATTCCTTCAATATACCAACACTACAGAATGGAGTCTAATTTAAACCTTTAACATCTTTCGAGTTTCCTCCTGAGCTGATATTTAATCAAATTCTAAAGAGTAAAAACAATTATCTCCTTCATTTATTAATTCACTGATTCACTCAATAATTTGTACAACACATACACTGAATACCAGGTACTTTCCAGGTATGAGAAATTAAAATGTGAACAAAACATCTCTTCCTACCCTTTGAGAGCCTTCTCTATGTCTGATTTCCATGCTTCTTTTTTTGACTTGCCTTCCCACTTTTCAGTATACAAAAACACAAAGGAATCAAGAATTACTTGGTAAATAATCTTAGAAATGAAATATGGTGAGTTCCTAAATGTTTACAGAGAGCTTTCTGATAAGATAATGCTCGAATTGCTTTGAAAAATACAGTTTTTAGACAGAGAAACTTTTAGGACAACTGGGGAAAAGGCAAAAGTATGAAAGTGAGAGTGAGCATAATGAAGCAATTGTTCAAACTGGCTAGAGCCTAAAGTGTGTGTGTGGGTATTGGAGAGGGCAGAAGAAATATAGATGCAGTAGGAAAGAAGGTAGAAAAATAGGCAGGGTAAAGATTTTGATGTGCCTTGTGTTCCACTACACCATTTGAATATTAAGCAAATGAATGACAAGGTCAGAGATGCATTTTATGAAGACTACTCTAGCAACAGTATGGAGGATGCATGTAGGGGTATGTGGGGAGTGTGTGCATCCATGTGTGTGTGTGTGGGGGGGGTCTTTGAGTGTGTGGTGAGTATGGGAGTTGGTTGACATTTACAGTTGTTGTTTTTTTCGGTACCGGACCGGGGATTAAACTCGGGACCTTGCGCTTACAAAGCAGGCGCCAGAACCACTGAGCTAAATCCCTGGCCCCTGATATTTACAGTATTGTAATGAACACATAAAGGATGGCCCTGACAATGCAGATAAAGATGTAGGGTAAGACTCAAGAGATAATTAAGAAGAACAAACTGATCAGCAGCACAGTAAGTGAAGGGTAAAAAAAAAAAATCAAGCACAGAACCATCCAAATATTTTCAGAAATGTCTTCTATGTTTTAAAATTATTTAAAACCACAAGATACCATCTATTTAATCTTATTTGGCACTAATCACTCTAATCATTTAGGAAATCTATGCAGGAGTGGCCTATATTTGTGCTAATTTGGAATCATTGGGAAAAAAATTTTTTTCTCACCAATGTATTGTAGTGTTTGCAATGTCTCTTCATTTAAAAAGCAAAGTCCATTTTCTTTATAACACTTCACAGTACTGACAGAAGACTTAATATATGTGTCTCTTGAAGGCAAATTCTTTTCTATTTTATCACACATTTCTCTTTTATCACAAATTCTATTTTATCATGTTTTTCCATGTAAATTATTCACATTAAAACAGATGAAGAAGCAGAAAGGAAAAAGAAACCAGGAGAAAGAAATTTGGTCCTGATGGGAAACTGAACCTGATTTCTTAAAACTATGCTCGTAATATGGCAGGATGGATAGAAAACAAGCACAAAAAAATCTAATGAATAAATACCAAAACCTTGTATTGTGGATTTTATTTACATTGTCCAACATATGTGTGATCCTGATTGCACTCTTAAAGTTGAATTCTACTTAAAGTAATGCTTTAACACATCCTGAAAATGAGAGTAATTGAACACAGCCTAAACTCTTGCAGAGGATGTTCAAGTCTAGGACATAATGAAGAGGGAAAATGAGGAAAACCACAGAAAATGGCTATTTAACTTATAACATTACTTTTTAAATATCCATGTTTAGGGATGAGAATCTCAGGATAGAAATTCAATGTTATTTCTTTAATACAATGCTCTGTCCAAAAACTATTTCCTATTTTTCTAAGAGAAGTAACTTTAACTTGGTGGTTTCCCAAATACAGAAGCATGACACCAAAGTAAGACTTTCAAGAATGCTTACAGTAAATGAAATTGCTATTCTTTATGCATAAATACTCATGCAAGATAAGAAAATTATGATAGGTGTTACAAATTACAGCATTATAAATATATAATTGGGTTTTGTTATCATTTTAATTCTTGAAGGTATTAGCAGATAGAATATTAAAAGCTAGTGTCTCTTCTTAAACCAGAAGTCTACCAAGGAGAGTCTGCTGCTGCCTGTATTTGTAAATACAGTTTCATAGGAACACAGCCTCCCACTTATTTTTGTGCCACAACAAGGATTTGAATTAGCAGCAGCCTCATGACCCTGAAAAGTCTAAAATGTTTACTATCTGGTCCTTTAACTAAACGTCTGCCAACTAGCTGTTTTTCCCATCTGAATATTTTGAGAGAATTATAAATTTGCATGCAGTGTAACAAAATAATACAAAGGTTAGTGTACCCTTTAACTGATTTCTTCCAGTGGTTAAAATCTTAAAAAATGTAAGGATAAAACTGATACGAGCTAGTGATTTTATTCAGATTTCCTGTTTTCCTTATATTCCTGGTGTGTAGTGTCATGGATGTACAGGTATGTATCCATGTGCATGTGTGTACATGGGTTCGATACAAAATTGCATTTCTAGGCTAACCAGTTTTTAAACAAAAATTTTAACTCATTCCTCAATAAGTGATTTTTAAAAATCATTACTTCAAAGGCAAAAATTCATCATAAAATGAAGAATTATAAAATTGAAATTAGCTACAGGTTTCAGCAAAAGTTGGGGATACAACCTGGGTAAAAATAGATTTAAGGCTTATCTCTAATAATCACTTATGTAAAGAAATGTATGGCCTTATATCTGTGAAGAGAGAAAATAATGTACTTCTGTGAGCAGCTTAAACCATCTGCAATTGCATTGTAAAGATTTTTCTTTCTAAAATAAATTGTATTGAGAAGCTTACTTTCTTACTACCAAATCTTGTAGAGAGGGACAGTTTGCAGGGAAGGGAAGAGTATAAAGAGAAACAGGGTCAAAAATGTAACCAATTTTAGGTATGTTAAAAGTCAATTTGCCTTTTTAAATTAAAACTTCATCTATATCTATGGCATTTGAAATTACATCAGAAAGGCAAAAGACACTATTTTAATGTATCAGAGTTATATTATCTAATACACTGCATTTATAAATGGCTCAATAAAATGCTTTAACATTTTAAATAATTATTTATATAGTGGCTGAGGAGAATCCATTTGCCTAAAGATGCTTTCTTCATGTAGTAGAGACGGCAATAAATAAATGCATGAAGTAATGCATACCAAATGACCACAGTACATAAGCAAACCCTTCCTATAAGTATCCTTTCTAGAATAAAGTGAATAATAAATTAATGAATAAATAAATAATAAATAATAAAGTAGTAAATTGAAATTCTGCTAACAGCAGAAATCTACATTATGGAAATGAATTTGACATGACTAGTTATTTTTTAAAAATTGAAAAGGCACACAAAAGAATATAAATTTCTAGTTTTTTTCATATAACCTAAAATTTCAAGTTTATTGTAACAAAAAATTAGGGAATTTTGGATAAACTGTGAGAAAGCATTTTGAGCCATGAATGAAAAAGGCAACCATGTACAAGAACTAAGACTTTTGAATCAAAATACTTTCCTGCATTTGAAATGAAATGGAAAATAAACATTGAGCTAAATGTCTTCAAGGATTCATTTTAGTTTTTCATATTTTATTGTAGTTAATCTATTTATATTTATTCCTGAATAAAAAAATTCTGCTCTAAAAATGAGTAGAAATAAATGATGACAAATGTGAAAAAAATTTCTAAGTAAGCGAAATCATCTCAATGATGTGTGAAATATGAATCTCAATATTTTTCTTATTAATAAAGAAAACATTTGAGAATAACTTCAACTATAAATAGCTTTTTAATATTAAATCATACAAAATTCAATTCTGATAGAAAGCTTAAGTACTCTCCCCTAATATGCTTCCCTAGTATAGTATTCAACTACAAATCCTTGAGAAAATATTAAAAAATTTTAACTGATACATTGCTCTGAAGTCATAAATAGTTTTGGTATTCTTTCGATGTGGGGAACTAGGCTAAAACACAAATCTAAAGGATTTTCAACATTTATCTTCTCTTCCCTGCTTCTTCTTATAAACAGTCATGATAATGTCCTAGTAGAATTTCACTATTGGAATAGTGTCATATTCTCCTAAAAATATGATTAAGGGTCTGCAAAATGATCGAGGGATTTGATTCTCATGTCAACAGGCCTACTTAAATGTTTTACCAGGAAATATACTAGAACACTTGTCAAAAATACTTTATAGAAATTTTTAGAAAAATCGAATTGATAAATATCAGAAACATGTTTAAGTTAATAAATATGTGTATATATATATACACACACATAAATTATTGGCTATATTACAAAAAGCATCATTTTTCAAATAAGTCCTACTCAAATCTCAACAATGAAGATTTACAAAAAGTGAGCAATGTCTCTGGAATCTGACAGACATGGGTTTGAATCTCAATCTCATTTTTCCAATGTAGAGGATGTGTACTTAACCTCTGGAAGCTTAAGGTGCATGCGTGAAATTCATTGAAATAATATCTGGCACAATTTGTAACTGATATCAATAAATGAGATGATAGGGCTGGGGATTTATCTCAGTGGTTCTACTGCCTGCCTCGCAAGCGCAAGGACCCGAGTTCAATCCCAGGTACCAAAAAAAAAAAAGAACCAAAATAAATAAATAAATAAATAAATAAGATGATCAGTAAATGAGAGGGTTTACTACTATTTGACTTAAGCAAAATCAGCACAGCTGTACCCTAAAACAGAGATATGGACTGCATGAAGCTCTCATGACTTCCCATCCCATTCCCCAAGTCTGTGACCTTAAAAGGTATCATTAATCTGTACAGCACTCTTGTCCTCCAACAAGACCCTAAAATTACTCAAACTCCTGAATCAGGAAGCTACCAACAATGAATGTGACTTGGTAAGTGAATTCAAACCTCTTAATCAAATCTAAGGCTATTTCTACCGCCTTTCAAAGTCACTAAAAGTTTCTTAACCTGAATGTCTCTGATTTTCCCCTCCTCCTCAGCTCTAAATAGAAGTGATTGATGTATCAGGTTTGGTAGAATTTAGAAGCATCACAGGGCGCTGAGAATAGGTATACTCATCTGCAAACAGAAAGGTTTCTGAACGCTGTTTATGTTATTTAGAATTCTGTTATGGAGTTATTCAAGAGTATTTCATATCTGAAGGTACCATTAATTATATTTTGCCCCATGACAAAGATTAATATGATGAATGACTCAGATTACTGAAATATTTTATTGCTATCTTTGGCATTTAAATATGTGCCTCCAAACTGATGGCTACTTATATGGGGCTGAAAAGACCAATATGGTAAATGAGCAACTATCTTTACAAGTGTTCTCATTTAAAACCAATCTGTGGCTGTGGCTGTTCAGAAAATACGTGGTTGTGGGCAAATCTGCCACTCTCTTTAGAATCAGCCTAAAGTATTTAGTTTAACAGAGCCAAATCATTCCTAATTGATGTGTGTCAGAATGGTTTTTGGTTTCTGTTTCATAGCAATGTATAATTAAGTTACACTGTTTGAAATTTTGTAATCTTGTCTGTTAATTATAAATATTTGGAAAAAATATACATTAAAATGCTCATTCCAGTGATTTCTTATATAGTCACTTTTCAGTGGGAATTTATATTATCTGAAGTGTTATATTATCCAAGTGTATTAACAAAAAATGTAGCCCAATTAACTAGAATTCTCAATTATCTTAAATTTTTCCTACCAATCAAATTTTATTTTATTTGAATTTTTTTGAGTTTGCTGTGAATAATGGTTACTGCATTACAGTACATGATTACCATGGGGAATTGGTACATGTACATAACACAACTCAATTCTTTTTTTTCCCTTTTCCTTTACCCCTCCCTTTTTTTGCCAGCATCAGACTTGTTTATTTATTAGTCCTTATCAATTAATTATCAAACATACAGATTAAAAACCAGACTAAAAATTTATAAAACACATGAGTTAATTATACTAAGTCAAGGTACACTTTTAGATACATTGTCTATGCTGAATTACAGTATCTTCTTTTCTCTCTCTATTCCTATTATCTGTCTTTCACTGTGCATTTTATTTATATACTGAGTTTCTCATATAAGAGGAATGGCGCAGTATTTAAGCTTGTGTTTCTGATTTATGGTCTCAAGTTTTCAAGGAGAAAAAAGTATAGTTTAAAATATTTTTTAAAAAATAAGGTCTGTCTTTGTAATACCATAGATATCTTCACAGCCTGTGTCTTTCCATCTCTAAGATTGTAAGCAAAATAAGAGCGTTATTTTTATTAAGTGCTTACTATAGGCATTATCCTGTACTTATATTTGTTTGGAGCTGTTCATATAAGTTTGTAATCTTGCACTTAAGAATCATGTCCCCAAAGTGAACCTTGTTATTTTTGATTTCTGTCAGGTTAATAGTTAAGGGACATTCATTCACTCAGAATCACAAAATCATGTTGACTGACTCCACAGTGACACAGTCATCCTGTCTGCTTCAGCTACACCCTTATTTCTGCTCAAATACTTTAGTTTTCTCCTGTTGACTTCTTGTCATATTTCTTAAAGTAGCTGCTCCCAGTTTTCTAATCTTCCAATCCTCCAATCTAATCTCTCCTCAGAAAATGACCTCACTATCCAACTTTTCTAAGATGTGAGATACTTTCCTTCCTGTTTAGTTCAGAATTTCATAACATTTACCCATAGATTTTATTATATATATATTACTGAGATATAATTAATATACAATACAGTATACATACATTACAGTACACAGAACTTATGTGCTCAGTTTGAGAAGTCTGGCAATTGTGAATACCTAACAACCATCCAAGATAGTGAACATTTCCTTCACCCAGAGTGTTCTATGAACTATTTGCAATTTCCTTTCTCTTCCTCCCTACTTATGTCAACCACTCTCTGATATCTTTCATCGTGTGTATACACACATATACATACACACACAAATACACGTGTATTCATGCACTTAGAACTATATGGTTTGTACTTTTATGCCTGGCTTCTTTTGCTTAACATGTGTTTGAGATGCATTCATATTGTTGTGTACAGCAATTGTACATTCTATTATGGCTTAATACCACTCCACTGTATAAATACACTATATGTATTCTGTTGATGGACATTAGAGTTTTTAAAATAATAAAGAATAAGACTGCTATTTGGCACAGTTTGTAATAGATAAAATTTGTAAAAAGCCGAACTGCCCATCAACTGGAGACTGGATAAAGAAGATGTGGTTTTTCAAAATATAAAATGAAGTACTACTCACCCACAAAGAATGAGAAACTAGAGACATTTATAGCTAAATGGATGCACATTGAGGCCATACTTGTAAGTGAAATAAATAGGACACACATGTATAAATACTGAATAGTTTTTCTGGTGTGAGAAACTTAAAGTGTAAATGAGGATCAAAAATGTATAATAGATAAAGTGAAACAGTAAGAAAAGTCCAAAGGGGAAGGGGAAGTGGAAAGGGTAGGGGAATGGAAAGAAGGGAAAGCAATAAATACGAGAAAAGGAAAAAAACATAAATGAAGTCTTTGTAAAAAGGGAAGGATGGAGGGTTTGAACAGAGGGCAGGGGAATGGAGAAAAAAAATAAGAACCAAGATATATTATGTAAAGGTACAAATTCCCAGTGAAGAATGTCACCATATTTATACCTAAAATGTACCAATAAATTTAATGAATAATAAAAAAATCAAAGGAAAACAAGACTGCTATAAATAGCTCTTAACATTTTTATATATCTTTTTGAAATATCTAAGAATGAAACTACTGGGCTGTAGGGTAAATATTTAATTTTATACACAAATGAAGGGGACCAAGGGATAGAGGGAGGAAAAAGAGGGGAAGGGAAGGAAAAATGGATTAAGATATATTACGTACATGTACCAACTCCCCAAGATGAATGTAATCATTATGTACTGTAAACATGTACTAAGAAAAATTTAAAAATTTAAAATATGTAAGAAAAAATACTTCTCTGATGTGTTTGGTCCATATTAAATGTATCAGCAATGTATGAAAGCACTGGTATCGCTACAGCCTTCCTGACATTTGGAGTTGTTACCTTTTTTGATTTTGACCATTGTAATTATTCATTTTCTTGATCTTTTTAAGCCACTCCCCAACTGTTCCAAAGAAAAGGCAGCCTTGTTCTTTCTCAGTTTACTTTTGCTCTTGATCTAAGCTTCGCCAACCTCTTACTTATTAATTACTGAATACTTATTAATTTCTGTATGCCCTTTCTTCTTTAGCTGTATTTGTCTTCTTTGGATCCTTGCCTTCCTATTCACTGTGTTGAGCTTAAAATGTGATGAGAGGTGAGATGGGTGTCAAGTTGACTAGCTATGGATTCTACTATATTGCAGGTGAAAGATTAGTTGTTTATAGGAGGTGTACCATGCTGGCCATTATGTTGAGTATAGGCAGGGTGTTTGTGTGATATCAGAGGAAGGAGGATGCCAAGGGCAAAAGCAGAAGGATCAGATAGGAAACTTCCCTGTAGAAATTTAGGTGAGAGACAATGGTGGCTAAAGCTAGTGTATTAGCTTTTGGCTTCTGAACACTGACAGCAGAAACAGTGAATTCAGAATATGTTATTCCATAATAAAAAAGTAAAATAAAAAATTTAAAAAATCTAAAAACCAAACTCCACTTTACTATACTACTTAAATTTACATTTTCAGGGTATAAACCAGATTGTGCCTCTTACATAAAAGGTTTTTTCTTTTAATTTCCTATTCCACATGCCCTGATTGGTATGAGTAACACATGTTTAATTTCCTTTTTTTAAAGACAGGACAGGGTCTCCTTATGAAGTTTGGGCTGACTTGAGTTCACAGCGATCCTTCTGCCTCAGCCTCCCAAGGGCTGAGATTACAGGTGTGCACCACCATACCCACCTGCTAATTTCTTTACTATCTGTTTTGGTGGGGCATTTCATTACACTAAAGAATATGGCTTTCCTTATATATGTTAATAAATATGTGTATGTCATTATATCTAATCAATATACTTGAAAGTAATGAAACACTATAGAACAACATCCAGGTAAATAGTGCATTGTAGATATCCTATGTAGACATTTCAAAGAAATGCTGACATTCACTATTTAGGAAAACAACTTTAGATTCAAGTTATAATAATTTTAGAGACATAGGGTTATCTCAAACTGATTATATCTTCATAAACCCATAGTGACAGTCAGATGATGATAGACTATCTACAAAGGCAGAGCATCCCATTTTGCCAAATGCAAGATCTCAAATGACAGCAGCATGGCTTGCCAATTGGACATTGCACTTTATGGCCTTGGAGAAAGAAACAGTAAACATAATACTACCATGATATTTCAGTATTGTGATACATTTGTAAGTAATCAAATTTTGACTTTTCACCTTCAGTCATTCTTATGGTGTTTCTTGAGCAAGGGCCAAAGTTTACACATTGGTTTAGCTTTGTTCATTCCCAGGGCTGTGTGTTAGGCTAGGTTAACACTTCATTCCATGGTTACAGAAACAGACGTGAAGTTAACAATGAGAAAGCCCTCAAAATAAATTAAAGCCTTTGATTAGCATACAGAATTCATGACAAATGTGTCTTGGGCAACACTACAAAATCACGTTATATATAACTGTTCATTTTCTGAATATGTTTTTTTAGTGGTGCCAAATATCATATGGACAGTGAAACACCTCTAATTCAACAATGTCAGTGATAAGAGCAAATGTACCAAGGCTAAGGGAAAGATGCCCTGTGGTACTGTAGTGCCCATCCAAATAATACATAATTGGTAGCAGAAGTTATTCTCAGAGGCATGATGAAATCAGAGAAAAGACACCCTGTCTGACCTTTCGTACAACATTTCAGAAGCAAAACAATCAAATGAGGAATGCTTTCAATAACAATGGTGTATAAAGTAAATGAGTTCCCTTTGATCAGCATGGTGGAACTAGGTAACTAAATCCTCAGAAAGCTATTGAAATATGCAATAACTAAGGGGCCCTTGAAGTTTACTTCCACAGCTGGTCTGAATCTGAAAAAAGAAGAATTCAATCCTACATGCTAATGATTATTTAGCAGATGTGGAAATCCCACTTCTCTCCTTCCCCTTCTCTTTAAAGAATGTCAAGAAGAATTGCCTATAAAGCAGTATACTCTAGATGTCTAATCCACTTATGTATGAAGGCTGGAAATGCATTTTCTCAGTGTTTCACTTAATAAAAAACAATCTGGATGCTTAAAAAGACACTATAAAAAGACACTATGATTTAAGAAAGTTTGAAAACATACCATTAAATGACAATTAATATGAGGGACACTGATTTTGTATTTATATTTTCTTTTTAAAATTCTATTGCCTAATACTCAATACAGTTGCAAAACCATTATATACCCTTCAAGAAGGGTTAAAATAGTTGCTTCTAGATCATAATCCCAAGAAATTCAATAAAGTTCTTGATTATTTGTGGTAATTAGTATAGACATGATTAAAATCCACATATAATTTAGTTCATATTATCAATCTTCACAGACAATACATCTCTTTCAGAGAAGTAACTGATTTATTATTTTCTCAGCTTTCTTGATTTTATTACTTTGGAGGTAAGGAAAAAGTAAATGAACAGTAGATTAAATAAGCAAAAACATGTTGTAGTCAAAAACTACAGTACTATCTTATAATTCCATCTTACGTCATTAGGATATGCACTTTATACATTGTGCTACACAGCTTCTGTACTAGTGAGTATATACCGAACATGTTAATAAAGCCTTATTGCTTCATATTAGTTATGCATGAATACTAATGAAAATATGGAACTAGTCACACACTGAATAAAAACTCAAACCAAATGAGAAACGGTTCAAAGACATAAATAAGATTGCACATATTCATTGAGGATATTTATACTATAACACTGTAATGTGATGTTGAAATAACAGATACAACTGCAGCATACCCCTTGATAGCTCAGCTAGTAGATCAGAAGATTATAGACCCAACATGCAGATATAAAAGCAGAGAGGATAAACTTGTATACTTAAAAATTACTCTGGCATAGATGTCAAATGTCATATTTGACATTTCTGTCATGCTAAAAGAAGAAAAGGCAGATGTTATATCATTGCAGGAGTTAGATTACCTTCCAGATGGAAGACATATACTGATGTCTTCTTTTACAGCTTATAAAACTAGAGTCAAACCAATGCTGCAAAGTTAAGAGTACTTAACCATTCATTAACTCATGAAGCAAACACAGTGATGGCCTCAGGGATATTGAACAAATAAAACCAAATAGGAACTAAGTATGCTCAGCTTGGTGAAGTGAATTGAGGTATGAAGGTATGCATTCTTATGTTCATTCAAAGGTTGTCATTAAAAAAAAAGACTGAACTAGTTTTGTGTGGATGTTCAGGGAGACATTCAGTAGATGAATAGGAGGGACTTTCTAATACTTTAAAATGGCTAAAAGTAGAATGAGCTGACTCATAAAGTAGCTAATCCATATCCAATGGTTCAAAATAAGATTGGAAAATCATATACCTCAGGGATTCTGAAAACTTTCCTGAGCCATGCAAGGGGCTGCAGTTGGTCTTCTTTCAAGTCAAAGGGCATTATGATTATATGATCTAAGCAATGCTTTAGTACAATCAACTGGTATGAAGGTAGGAGTTGAAATACGAAGCCATGAAACCCTGAATGAAAGTATCTCCTATGAATGGGAGGATGGGCAGAACTATTTCAAATGAAAAATCAATGTAAACTATAACACTGGAAATGCTTCTTACTCAATTAGGGCTTGGAGAAACATTTGGTATTATTAAAACATTTTTAATAGTTTTTTCTTTTCAGCACATACCTTTCACACTGAAGGCACTCACTACATGTTTGCCGCCCATTTTTTATTTGCTTCAAATAAAAAGGTAATTATAATTCATGTGAATGACTTCATTTATCTATTAAAATACAGACAATAGTAACTCCAGCTACAATAGAGTATTGTTATAAGGATCAATTTACATGAAATATGTAAAAGAGGTTAATTTTTATTTAAAGGAATATTTTAAAATACTATAAAGTTATATAAAGTAGAAAATGCAAGTCCCACTTTCCCCTCTCTTATCCTGAACTCTGAGATAACCAATTGTACTACAGTGATGTCTGAAATATTGATCAAGGTTCCCCTACCACTGACTTTTCTCTTGTACCTTTTGGTATATTCTGTGAACAAATAATGCCTATAGAAAAGCTGTTTAAAGCAGAGGCAAAATACTGTGTAAGTACATACATTCTTGATCTTTGAGTTTCAAATGCTAGATCTATGCAAGAGGCAGAGACTGAAAATCCCTGAGAACTCAGAATTAATTTTTTAGCACCCAGTCCCTTAACCCTTTTACTTGTGTAGAAGAGAATTCATTAAACAAGGTGTTGGTGTGCTGAGAAGTCCTGCTCCTTGCTGGTCCCTACCCTGTCCTAACAAAGTTGGATATAGGAACAGAAACAAAACACAACCCAAGAGTGGTGAAATTTTACCCTGTCAGCATGGTAAAGTAGCAAAAAGTAAAGATAACAGTAGAGTCTTTAGACAGTTAGAATTGAGATGGTCTCAACGACACAACTAATTTCCCCCACTCCCACCTTCTTCATGCCCAGTGACATGAGGGACAAGAAGACATTTTCTGTGAGGAAAAATACACATGGAAATGGTCAAGAGAGGAACAGATTTTAGAAAGGCCTTGTGATTAGTGTGGACTCATGAGGCAATAGCACACATTCTGTCAGATCTCAAAAGATCCTAACAAGTCTCAAATGGACAAAATGTGAAAAGAAGACTGGATGTTTTTCATTGTATTTTTCAGGTTGGGCTGCTCTAACAAAATATGAGATTGGGTGTTTTAAATAACAGATATTTATTTCTTATAATTCTGGAACATGGAAGGCCAAGATGACACGGTTTGGTTCCTGGTAAGGTTCTTCTTCCCTCTTTCAGTTTCATTTAAACCTAATTATGTTCCAAAGGCCCTATCTCTAAAAACCATTATATTAGGGATTAGGACTTCCATATTTGAACTCTTTAGCATACAGCATACATTGCTATAATCCTTTTCCTAGTATGAAATTAGGAAATTAATAATGATTTGGCTGTGTACCTAAAGAGTCTACCACCTGGCAGAATAAGCACTCAAAATTTAAAATTTATTTTAAAGAATAAAGATGCTTAACACTTCTTATATAGCTTGAAGTTGTCTAGACACATAAATTCCTACTTTTTAGAAAATGTGATCAATCTTTATATTTAGTTTGGTAAATTGCTTTTTCTTCCACCCCACAGTTATAGGTGTCTCAAGTTAGTGTGTATATATACACATACTACTGCTGGTATACACAAATGCATACATCATACATACTTTTAAAATTCATTATTTTATTATAGCAACCGAAGAGTACTATAACTTAATATTAATTCCTTTTTAATGGGCATTTAGGTTGCTTCTAATGACCATGTATTACTTACAACTTTAATCATTTGAATAACCATTTCCATAGGACACTTTTGAAGAAGTGAGATACTTACAGAGTCACAGCTTATCCACGTAAGCAAATTTGACAGACACTGAAAGTTTTTTCACTAAAAATTTTTATATTTTCATTTAAAAATTACATATCAGTATATAAACTCAGAAATATGAAACTGGAAAATTAAAACTGCAAAGATAGGAAACAAAAACCTTCCATAATCCATATGCCCAGAAGCAGTTTGATTTACTTTTTTTCCTGTTCTTTTGCTCTATAAAAATACATTCACAATTTCAATAATTATATACAACTGTTTTGCTATTTTCCATGTATCCCCATGTCATGAGCATTGTCCTATGTTATTATATATTTTGAAGTATTTTCAAACTGTAAATAGCCATGAAGATGTAAGTTAATTTTTAGATGTTATTTCTACTCTGTAAAAATTTACTCTGTAAAATTTATAATTTTGAAATTTGGATATTTAGAGTTGCCTAAGTCTTACGAAATCTGGTTTTAGAACATTTCCATCAATGCTGTTTTGAGCCTACCTTCTTTGCTCTACTTTTTAAATTACCAGTAGTAACTATTGAACTTGGCTCTTAAATTTACTGACACGTTCCTTCTCATCTGTAAATTCAAAGGCTAAAGGTTACAACCAGTGGTGTTGCTCAAAGTAAACCATGCTTTTCTTGCACAGGATCAGTTATCTGCACAGGAATGAATGTGGAGAGATGGATGTGCCATGTCCTCAGCTACTTTTCAAATATGTACATCAACACTCAGATTTTAAAACAAAGGAAGGGGCTCTAAATGCCTTTTCACTATATATATATAGTTTACCCATGGGAATTGGAGAAGCAGCATGAAACAGATGTGATACTTGTCAGTTTTATTCCTGCTGCTCCTGAGAAGGAAGTCCTTTGTTCAAGAACAGAGCAGGCATGACCACCCACTGATGGCATTAACCAGTAGGAAAAAATAAGTGAAAACATGGCTTTGCTACCCTTGCAAATCTCTCTTCCTTAGCAGAGTGACTGCATTAGCTTCACTCTGTTGCTTCTGCTGGCATTACTGGGAAATCATTGTTTCCAGGAGAAGCAACCCAGGTAGAACTGGACTCTTGGGAATAACAAAAGTTTTGAAACATTAAATGGCTGAATTGCCAGCAGAATGGAATCCATTCTCAATTTAATGTTAAAGAACAGATTTGAGGAAAAAAACCCTGTGTAATGTGTTATTATTTCAGTCGCCTTCTACATTTTGAAGTTTTTCAGCTTTTCTTTGTGTTTGATGAATAGAAGTCTGTTTATGTTAACCTAGTTTTGAAATTTTAATTCAAGTAACTTGCTTCTGGGCACTGTAATGTTGCCAGGATATCTCTCTCTCTCTCTCTCTCTCTCTCTCGTATTTTGCTGTGGGGATAGTTACTCTTCTTAGAATGTATGGGAATTCCGAATTCTCTAATCTTCAAACTCAATTTCAATAAAAACGTGCTTTAAAGACATTCTAAATGAAATAAACTGTAGAGTGAAAAAAACTTTATGAAGAGAATGCTATAAACCTTGGACGTTAAAAAAATCAATAGAAAAATCTTAGCATTTATTATAAAGTATGCATTTTTCGTTTCAATTCAGGCTATCCTGCTGTCATTTTCTGGCTGTGCTATTAAAAGCCAATCTTAGAAATGTAGGTAAATATGTTCAGGAGAATAAAACTTTGAATTCTATACAGCACAAAGGATCTTTTGATCAGGAGTTACAATTTTATTGTAATTAAACAGAAGTAGCTTGATCTGAGTAAGGACCAGAGTACAAGGAACTCATTTTCATGGAAACAAGGAAAATTACTCTTTTCAGAGGTCTTAGGGAAATTCTTGCATTCTATCACTTTTGACAAATTTAATTTCCATAATTGTCTCCTGTGCACTGTATTGTTCCCAGGTGTGTGTGTGTGGGGGGGGTAGTTAGCATGTTAAAAACTGCTCTTAAGGTATGCTAATGTAAACACTACAAAATATTTTTTCTGGATGGACACAGGAAGCTGATTTTTTAAAAAAGAAAACTAAATAATGAAAAAAGGCAAGAACAAAGTAGATAATGTAGAGAGCAATGGTAAAGAATAACCTAAGTTGGAGACTCAGTCACAGCTGACACCTTGTAGAATTATGGTACCAACTAAATTCCATTAAATTTCAAGCCTCATTGATTTATGTCTTAAATAACCACAAGGTGAATCTACATGCACAGATTATTCTTTTACATTACAATTTTCGATATGATACTTCTCTGTAGTGAAACTATCAATTTTAACCTCTTTAAACTATAATGTCTTAAATAAGGAAACACTAGGCTTCAAAGCTTCTTTGGAAGAAGCAAACATAAAAACTGATTTACATCTAATGACAAATCAGAACAAGAGGTCTGAGAGCTGATGCTACAGAAATACAGAATTACTGTTTACACTAGGAGAAATACTTTAATATGTGTCATTTTGTACTTTATTATAATAAGATTAAAACTGTTATCTTTTTTCATTTTCATTGCACCAATGAGATTAAAACCAACTCTCTTTACTGAAGAATGGCTCTCGAGGTGTTTTGTGCATTTACATCCCCAATCTACTTCCTCTTAGCCCAATTGATGTACAGTATCTTTTACAAAACAACATCTTTCAGCTTTGCCATTTTTATCACCTTCATCTAGAGTGCCTGCTGGCAAATCAGCAGCATGTCAGAAATGGGTGAGGAACATGAAGATATACAAGTATGAATTTCATGAAGCTGGATGCTCCTACCATGCCATATATTTCTGGCCACTAAAACACTATAAGTACTTAGCTTTGACACCCCATGTTGTGCATCTCATCCTCGTAGCAATTACAGCTACAGTCCAGCTGTAAACCTTGATGGAGAAGCTGTGCAGATTGAAAGAACCAAAAGCACAATTTATTAGGAGCGCTTCACTTGTTTTCTGAAGCCATCTTGCTACAGGCATGTACTGACAGGGCAGGGTCATTCCCCTTCTTCTCTTTTCTATACTCCATGGATGCAAACTACTGCAAAGTAACCCAGAAATTCAAGATTACCTCAGATGCCATTTAAACCCTTCCTTAATACATTAGAGAGAAATCAGATTGTTAACTATAGATGAAAGCATGACAAGGCAACAGTCAAAGCCTACTCAGACAAGTTCTCCCTTTTTCTGACACTCAGAAGAAACAGAATCAATCAGATCAAGCAAGACTGCAACTCAGGAATGGGGAGGTTAGAAATATATATATATATATATATATATATATATATATATGAAAAAATTATTGTAAATGTATGAACGGTGCAGACATCAAGGGAAAGTGTTTCTGATGCACATAATGTCTTTGTATGTGCAAGTATACCTGAGGGGCACTCTCTATTCAGCTGTGGCTCTGATTCTTGGCCCATGTGGTAATGGTGCAGCAGCTATAGGTGGCTGGGGGGAGCAGAGGAGGGTGCAGTGATGGGAGAGAAGTGAGTTTGCACCTGTGCCCTGGGATGCTGATTAGAATCTGTGGGTTCAGAAAGGGAGACTGTGGTTTGAACTTCAACTCCAGTAATTTAGTGCCTGATGGCTTCTCTTTGAGCATCACTGGATACAAACAATATGCAGACTACATACAGCAGAGGCCCAATTCATCAATAAGGAAGATTATTAACACATGGATTAATTGGGTCATGTTTAAGGTTCTTTGAGAAAGATGGCTCATTTATTAGCTTAAGTGAAACCCCAGACCATTTTTTTCAAATGAGTATTTGAAAATATTAAGACCTGAGCCCTAGCTTATTTAACAAATTGTGAAAAACAACCACAATTATAAAAATTCAGATACATTATAATTTTCTTAAGGGATAATAACTTTAAAGCTCAAACTGCTTCGTCTTTTCTACCTAAGTGATTTGAGTTGGCATAGAAACAAGAAATAAGATCCCAGTTAATAAACATCCTCATCATTTTGCAAAGTTTTGTTAGTTTCCAGACTTGCAGTTTGATCTAATGTAAGTAGAACTGTTTTATTACAATTAAATGGGTGCTGTCTTGTGATTTCCCAAATTAATTCAACAAGATGTTCACTGCAGGAGATAGGGATGACATTTGTAAAATGAGAGCCCTTTAGCTTTAAGAAGTAAAACTTTTAAGAAGCAAGTTACCATCCTCTGAAGTTTTCAGTTGATTTTTAGGAAAGAAAATTTTTACTTTTTGAGTAGAACAGTTCATGTTTATGAATTCTAGTGACAAGTGATTTCACTAATTACTTCGTTGTATTCAATTCTGAAATAGTTTGCAGAGTGGAGTTTGTAATACAATAAACTATGCCTGAATGGTCTGTTTACTCCACTGCAAGTTACAAGGAAAACACTTTCTCCTTAAAGGACTCGTCTCTTTGAAATGCACGAAGTGGCAAAAAGGCAAGGGAAGCTGGTGCTTAAGCAACCAAGACTGAGCAGTGCCTGTGTGCATTTCAATCTCAGCCAACCGAAGTAAATGTTATTGGAGCTTTTGTGCTGTAAAATTGCTGCTTTCATGCCCACTGCATCCAACAATAGGAATCCTTGGTCTACTAGGAAAGAGAGGTTGTTGTGCCTTCCAGCCAAATTTTACATTCCTAAGAAAAGGGCTGCTCTTAATGGGATAGGGACAATGAAGCTCCCAGTGGGTAGTGGACAGAGAAGGAGAATGAACAGAAAAAAAAGCATTACTATTAGTTTTTACATTTAACACCAGGTCCTAAGAAGTTATTCCTTCACAGTAACAAAAGCTTATTTTAAAATTAATTATGGATTAATGAATGAAACTTTTAAATTTAATTTTCATAAAATTGTAAAAATATAGTTTACAGATCATAAAATCAAGACCAATGATGATGACAATTTGAAGGGTAACAATTTAAAATTCATATAATACATTTAAGTTCACATCTTAATACATGTTTTTCTTTATATAAAGAATTTTCCTTGACATTTTACTTATTTAATTTATATTAATGTTAATTTATATTAATGCTCATTAATTGAACACCTACTATGAACCAGGCACAAAATTTCATGTCTATACTGACATTTTAAATATATTTTAAGCTTCAAATCTATATTTAAGCTCCAAGCCATACAAATAATTTTTAATATACTGAAAATAATTTCTAAAGCACCCACTACTACTACTAGGCAACTAAGTTTTTTCAGAATTATACTAACATAATGTCTACCATGTAAGCATAATATATTAAGACTGAAATAACACTACACTTAATGAGGGAGCAATAGTCACACATTATTTCTTGGGTTAAAAAATACAAACCTTTACGATAAGTTGCCACTAATTGTAACAAACAGCTAAATTTATACCTGATATCAAAAAAGAATTGTACCGAACAATACAGAATGATTTAGTGTCATACTTGCCTGGTTAGTTACAGGTAATTACATTAGAATAGTTTGTTATGTTAATTATGTCCTTATTTTCCATTTACCATATATTTTCAGTATACATTCATATTGTTGTTTATATGAACTAAGTAACCATGTTCACTGCTGCTTTTGGAAGATGGGGTATTACTGTATTGTATGCTTGAGGTATTAAAAAAAAAAAGAGGACACAATAGTTCCATCTCCTTATTCCCCCCTTTTCTTAACTTCTCAAGCTGCTCACTAATTTGGATTTAGAAAGAGTGGGAAAAAACCAGGAAAGTAAATCATGTAAAAAGGAAAAAAGCAGAAATAGAAAATTAAACCTGCAAAAAGACAAATTACATAGTATCCCTCTCCCAAGTGCTCATGATATGATGAAGTGGGCTTTGTTTCAGAATTATTTTTAAATTGGTTATTTTTTTCACTATGGCTTTTAAAGAGATCTGCATTAGAACTGCCATTTAATAATACTATGACCTTGGGCAAGTTATTTAACCTCTACATGTCACATATTCTTCATCTGTATAACAGGGTTAATGGTATCAAATCCTCAGGGCTATGAATGTTAGATATCACATATATATCAACACACACACACACACACACACACACACACTGCTCAGCATATTGGCTTGCTCATAGAAGGCACTAAATACATGTTAGTTTCTTTTCCTAATGCATGTACATTACCAACATGTAAGGCAAGTTACCAAGCTCATACATGAATGCATTACAAGAATAGGGCATTTACACATTTGCCTTTAACTATCCACTATGTAGAATTATTAGAGACCAAGTTTTTCAAACCTAACCCAGTTGATATTGGGAGAAAAGGATGCCATTTAGTTTTAGTGCTAGTTTTTAAAATTGATGAATGCCCCTTTCATGGCAGAACCAATTATGTCCTTTTCAGATTCTTTGGGTTCCTTTTTTTCTCACGATGTGTTAATGAGACCATATCTTTTATATCATCATGTTATAGTATGGTAAACTCTGACAGATCAGCTGATTTCCTTATGAAAGGAAATCATTTGTCATTTCAAATTTCTTTGTGAATAGTTTGAAACTCTTGTTAGAGAAAACCTTTCAATAATGATAATGGTATAGAGGACATTTTCCTCTCAAAGCTGAGAATCCCATGTTCAGGTGAGATATTTCCTAGTCTTGTCTCTATCATTAAGGAAAAAAAGGTTATCTGAGTGGAAGAGGGCTTCCTCTCCTGTGTGAGGCCTGGGCTCAATCTCCAGCATGGCCAAATAAATAAACAGGTAGAAAACCACAATTCTCGGGAAAGTATGAATTACAAAGATAATGTGGTTCAACTAACTGTTCGATCATACTATAAAACTTGACCTCAGCAAGTCAATTGTCACATGGGAAGAAGTAATTATTTCTTGGCAGAAGGTGAACTGTCTAAACTGAGCAAGTACATATTAGAACAGTACAAACAGAGCTGTGGCATTGCAACCAAGGAATAGAAACACACAAAAAAGGATTAATTAAATCAGAAATGAAGAAGAGATTTTTAAAAAAAAACTATGTTTCTGTAACTCTCCCAAAGCATGCTGAAAAGAAAAATGGATAGTTTTTTAGCGATGGTATATTCATCTCCCCAGCCTAGTTTTTCGTCAGATATCACATATGTACATATATGTACTTAGACATATTAGTATCTAAGATTGGACACAGGTAATATGATTTAGAAGCTTTTTCATGAAGAAAAAAATTAAGACACTTTCCTAAGCATATTACTGAATATTAGATTACAGTATCTGTGGTAAGGGAGTAGACATAAAATGTTCATTGGTGAAGAGGAAAGATTAAGTTAAGGGCTCTTGTGCTTTGAGAAAATTTCGCTCCTGAAGTGAGAGGGCTTTAAAATCAGAGGCTTTGAAATAAGTTAAATCATAAAGCAGATGGACTCTCACTCTCCATATTCTTTGAAGGTTCATATCCTAAACCAAGTTATCAAGCTGTTATGGTACAAAAAGTGCTATAAAAGCTAACAGTAAGAATGCTTTTCAAATCTAAATGAAAGTATTAACTCTTAGTACACATTTTCCCTAATAATATGCAACTGAGCAAAGAAATAAGAAACTTTAAAAATAACCTTTAGTCTTTAAAAGATCAAAATCTTGCTATTAAGGCTGGGGATGTAGGTCAGTGGCATCACGCCTGCCTGGCAAATGTAAGGTCCTGAGTTCAATCCCAGTACCTCAAGAAAAAAAAAACCTTGCCATTATGTAAATGAATTTCAATTTTTTAAATGATACATTAAGATTATAAAAGTAAATTAAAATATACATGTAACAGGGCTGCACTTGTAACCATTTAATTTTATTGATTCTTTATCAAGCATGTCTTGAAAATAAGTATTAATCTTCTCCCTGTTAAGCTCTACCACTTTTTGAAGAACTAGAGAAATTTGAACATTCTTTTTCAGTTGATACCTAAAGTCAGTCCAGATTTAACTCCAGGGAGGGCCAGGGATTTAGCCCAGTGGTTTCACTGCCTACTGCACAAGGGCAAGGACCCGAGTTTGATCCCTGAAACCAAAGAAAAAAAAAGAACATTTAACTTCAGGGAACAGAATTTTAAGATACTAAAATGTGAGAAATGTATTTATTAATAAGGCTCATATTAAAATAATTCACATAGTCTTTAATCTTCAATTCTAACCCAAATATCTCGTTCTTTACCTTAATCCACTTTTTTCTTTCCCATCTTTGGCCAACTAGGACCAGATGGTCACCATCCATTACATCTTCAAAACGATTAATACATCTCCCTTTGGCTTTCCCTCCGCTCTACTAAATAATTCAGTTCTTGAGTTTTTTTCACATGAGTCTCATTTTCTAATGCTTTAATTAGCTTGGTGGCTCTCAGAATGCTCTTCAAGTTTCAGAATGGTGCAGCAAAACCGAATTCTGATACAGGTCCAACCAATGCAAAATAAAATGTTTAAATATCACTTAACTAGACTGAGAGATCCTTGAGAGTAGGATCCAAGTGTCTTATAAATCTTTGCAGATTCTGAAACATAAGCAGATGTTCAATAAATGATGAATTAATAGGTCAGCAATCACTGGAACACCACATGTCACCCACCACTAAAAAGAAAATCAAGAGTTATACTTTTGTTGTTACTTTTAAATGATGGTGGGGAAAAGAAAAAGAGCTAACACCAGAAAAATTACTGCGGAGGTCCAAGCTGATGTACAGACCGATCAATCCCAAATGTCATATATCATTTAACTTTAAATAGAGGAAAAGGAGCAACCTTAGAATACTACTGCATGATTATCAAATTTTACTCCTATGCAAAATGAATAGAGAGGGTGCTGCCTGTCTCACAAGTACAAGGACCCGAGTTCAATCCCTGGTACCAAAAAAAAAAAAAAAAAAAAGAATAGAGAGGGCATTACATTAAGTCAGGTAAAAGAACAGTGATGTTTTGGTTAAGTCTTATTAAAATGTATTTATATTTTAATTTTAATTGTATTTATATTATAATTATCACCATACTTTTATTCTCCTGTATACATTATAAGAGATTCACTGAACTTTATTAGCCTGTTTATCACAGTTTGAAAAGTTATTTCTCCATGCAAATTCACTTAATTGAGCAAATATTTGTTTGTTTATACGGTTTCTATATATAGTCATATATATATAGTCATCCTGGCATTTCTTGTTTACATTTTTATAGAAATAATTATTAGCATGAACTGAACCTTAGGTCTGAAACTGAAAAGTAAGAGTCAGAAAAGGTTAGCTAACAGCTCTGTATAAAAGCAACAGTTTTATCATCTTTGGCTTATTATAGAAAAATGAAGAGATAATTCATATATACAATTGTATATAGAAAATTATATATAAGTATATAGTCAAGATTTATATGTTTATATATAAGTATATACAATTACATAAAGTTAAAAAAAACCAAAAACTACTTAGAGCATCTCCCAATTGACTTATTCCTGGAAGCATTGATAGCCCCTCCAATACAAGGGCAAATGAATCTGTCCTAGTCCATAGAAGTATGTATTCATTCAAGAAGCACTTATTCAGTAATTGCTCTGGGTTAACCACTATATTAAATGTGAATTTACCAAAATAGATACCTTTTATTTTAAGCTTAAATAGTTCACATTAAGGGAGGACAGGTTTATAGTGATATCCTCCACATATCCATGGTGTTAGAAATGTTAATAACTTGTCTCTAGTAATAAAAGCCCTAGTAATAAAAATCTGAAAGAAATATTTTAAGCATCAGAGGGTAACAAGTCGGAAAAACGTTTCACAAGACAAAATCAAGAAACGAGTCCACCAGATATTCAAATTAACATGCAAAAGTGTTACCATTTGAGAGAAAAGACACAGATTTTATTAAAGCAGGAAAGAGAACAAGAAAACAGGAGTTAATTCAGGGACTGTGACCCTAGGATTTATTCTTAGTAAGCAGAGCAAAGCTTCAATGTAACAGTACCTAAAAATATAGCTATTTTTCATTTACCTTGTGAATCAAAGTATATTCAAATTCTTAACTTCTGTATTTTTACATATATACATATGCTCACATAAGCTATTTAAGGAAGTATGACTTTTTTGTTCTGAATCCCATAAGAGTTTGTGTTGACTTTTTAAATTTAAAATTTCCAAATAATTTTATTGGTCATCTTGGTTAATTTTTAAAAAGTTACTCTTTGTAAAATAACAGGTGTTGGGTTTAAGTAGAATTTTTAAGACTTTTAACAATTTTTACATACAAGTAAGATTCCAATACATACCTGTAATGCCAAAGAACAATTTCCATTTTGATTTCCTATTACATATAAAAACTGCAAATCCTAAATGAAACTGAAATTTCTTATTTTCTTTGCTTAGTGTTTCTTGCTTAGATAGATATATAAAAGTAGGGGAATAGCACATTTATAGTTAGACTGCAAAGTTTCTTCTTCGAGAACCTCATTCTCTCGGTCTTTAATGCCTTAATGTTTTTAACCATACTTGACAGATTACAAGAAGGCCGTGATTCTTTGTATTATTTGAAAGACTAATTCTTCTAAAGAAGAATGCATGATATTTTAAAAGAAAATACTTCTGAAAGGAACTCAAAAGTGAAGGCAATTAAACAAAGAAAATACTTCAAAAGCAGGCTTCTCAGTGAAAAGTGCTGAGCCCTGGAAGCGTGACTCAAACAAAGGGTGGACTGATTCTGTGGTTCTCATATGCTGACAAGTCTAACATTTGCCTTTCCATTCTCTACAAGAACTCACCTAATGCACATTCCTAATCTGGAAACCAGAGTTCTGAAATCCCATGAAATGAGCCAGAAAATTCAAACAACACACTTTTTCTTATTCAGAGGGATTTTGATTCTATTGTAGATTTCATCTTAGAAGGAAAACTATTCCACCCATCTTTTATTGGAAAAGAACTAAAATAAAATGTTTTATTTAAAAAATATATTCCTAAATCATGAATTTTTCTCTGAACAGGATTAAATCTTTGAAGTGAACTTTTTGGTCTATAATTGCTGGACTGACATTTTACTTGACTGTAACATATGGACGCCTTCACATCACACACTCATACATACAAATACACACACACACCCGAATACATAGTTCTGGGAATTAAGATTTACTGCAATGTCACTGGATACTTTAGAACTATATATTCTTAAAATTCGATCTTAATTTCTGTACCTCATTGCCTAATTAGTTAAGTTACTGCTGGGTTGCAAAGGAAAAGAAAGGGGGATAAATAACCCTGAATCATCTCTGATCTCTGTTTTATTAAAGCAAATAACAACTCCTTTGGAAAATATCAATAAAGCATTATGAAAATTAGAGTCTAGTCATTATAGAAAGGCAAACGAGTGGGCTAGGAAGAGGAGATGGGTAACACAGAGTGGACTGAGAATAAGGATTTCAGGGAGTGCTGGACCTTGTGCTTGTAGGGCAGGAGCTGGAACCACTGAGCTAAATCCCCAGCCCTGATGCTCCCCTTTTAAAACAAGGTTGACAATCTATAGTGACTGCTATGTTAAAGGTTGAGTGGGAAACGCTGCCATGAGCTATTATTCATTATTTTAAGTTACTAGAAGTGGGACTGTTAACATATATGGCTCAAATTTAGCATCTCTGGAGTAGAATATGTGAATCAGGTGACTAAACAATCAATGTCAGAATCAGTAAGCATGCCTGCCTTTGGGGTCATGGAAATACCACTTTTCCGCAACAGAGCTGTGGAGGCCTGGTCAATATGTTCCTTGTTTGTCAGCCCAAAGTTTTAGCAATCTGTGTGAGAGTTAAGAGACAGTGTTCTAAATATGGACATTTCAGGGTCTTAAGACTTGTGTGTCTACTGAAGGCATCTGGAAGCATCTTATGTTTTCTAAAACAAAAGGAAAATTTGGGTCCATATAGAAGGATTCTGAAGAATGAGTCATGATTAGTATCCTTTTCTATTCCAATCAGATATGGCAAGAGTTTTGTGGTGGTTTTGTTTTGGTTTACTGAGGCCAATGGCAGATGACTGGAAGAAGACTAGTTCTGTAAAGGATTTATTTCTTCTTGATGCCTTAATATCGGCAATTACAAAACATTCCCAGGAAATTTTATGAGGTGATATCAAGTAACATTTAAAATACGATTAGTCAAACTATGGAAGCTAAAAGCTGTCATCTTTCCATGGAATGAAACTCCAATGGAAACTCAACCAATGCACATCAGAGTATAATAGTGGTGTACTTAGCATTTAGCAAAAAAACAGCCTTGATGAAACCAGTACTTAGCAGCCACCTCTCTGTTTGTCTTGGATTGGCTAGGGATATAGGGGAATGCACATGTTTAATAACTGAGGGCCAAATGAAGAAGATGACACGGAAGGAACGAGGGGAAAACACAAAAAGTAATTATGGGTTAGGATATTATACAAAGGAAAGTGTACAGATCCACTATTTTATTTTGAAGGAATATTATTCAGCAACATTTAATATAGTAAGGAATTCATATTTGTGATAGCATTAAATAACTTATCAAATAGCTAAAAAAGCAAAAAAAAATTAATAGTGTAGAAATAAATCTGTACAACACTGTACTCTATTTTCTATGAAAAAATTCAAGAAAAACCAAAATTAAGAGCTTACAGTGTGTTCTAGACTGAGAAAAGAGGAATATTTGCAAAGCAAACACATATGCTTGTACCATTCCTCTGCTTAGCCATAATTCTCTGCTATTCTAAACAAATAGGCAGATGTAAGTAGCTATAGGTCAAGATCCCTGCTTGCTCATGAGAAATTAATCACATTAGGTACATGAAGAAATGGAAAAGAAGATATTTATTTTGTAAAAATATGCATATTTATGATTTAGAAAACATACAGGATTAATTCACCAGGGATCATACAGATCAGATTCTACAAATACAAACAAACTACAAACCTATTAAAGAATTTTATTTGTATTCATATATAGAGGGGGAAGGGATGGGGAGAGAAAGAGGGATAGCTTTTTAAAGTTATCTATGCTACATAGGGGAGGGAAATTTACAGATATTTTCAAAAAACAGGTAACTTTTAGACATTTTTTATTATCCATAAGTAACTGATCTGTTTTTTTGGGTGATCCGTGGACAAATTAAATGTCTATGAGGTCTGTTTCTTTGTACTTTCTAGACTATTTCTGTTGCTTGGATAGTGTGGTTTTTCAGAGAATAAAAACACATGTTAATTAGTGAAGTATAGCAAAAGAAGATAAATGTTGAGTTTATTCAAGGATTCAACAAGTATCTGTAGAACATCTATATACCTGGTGTGGTACAAGGTGCTAGGTAGATAGTAGTATGCAAAACAGATATGATCCCTGTTATCAAGGAGTGTCCAATTTTCTAAAAAGAAAAGCAAGTAATAAAAAGAAACAAATAACAAATTAATATAATGCTAAGCAAAGGAACAAACAGGTCAAAGAAATGGAGTAAAAATGGTAGGCTACTGAGGTCCCGAGTCATGCAGAAGACACTGAATCAGCCCGCTGCAGACAGGCAGGTCTGTGCACGCCCTACCAAAGTCCCAAGTTGTGCAGAAGACCCCAAATCTCCCTGCTGCAGACAGGCAGGTCTGTGCACGCCCTACCGAGCTCCCGAGTCATGCGGAAGACACCAAATCACCCCGCTGCAGACAGGCAGGTCTGCTCACACCCTACTGAGGTCCTGAGTCACGTGGAACAGGTGGAATCAGCCTGCACCCTGGCAACAATCCACTGGACCCCCCCCCCCAGCCCCGCTCCTCTGTATAGCCACCTGGTTCCACACTACAAAGATGCAGAGGACACCAGACCACCAGACCATGGTACAGAGTCCCGCTGCTCCTGGCCCAGAGGTAGGGGCTTCTGAGCCGCCGTCCCACTGCTCCTGGTCCAGAGGAAGGGGCTTCCCTGTCACCATCGCTCCCGCTGCTCCCAGCCCAGAGGATAGGGCTTTTGGGCCACCTTCTGTCCCGCTGCTCCTGGCCCAGAGGAAGGGGCTTCCAGGCCACCATCCCTCCCACTGCTCCTGGCCCAGAGGTAGGGGTTTCTGAGCCACCAACCCACTGCTTCTGGTCCAGAGGAAGGGGCTTCCCAGCCACCATCCCTCCTGCTGCTCCCAGCCCACAGGAAAGGGTTTTTGGGCCACCATCCCTACCACTGCTACCGGCCCCTGTCCCACCACTCCCAGCTCAGAGGAGGTAATCCATGCAGGCAATAACAGCCCCCCCCCCCGGTTGAAATGAGAAAACATGTAAATAAGTCTCAAAACCAGACTTTCAGATCACCTATAGCAAACCTAAAGGGAAATGAGATAGAACACTCTGATACTCAACCACCTGGACCCACTGAATTGGCAACAAAAGGGGATCTGGAAAAAATGAAATCAGAAACAATTTCTCAGATAACAGGAGAAATTGTGCCCCTAGTGCAAGACATGATTAATAAATCTAGACAGGAACTCAGAAACATGAAGGAATCCCAACATAAGAAACAAATGGAATCCATAAAACAGATGCAAACAGATTTCCAGGACATGAAAAACTCCATTGAAAGTCTACACAGCAGAATGAGCCAATGTGAGGCCAGAATTTCAAATATAGAAGATAAGATTGCAATTAGTGACCAGGAAAAGAAAAATTGCTTCAAAATTATAAGGGAACATGAGAAATCAATCCAGCAGCTGCTAGATGATGCAAAGAAGAAAAACATAAGACTGATTGGAGTCAATGAAGAAACAGGAGAGAGGGGAGATGACATAAAAAATCTCTTCATAGAAACAATGGCAGAAAACTTCCCAAGCAGGGGAAAAGAGCTTGACATACAGATAAGTGAGGCATATAGGACTCCAAATAGCCTTGATCAAAAAAAATCTACACATACACATATAATTGTTAAGTTTCCAGAAACTCAACAGAAGAATAAAGTTCTACAAGCAGTTAGAGAAAAGAAACAAATCACATACAAAGGAAAGCCCATCAGAATCACAGCAGACTTCTCAACACAAACCATCAAGGCAAGAAGAGCTTGGAGTGACATATTCCAAGCCCTAAAAGAAAACAGCTTCCAACCCAGATTGATGTACCCTGCAAAACTATCTTTCAAAATTGATGGAGAAATAAGATATTTTCATGACAAAGAGCACCTTAGGAGCTTCATGAATACCAAACCAGCACTCCAAACATTTTATACAATATCCTAGGAACAGACATTGAGGATCACAACCCCAGGAAGCAAAGCAGAATGAACCCATCTGGCATGATAAGAAATTAAATGGAAAGGGGGAGAACCCAACAAAAAGAAAAACTCATGGCAATGACAAGTCAATACATTTCAGTTATAACCATCAATGTTAATGGTCTCAAATTACCCATCAAAAGAAAGAGACTGGCAGAATGGGTCAAGAAGCAAAACCCAACAATATGCTGCATACAAGAAACACACTTAATTCAAAAGGAAACTCATAGACTGAAAGTTAAAGGGTGGAAAACAATACTCCATGCAACAGGAACCCGAAAAAAAGCAGGAGTAGCTATCCTCTTTGCAGATCAAGTAGATTTCAAACCAACACTGATTAAGAGAGATGAAGAAGGACACTATATCCTTGTAAAGGGAAGAATCCAAGAGGAAGAGATGACAATCATAAATATCTATGCAATAAACACTAGTGCACCCAACTATATAAAACAAATACTAACAGACATGAAAAGTCACATATGCACTAATACAATTGTAGTGGGGGACCTCAACACCCCACTGTCACAAAGAGATAGATCAACTAGACAAAAAGTAAGTAATGAAATACTAGAACTCAATCGAACTCTTGAACAAATGAATTTAACAGATGTTTACAGAGTCATCCAACCCACAAAATCAGAATACACATTCTTCTCAGCTGCACATGGATCATTCACCAAAATAGACCACATACTCACACAGAGAACATGTTTAAGTAAGTGCATAGGAATTGAAGTTCTCTCCTGTATATTATCAGGCCATAGTGCGATGAAATTGGAGATCCATAGCAAAAGAAACTCAAAAAATTTCATAAACAAGTGGAAATTGAACAACACACTTCTGAATAACCAATGGGTCACAGAGGAAATTAAAGAAGAAATCAGACAGTTCCTTCAATTAAATGACAATGACAATACAACATATTGGAAACTATGGGACACAATGAAAGCAGTCTTACGAGGGAAAGTCATAGCAGTGAATATGCATATTAGGAAAACAGAATGAGCCCAATTAAACAACCTGATGCTGCACCTCAAGCTTCTAGAAAAAGAAGAACAGGACAATCCCAGAGCTCATACAAGGGAGGAAATTATAAAGATCAGAGGAGAAATCAATGCAATGGAGACTAAGAGAATGATACAAAAAATCAATGAAGCCAAGAGTTGGTTCTTTGAAAGAATCAACAAAATTGACAAACCCTTAGCCAACCTTATCAGAAAAATGAAAGACAAGGCCCAAATCCATGCAATTAGGAATGAAAAGGGTGAAATTACAACAAACCCAGCAGAAATCCAGAGGATCATCAATACCAACTTCCAGAACCTATACGCCAATAAGATGGACAACACAGAAGAAATGGACAGATTCCTAGATACATATGAATTACCAAAGTTGAATGAAGAAGACCTAAAAATTCTGAACAACCCAATATCAACCAATGAAATTGAAAATATAATTAAAAACTTATCAACTAAGAAAAGCCCGGGCCCTGATGGCTTCACTGCTGAATTCTACAAGACATTTAGAGAGGAACTGCTGCCACTACTGTTTAAACTCTTCAATGAAATTGAAAGGGAAGCAATACTCCCAAATTCATTTCTGGAAGCAAGCATCACCTTGATCCCCAAAGCAGACAAAGACCCAACTGAAAAAGAGAACTATAGGCCAATCTCACTAATGAATATAGATGCAAAAATTGTTAATAAGATAATGGCAAACAGAATGCAGAATATTATCAAGAAGATCATACACCCTGATCAAGTGGGATTCATCCCAGGGATGTGGGGATGGTTCAATACATGCAAATCAATGTAATACACTATTTCAATAGAGCCAAGGACAAAAACCATATGATTATCTCCATAGATGCAGAAAAAGCATTTGACAAAATCCAACATGCATTTATGATAGAAACCCTACAAAAAATTGGAATAGATGGTCTCTACCTCAAACTGATAGAAGCCATCTATGAAAAACCAACAGCCAATATCATACTAAATGGTCAAAAGCTGAAATCCTTCACACTAAAATCAGGAACAAGACAAGGATGTCCACTATCACCACCCTTGTTCAATATAGTTCTGGAAACATTATCCATGGCAATTAGACAAGAGAAAGAAAGAAAAGGAATAAAGATAGGTAATGAAGAAGTCAAATTGTCATTATTTGCAGATGACATTATACTCTATATAGAAGACCCCAAGAACTCCACCAAAAGTCTTCTAGACTTTATAACCAAATTCAGTCAAGTAGCTGGTTACAATTTCAACACACAAAAATCAATAGCTTTCCTCTACACCAATGACAGACTCACTGAGAGAGAAATAGGGCAAATAATTCCTTTCACAATAGCATCCAAAAAACTGAAATACCTAGGAATCATCCTAATGAAAGAAATCAAAGACCTCTTCTCTGAAAACTATGGCACTCTGAAAAGAGAGATTGAAGATGATATCAGAAAATGGACAGACATCCCCTGCTCCTGGGTAGGAAGGATTAATATAGTGAAAATGGCCATACTTCCAAAACTGCTATATAGATTTAATGCAATTCCAATTGAGATCCCAGCAGCATACTTCATAGATCTTGAGAAAACCATCCAAAAATTCATTTGGAACAAGAAGAGACCTAGAATAGCAAAAGCAATTCTAGGTAACAGAGACATGGCAGGGGGTATCACAATCCCCAACCTGCAACACTACTACAAAGCTACTGTGATCAAAACAGCATGGTACTGGCAAAGAAACAGACCTGAGGACCAGTGGAACAGATTAGAAGATGCAGAAACAAAGCCAGACACACTCAGCCATCTCCTCTTTGATAAAGGATCCAAACACCCTCCCTGGAGGAAAGATAGCCTCTTTAATAAATGGTGCTGGGAAAATTGGGCTTCAACTTGCCAAAGATTCAAACTAGACCTGTATCTCTCACCATGCACTAAACTAAAATCAAAATGGATTAAAGATCTATATATTAAAATAGAAACTCTGAAGCAGTTGGAACAGAGGTTAGGTAGAACCCTTGAAGACATCAGTGTAGGAAAAGATTTTATGAACAAAACCTCAGTTGCCCATGAACTAGGACAAACAATCAAAAAGTGGGATCTCTTCTTATTAAAAGGCTTCTGCACAGTAAGAGAAACCACCAGCAGTGTGAAGAGACAACCCACAATGTGGGAAACAATCTTCACCTGCTCTTCCTCAGACAAAGCTCTACTATCTTGAATCTATACAGAAATTAAAAAGATCAGACCTCCCAAATTTAAAGACCCAATCTGAAAATGGGCATCTGAAATGAACAGACATTTCTCACACAAAGAAGTAGAAATAGCAAATAAATACATGAAAAAATGTTCAACATCACTGGTCATTCGAGAGATGCAAATGAAAATAACGCTGAGATTCCACTTCACTCCAGAAAGAATGGCTGCCATCATGAAATCAACCAATAACAAATGCTGGTGGGGCTGTGGGGAAAGAGGAACCCTGCTCCACTGCTGGTGGGAGTGTAGACTGGTGCAAGCACTGTGGAAATCAGTATGGAGATACCTCAAAGAACTAGGACTGGAAGTCCCATTTGACCCGCTATTCCACTGCTGGGGATCTTCCCCAAAGAATTAAAAGAATCATACCACAGTGATACATGTGTGCCCATGTTCATAGCAGCACAGTTTGTAATAGCTAAAACTTGGAAACAGCCCAAATCCCCATCAACTGGAGTCTGGATAAAGAAAATGTGCTTTTTAAAAATAAAACGGAGTACTACTCAGCTATAAAAAATGAGAAATTAGAGACATTTATAGCTAAGTGGATGCACATTGAGGTGATACTCAAGTGAAATAAATAGGACACACATGTGGAAATACAAAACAGTTTCTCTGGTGTGAGAAACTGAAAGTGTAAATAAGGACTAAAATATATAATAGTCAATGTGAAATAGGAAGAAAAGGGGCAAAGGGGAAGGAAGTGGGAGGCCTAGGGGAAAGGATAGAAGGGAAAATGGAAAAATAGGAACAAAATCTTTGTAAATAGGGAGGAATGGAGGAGTTGAAGGGAGGGCTGGGCAAGGGTGAAAAATAAGAACCAAGAGAGACTATGTAAAGGTGCAAATTTCCAATGATGAATGTTATTATATAGTATACCTAAAATATACCAATGATTAGAATGAATAATTCATAACGTAAAATAGGAAGAAAAGGTTCAAAGTGGTAGGGGTAGTGGGAGAGGCAGGGGAAAGGAAAGAAGGGAAAGGAAAAATGATGAGAAATGGAAAAAATGGAAATAAAGTCTTTGTAAATAGGGAAGGGTGGAGGGGTGAAGGGAGGGCTAGGAATGGGGAAAAAATAAGAACCAAGATGCATTATGTAAAGGTACAATTCCCAATGAGAAATGTAATTGTGTTGTATACCTACAATGTACCAATAAAAGAATTTAATTAAAAAAATGGTAGTCTTTATTTAGGGTGTGAAGGAAGATTTCTCTAGAGTTGATATCAATATTCATATTTATATTTAAAATTAATGTTAAGCTGACTTCTAAAAACAAAGAGAAACACATTGCCATAACAAACAAGGAGGCCAGGAAGAGGAGCTGACTAACACCACTGAGAAGGGTGACCTGGGGACATTTTAAAACCAAGAGAAGACCAAAGGGCATGGGTGAAGGCAGAATAAGACAAGACTGGAAAGGGAAACAAAGGCCAGGTTATACAAGATCTTGTTGTTTCTGGGAGATTTTGAGCCAAATAAAAGAGAATTGGCTTTTGATTTTAAAAAATATTCTGACTGTTAGAAATGAAGCCAAGAGGGAACTGTATTGGTCAAGGGAAGAGATGACAGGAAGTGGCTTGGACCTCAGAGGCTGATTTGAGATATTCTGTGAAAGTGCTAATGCTGATAAATCATCTACTCAAACAGATGTATGTATTAATGAATTTTTTTTGTGGTGATGGGAAGGGAACCCAGGGCCTTGTGCATCCTGGGCAGGCATTCTACCAACTGAGGTATACCTTCGGCCTCTGTTAATGAAACCAAAAAAAGTATTACCAGGAAAACCACAGCCCCATCAAATAAATCAATAAATTTTTTGCTCTCTCTTAACTCTGATTTTCTCAACTTAATTTTAACCATATGATAGCTCTGTGATTACAGAATTGAGTGCCATCTTAGAATTCATCTTGACTAAAGATCATGATTTATACAGGAGGAACAGCAACTTCCCTTACTTTTTATTTCCTCAGAGATGTCTAGTAAAATCACTGAGAGGAATTTAATTAAAAGAGATCTAGAATGTAAGATTTCTGTATATACTGTTAAAATTCTTATATGCTGGTTGATAGCTCCTCATCCACCCTAACTCTTATTAGGTAAGGAAATCGAGGCCAAGAAGCATTTAGAGATTTTTCTCAAATTCACCTAGGTAAGAACTAATTATATATTAAGTGAAAGACACTGTTTTTAACTAAAGGAATATATCTGACTCTTAGTCCCTTATTTTCACAAACTCATAGTTTGTCAAACTAGTCTATAGGGTCTACCCTTGGAAGGATGTCTTCTTGACATTAACCTCTGAATTTCTCTAAACATGAGGAGGGGAGAAGATGGGTGACAAGATTTTTACTTGCTAGTGGAGTGGAAGGGAGAAAGGGAAACCAGACAGAAAAATGAGAGAATAGAATTGAGAAAACTAGGTGGTTGTCTATTTTAAAATGCACAATGCTGTGTTGGAGGGACCTGAAAACATGTGGCACAAAAATTGAGCTGGAACTTGGAAGTTAAGTAGAAATAGGATGGGTGAACAAAACCAGAATAGGGTAGGACAGGATTCCAAATGGATGCAAGGTGTTGCTCTCCTTTTTTGCATGATCAATTATAGAATAACATGTATATATCTTTCAGAATATAATATTTTTATTAGGTATAAAATCTACTTACTAAACCATAAATTGGAATCTGATCTCATTAATTCACTTAAGTAAAGTTTCAAGGAACATTCAGAGTAAAAGTGACAACACAGTACCTTTCCCTTTTAGTTTTTTACAAGATCCTCAGTTTCAGAAGCAAAAGGCACTGCATGATGTTCACTTATATAAGAGATAAAAGGTAACCTCTTTCCTTATTTAAGTCAGAAGGTTTACATTGCCTATTAAATTATCTGACAATTATTGTGTCCTTAAAAATAAGATAGGCCTTAATAAAGAGGAAAATTTAGATTCCCTACTATCTTATAATGACAGTGTGTAAAAATAACTTGAAAGAGTAGCTGATATATATACATATATCAGAATATTATCCTTCTTACAAATAAAGTACTATTAGAAAAGCATGTATATACACGATATATATCATAAGTTCTATGTATCTCAACTTTTTAAATTTTGGAAAGGAAAAATATGAGATTCATAAATGTCTTTTGTTTTCAAAAATGAGGGAACAGAGACCTAGGGGGTCTTTGGTAATATGCCTAAGATTAGAAGTTACTAGAGGTAGAATGCAGGTATCCTCGTGCTTCACTCATAAAATTAATATATACTGACTATGGAGAAGTAAAACTAAATTTCTCAATACACATACAACCCCCATATAGAAGCACTGACCCTACCTGATGCAACAGAATAATTCTATAAACCCTGGATATAAAACATTTCCTGGTTCTTTTCCTCTTTTTGAATTTATTCAGATAAATAATGTTTTGCTATTTGAACCAAAGGTTACAGTTTGTATGGCTATTGCTTCTCCTGTGCTGTATGTTGAGGCATTTTCCTTTCTTCCTTCCATTCATCCATACATCTATCCGTCCAATACTAGAGGTGTGTTTGTTCCTTCTAGTAGGCATATAATAGATCATTCACAAGGTAGATTCATTTAAGATTCCATTGTTATGTCACAGACGTTTGGTATTTAGTACTGTCTCTGTCTCTGTCTCTGTCTCTGTCTCTCCCCCCCCCTTGGTTTTTTGAGACCAGGACTCGCTATCAGGCTGACCTTGAACCTTACTATGTACTGCAAGCTGCCCTTGAACTCCTAGCAATCTTGCTGCCTCAGTCTTCTGAGTGCTGGGATTACAGGCATGTGCCAACAAGCCAGGCTATGGTATAGTTTCTAAAGTTAGAATGCCTGGGAAGGAATTCTTTCAAATTCTTACTGGCTCTATTACCTTAGATGATACACAAACCTCTTCAGGCCTTGTCTTCTTTACATCTGCTAGACACGAGTTGTCATGAGAATTAAATAGCTTAATGCATAGTGAAAAGTTAGTAATTTCATTTGTAGTAAAATAGCAGACTCGGTATCTGTACAACTCTCTTATTAAAATTAAATACAAAATAAAAATTTTAGTAATTTTTAACTTATAACATTGAGTTTGTAGGAAAGTAAGGAATACTAATATTAGGCCAAAACGTAGGTGAAAGGAGAATATGAACTGAGCTTCATCATTTTTAAGAGCACAAAGAACTCTAAGAATGAAGATAGAGCCCGCAGCTTGTCCCTCTGAAAGCAAAAAGTTTAGTAAGAAATAATTCCAGAATGTGAAGCTTCCAGAGAACTACACTTTCAATACCGGGACACTGTAACAAACCTACCCCAAAAAGTGACACAGAGAAACTTGCCTGACTTGACCTCATTCTAGCTGTTCAATGAAAACCATCTCCTTCGAGAATTTATTACCAGAAGGTAGCCATCCAATGGGTCTGCCCATCAGATTTACATTACCTGTGTCTTAAAACCTCAAACTGTGGCATTAAAGAGTCCTGACTAAACTGTGCCTCAGGCACCTGGCAGAAACAAAGGACAATCCTCTGTTACAGAATTCATCTACATCCACACCTCAAAGAATTTCCAAAGATAAACTTCCAATGAATATGACTTTATAATAAAACACTAACAAAACAGATCTTAGGATGATGTGAGGCACATCACAAGTGCTGATTTTTTTAAGGGGGGATGAGTCTGTTATAAAATATGGGACCTATTTGTGGCTTCAACATCAAAGTCTCATACTACACAGTGAATAAATTAACATTACTATTTGTGGTGGCTATTACTATTTCTAGTAATGCTGGCTTATCAAATGTTACTTAAAACAAAATTTCTCTGAGCATGAGCTTGTGGACTTTTAGCATCATATCATACACCAAATTAACAAAAGTGTTTTCTGGTAGGAAAATAGAATTTATTATTTATGACATATAACACAATGTATGTTAAACCACTAATAACATTCCTGAAAAATAGCTTGGGTCCCATAAAAGTTACTTCTTGTCTTAATTTTTTTCCCTTGTCCAACTGCATGATTGAAAATATTTATACTGTTCTACAATCTCTAAAATAAATTATATATATTGTTGGATGATTTTGTCTTTTAGAGATGCTTGTGTGCACAAATGACAATATTCTATTTGGAGATTAAGGAGATGAAGGCAGTCCAAAAGTATTTTTTCTACACACATAAATGAGAGAGGGAGGGAAGGAGATAGATAGAAAGACAGAGAGAGAGAGAGAGAGAGAGAGAGAGAGAGAGATTGATTCTTTGTAGCTTTTAGAATAAAATCCAAAACTGGTAACTCATATGACAGCTAGCACATAATACTGCTTAATAGAGTCCTCCAACCCTAACCTGACATGTTAAGTCAGGTTAGACATTCCTCAGTGTTGCAAAAACATCATGCCGTTTGGAGTCCAAAGTACAGGTTAAGAATTTGGGTTGTAAAATTGGGCTTCCTGAGTTAAATTCTTGGGTACCATTTATCAACTCTTTGAATTGGAACAAGTTATTTAAAATCTCTAAGTTTTCATTTTTTGCATCTGCAAAATGGAATTAAGACTAGAATTTGCCTCACTAATACTGTGAGAATGTTTAAAACTGGACAGGTACACAGTGCCTGGGTATATAGCAAATAAAGAGACTGAGCCCCCTTCCTCATGGATATCTCCAACTTACCATAGCCAAAACAAAAATTCTTGATTTTACCTCAAACCCAATTTCACCCACACCAAACCTTTCCACCTCAGCAAACCTTTGTAATTATATTCCCAGGACCTAGGAGCGATACATGACACAGAGAAGGTACTCACTATTTCTTTTTTGTTTGTTTTTTTGAGACAGGGTCTTGCTATGTAGCCCAGGCTGGACTTGAAGTCAAGGTGATCCGTCACAGCCTCCCGAGTACTGGGATTACAAGTGTGTGCCACCATGCTCAGCCAATATTTCTTTACTGAATGAATATATGCATTTAGTTAGGAATTGGGCTTATAGAGAAATGTTACGCTATATGAAGATTTAGTATCATTTGAATGATATTAACTGTTGTTGACGATCACAAACTTGGTTTACATATCCAATATCTTCCTCTCTACCTCTTGTGAGTAGCACTGAAAACTGTTCAATTCAAGGGCCAGGGATTTAGCTCAGTGGCATCACGCCTGCCTAGCAAGCACAAAGTCCTGAGTTCCATCCCAGGTTCTGACAAACAAACAAACAAACAAAAAAATAAAAAATCCCCTGTTCAATTCAGTATAATCTTTAAAAAATTTAAATTATTTCATGGACCACATGTAGCTCCCATATTATTCCTCTCTTCCTCATCCACAAACTTCTTGAAAGAGTCACCTATTTTCACTATCTCCATTTGCACATCTGCCACTCCTTAATTGGTCCCAACCTGGCTAACCCTTTAGGCAAATAATTGTTAAGATTACCAGTGGTCTCCTGTAAATAAACCCAGCAGACATTTTTTTTTTTTACATTTCTCATCTTTCTTAACATCTTGTTAGCTATACCACTGATTATGTCCTTGAAATGCTCTTTTCTTCTGTCCTATGTAACACACTTAGCCATTAAAATATAGTTCTTTGGGCTATATTCTCCTTATGCTTTTTTGTTAAGAATATCATCTAGGGCCTGGGATTTAGCTCAGTGGTTCCACCGCCTGCCTCGCCAGCGCAA
This sequence comes from Heterocephalus glaber, assembly GCF_053883595.1. NCBI lineage: Eukaryota > Metazoa > Chordata > Mammalia > Rodentia > Bathyergidae > Heterocephalus > Heterocephalus glaber. Next base: position 16,034,487 of record NW_028258308.1, on the reverse strand, counting down.
GGTCCGAGTTCGATTCCCGGTACCAAAAAAAAAAAGAGTATCATCTATACAGCTTCAATGTGATCTACATAATGATCACTTTAAAATTTATATCCATAACCATGACATTTCCCTTTAGATACTCAGTCATATATCTAACTGCTTACTTTGTATCACCCTTGGTTGATATAAAATGTCTCAAATGCAGTATGTTCAAAACAAAATTCATAACTCTAATCCTCATATCTTGCTCTTTTTTTGTGTATTCCATTTCAGAAAATGGCACTATTATCCATCCTTTCATGCAAATCATATGTGTAGGTGTCATTTTTCCCCCCATTAAGTTTATTGGTACATTTTAGGTATAAAATACAGTTCATCATTGGGATCTTGTACCATTACATGAGTATCTTGGTTCTTATTTTTTTTTCCTTCCCCTGCCCTCCCTTCACCCCCTCCACCCTTCCCTATTTGCAAAGACTTTGTTTCCATTTTTTTCTTTTCTTATATTTTTTCTTTTCCCTTCTTTCCTTTCCCTTACACCTCCCAATTCCCCTGCTCCTTTAGACCTTTTCTTCATATTACACAATATCAATTATACATTTTAAAAATTATAATATCAAGATCTAGAAGACATTACCACAGATTTTACAGAATTTAAAAGGATATAGAAAGCATATTACAAAAATCTTTTTTGGAATAAATTTGACAACTTCTAAGAAGTACCTTGGAAGACAAATTAATGAAACTAACTCTGGAGGAAATATAAAATTTGAATAGCACCTATTAAAGAAAGTATAGTCCTAGCTTGAAAACCTACCTATATGACAACAGCAGGCTCATATACATTTTAACTGATAAATTATATCAAACAATTAAAGCAGAAAAAAGAAGGAACACTTCTCCCCTCATTTTAGGAAATCAACATTGTGCTAATCCTAAAACTGGATAAAGATAATAGAAGAAGAAAGTATGAAAATAGATAGAAATTTGTTTAACAAAACAAACTATTAGAAGTCAGATCTGGCAGTATGTAGAAAGTGGTTTTATTATAGGGATGGCAGTGTTGGTTGAGCATTGGAAGATCCACCCCCAAAAGTCATCATTTTAACAGAGGAAAGGAAAAATCCATATGATCCTGTCACTAGTTGGAGCAAAAGTATTGGGTCATATTCTACAGCTGTTCATGGTAAAAGCTATCAGGAGACTAGAAGTAGAACAGAACCTTCTCAACAGATCAAACACATGTACTCCATACTTCCAGCAAAAATGCCTTATATGAATGGAGAAGATACAGTGCTTTCTCCCTAAGGTGGGGAACATGGGCAGATATGCCTACTCTTCCATCTGTCCATTAAACTTTGAAACATAGGTCCGAACCAAAATAGTCTGGCAATAAAAATAAACAAATAGCATAGGATTGGCAATGTAGAGGTAAAATCTTTATATGTAAATGAAATGATCAGAGAAAATACTAAGAAATCTCTAGGAGCCCCTAGAACTTGTATTTGAATTTAGCAGGATTAGAAAACACAAGGTACCTATAAAAATTCAGGTCTATGTATACTTGCTATAAATGAAGAATTGGATATTGAAATTTAGAAGTTATGTAGGAGTACAAAGGACCTAGAAAAGTAAAAAGGAAAAGAAAAAAAAAAACAGTGCTGGAAGACATTACCTAATTTTAAGACTTCCTCTAATGCTACAGTAATCAAGGCAGTGTTGGTGTAAGGAAAGACATATAGATCATTGGAATAAAATAGAATCTAGAAAGAGAACCACACATGTATGGTCCACTGAGTTTTGAAAGATTATTTAACATTAACATTTTATAGAATATAAACTCAATTCAAGAGCACAAGGAAAGATAGTGTTTTCAGCAAATGGCACTAGAACACCTGGTATCCGTATATAAAAAATTAACCTCAACCCTTTATTTCCATACATATAAATAACTGGAAAGGATCTATGAACCTAAATATGAAAGACTAAAACTATAAAACTTTAAGAAGAAATTAGAAGGGAAAATGTTTATGAATTTAGGGTAGGCAAGAATTTCCTAGGATATAAAAAACATGATGTATAAAAGAAAAAAAAACTGATAAATGAGATTCCATCAAAATTTAGAACTTTAAATGACATCATTAAGAAAATGAAAAGTAGCCCTTAAACAGACGATATTTATAATGCATATTAACCTATGACCAGAATATATAAAGAACTCTTACAGCTCATTAACAGACAACCCAATTAAAAAGTAGACACAAGAAGATGATAAATAGCCAGTACAGCAAAGAAAAGATGTGCAACACTAGAATCAAAATAATACTAATCAGTACAATAACAAGATTGAATTATACACTCATTAGGGGGATGAAGTTAAAAGTTTTAAAAGAACAAATGTCAGTTTAGGTGTGAACCAGTTAGAACTTTCTAATACTGCTAACGTGCATGTAAAATGATAAAACCATTTTGGAAAACAATATAGAAATTTCTTGCATTACTGTTAAGAACCAACAGTCCTGTTCTTAATTTTTTACTTGAGAGGAATGAAAATACATGTTCACAATAGATATGTACATACATATCTATTGAGTTGAGTATCCCTTATCTGAAATTCTTGGGACCAGAGTGTTTCAGATTTTCGTTTGAAATCCACTTGATCTGCAAAGAGGATAGCTACTCCTGCTTTTTTTCGTTCTTGTCGCATGTAGTATTGTTTTCCACCCTTTAACTTTCAGTCTATGAGTTTCTTTTTGAATTAAATGTGTTTCTTGAATATAGTTGGATCTTGCTTCTTGACCCATTCTGCCAGTCTATTTCTTTTGATGGGTGAATTGAGACCATTAACATTGATGGTTATAACTCATACATATTGATTTATCATTGTCATGACTTTTTCTGATCGTTGTATTCTCTCCCTTTGCTTTTAATTTCTTGTTGCGCCCAACAGATTCATTCTGCTGGGCTTCCTGGGGTTGTGATCCTCATTGTCTTTTCCTAGGATATTTTCTAAAATTTTTTGGAGTGCTGGTTTGATATTCATGAAGTTCCTCAGGTGTTCTTTGTCATGAAAGTATCTTATTTCTCCATCAATTTTGAAAGATAGTTTTTTCAGGATACATCAATCTGGGTTGGAGGGTGTTTTCTTTTAGGGCTTGGAATACATCTCTCCAAGCTCTTCTTGACTTGAGGGTTTGCATTGAGAAGTCGGCTGTGATTCTTATGGGCTTTCCTTTGTATGTGATTTGTTTCTTTTCTCTAACTGTTTGTAGAACTTTGTTCTTATGTTGGGTTTCTTGAATCTTAACAATTATATGTCTATGTGTAGATTTTTTTGATCAAAGCTAGTTGGACTCCTATATGCCTCACGTATCTGTATGTCAAGTTCTTTTCTCCTGCTTGGGAAGTTTTCTACCATCACTTCTGTGAACAGTTTTTTTTATGTCATCTGCACTCTCTCTTGTTTCTTCACTGACTCCAATCAGTCTTATGTTATTCTTCTTTGCATCATCTAGCAGCTGCTAGATTGATTTGTCATGGTCCCTTACAATTTTAAAGCAATTTTTCTTTTCCTGGTCACTAATTACAATCTTATTTTCTATATCTGAAATTCTGGCCTCACATTGGCTCATTCTGCTGTGTAGACTTTCAGTGGAGTTTTTAATCTTCTGGAAATCTGTTTGCATCTGTTTTATGGATTCCATTTGTTTCCGATGTTGGGATTTCATCGTGTTCCTGAGCTCCTGTCTAGATTTATTAATCATGTCTTGCACTATAAGCACAATCTCTGCTGTTACTTGAGAAATTATTTCTGATTTCATTTTTTCCAGATCCTCTTTTGTTGCCAGTTCAGGGAGTCCAGGTGGTTGAGTATCAGTGTTCCATCTTGTTTCCCTTTGGGGTTGCTGTAGGTGATATGGAAGTCTGGTTTTGAGACTTGTTTATGTGTCTTCTCATTTCAAATGGGGGCGGGCGGTGGTTTGCTGCTGGCACCCATGAGGCTCACCTCCTGTGTGCTGGTGGCAGGGTGGTACAGCAGCCCAGATGCCTCCTCTTGTGTGCTGGGAGTGGCTCACCTCCTGTGTGCTGGTGGGGGGGGCACTGTAGGTGTCATTTTGGAAACCTCTTTTCCCCTCAATCTTATATTTAATCTATATTGGTATCTTCCCATCAATATCTTCCAAAATCCACCTATTACTGTCTTTAACTTCACTACTGCTTCCTTGCAATCTCAGATTTGTTATATACTATAATCAAAGCAATAATTTCAAAATACCAATCTGGTAACATCTTTTGTCTTAGTCACTTTCTCATTGCTGAGACACAATACCTGACACCCACAACTTAAAGGAGGGGAGGTTTATTTTGGCACAGTTTGTAAAAGTTTAGGGCCAGTCCATCAGTTGGCTGGCTCCAAGGTAATATGGCACAGAACAGGAGCATGGGAGAGAAGATGCCAAAGGGATGGTGGACAGGAAGCAGAATATGTGAAGGAAGGAGGGAGCTATATCCTTTCAGGCCTCTCCTTCAGTGAACCACCTCCTGCAACAGCATCCAATCACCTCCCAAAAGCCCCTCCTATAAGTACATGAGGCTTGGGATAGACCTCTACATATAAACCATAACATTTTTCTAACCTTCAGCAATTTTTATTGCCTTTTGGCCTGACAACCAAATCCTTAAATATAGCTTATCTTTTCATTTTGTTCCTTTGTTATGTGTGCTACAGTAACAATCATCTTCAAATTCCTCAAATATGTTTTCCTTTCTCTTGCTACTTTGTATATGTTCAACCCTTTCATTGTATTTTCTTTTTTCCTCTTTCTCTGTCCCCAGTTATGTTCCAATCATCCTTCAAATCTCAGCTTTAAAAAGTTACTTGAGTGAACCCTGTATCAGTGGTGACCTCTTGTTTATTCCTGTGATCATTTCATTAATGTGCCTTGCTCCATTATAAACTCCCTAAGGTATGGGACCTCACTGGACATGCTTACTTTTGTATTCTCAGCATTTAACAAAATGCCTTGTGGCTCTAGGGATTCTTTAAATAATTTTTAAGGAGATTGTTTCATCAAACTTTGGCAAAATAGCTGTTTTTCTGTTTGCTGCAGTCCATTGCTCTCATCTGCTAAATAGGGGATGTGCATCTACCTTTCTGAAATGTGAATTTAAATACTGTCTCACAGTGTATAATGAACCAATTAATTTCTCTATTTAAACATTCAAGTATCAGGCACTACCAGCATTTTTACTCCTGTTCAAAAAGCACAGCCAAAAGCATATAGATAGTGTTTAAGAAGTCTCAGTTAATGAAAAACAAATCACTGAAAAGATTATAAACAATGCACTCCCCTAAGAACAGTCACTGAACAGAAAGATGGACAAACAAATGTTTGGACAAACAAATGTCTATGGAGAAACAAATATGCTTTAGTTTGCATTTACACATATTCTTAGAACACCGAACTCTGTTCTGGAAAGCTTTGGAAGATACTGGAATTATACAACATTATATAGACAGGCACACAAATTTATCTACAGACATTGAAAACAAAATTAAATATCTAGTCATAGCTATACAATTAAACACATATGGAAAATGTAAACTTTTGGGGTCAATGAGATCATGCAGGGACAGTGTCACAGGAAAGTTTTGAACTAAGGCAAACAAACAAATGACAATAACAATGAAGTCTTCTGTGATGAGAAGAAAGGAGGGTATTCGCCATACAAGTGGAAAAGGTTTGTAAGCACAGAGGCAAAAAAACCCAACCAAACAAACAAAAAAACAAAACCAGAGAAGGCAAATTGCCTGAGTTAGGAATAGTAAATAAATACTTGACTAAAGTTGAGAATTTGGTTTAGGGAGTCATGGACCATGAAACAGAAAGATAAAGTAACTGGCTCAAACAACTGGTAAGACCTCAAAGTGTATCATTAGAAGATAGAACTAGACAGAAAAGAGATTTTTATCTCTAGCACTTATCAGTGGGGCTTCTGGGAGGTGACTGGATCATGGGGACACTACACTCATTAGTGGATTACGTTGATGTTGGTAGGCAGAGCCTGGCTGGAAGAGGTGGGTCATTTTGATGTGTCCTGAGAGGATATATCCTTCTCTCCTGTTCCACCCTTCATACTCTCTTCTCCCTGCTTTCTGTCTGCCATACCATCAGCAACTCTTCTCTGCAACACCCATGTGCTCTGCTCTCCTGCCTCGGAGACACCTGACTATGGACTGAAACTTCTACTAACTGTGAGCCAAAATAAACCTCTTTTTAAATTGTGGATATCAAGTAGTTTGTCACAGTGATGAGGAAAGTGACTAAGACATCTAGCAATTAGAGATTTTGGTTCCTGATGAACTAACTATATAAGTTAGTTTTTTTGAATACTAATTTAAGAAGTCACCACTGACTTATGATAACTTGCACATTATGATTTATGTAAGAAGTCCATAGGATACTAAGAAAACACCACAAAAACCCAAAAAACAACAGATAAAGCAGGAAAAGGTCTAGAAACTAGATATTTGGTATATATGTGTCAGAATGTCCTAACACTTTATCCATATTGTACTTTCTTATAATCTTTACTTCTTCTTCACTGAAACACACATGTATTTATGCCTCTAATTCATCTTGATACTCTTTTCAAGTACCTACCATTTAGGCATCTTTGCCAACTGTCTGGCTTTTAATGAATGATCACTGAATATATAAAAAGCAAATAAGTAAGTGGAAAAATAGGTCTTTTGATATCCAGTAAAAGTACTTAAGATATTACACCTGACAAACAAATAAAATATCTAATAGTTATATGCATTATGCCTAAGCATTCTGATACTAGGATAACAACAGCAGAAATTTTCAAGAATATTAGATAAGAAGTAGTGATATCGTAGAAATTTTCACCAAGAACTATTAGAAATAGGCTCCATGCTAAGAAAAAGAAGCCTAAAATAACAACATGTTTATGTGTGCACTGAGTGTGTCTAAGTCATCAAAGCAAGGAAACATGGGAACCTGGCCTAAGGACTAGCAGCAGCCTCTCCTGCCTTTTTTTTTTTTTTTTTTTTTCCAAGCAGGTCAGGGTTTCTTCAGGGCAAGAAGAAAAAAAAAAGGGCAATCAAAACTTTATCCTCTGACCCACTTGTGAGCTGTCATCAGCCACTAAGAAATCTTACAAGATTTCGAATTGGAATTTCACTGAAGCTAAAAAACATGGCATGCAAATTTGCAGCTATTTTGCTCAGATGCCCAGTGAGGCATTAGTTGTGACATTTTTATTCAATGGTCTTGCAGCCTTACTATTAGAACAAGGACACACGAATAGAAGAAAGACTTGAGAAGCTATTTGGATGTTAATTTCATAAGAATGGCTTACAAACCTCAACCAATTTTCCCATAGACAGTGACAATAGGTGGCCCCAACATAATTACAAGTTGTAAACTTGATCTACACAGAAGGCTTGCTGTAAACAGAACTAAAAGGTACTGTAGTAGTAGTAATAATAATAATAATAATAATAATAATAACAACAAACAAAATATAGTTAACCTACGCAAATCTAATGTAAATTAAAATACATCATATTTGTTTCTGGCATTATCTCAGTTTCCATTTGGAGTTTCTAAATATTGGACAGAATTCTTCATTGTTGTGAGATCAACATGCTATTTTATTAAAAAAAATAAAAAGACAATAATTGCCAAGCCGGGTGGCACACACCTGTAATCCCAGAACTCTGGGAAACTGAAGGAGGAGAATCACTAGTTTGAGCCCAATATGGGCAACTCAGTGACTTGGCTAGAGCCAGTCTCAGAAAGTAAAGAAGTGAGGGGACCCTGGGGAGACAGTTCAGTGCTAAGACCCTGGGTTCAATCTATAGTACTGCAAACAAAGGGGAATAATAACAATAATAATAAATATTTGTACAGTGGTTATTGTGTATCAGTCACTATTCAAGCATTTCACATATATTCCTATGTGTATCCACTAAATTTTCATAATTAGATCAAAAAGACACTATTATTAATATATAATAATGTATAACATAATTCATTATGAATTAAGTGTCATTACAATAACTATACTTTATTAAAATATAACGATTTATAAGTATAATTTTTGGCCTATATATTGGAAGAATATTTGCTGAAACACAATAAAATATCAACCATAAATTAGAGTCACTTGAGAAATAGTTGAAGTAAGACTGTTCTCGGTCCAAATTCTAGCCTAAGAAGTACTCAGCCTTTGCCACAGAGTCAATGAGAATAGTAAAATAACCACATTTTTGTAAATGGAAATACAAACAAAAATTTCAGGACAAATATGAAAATTCACCAAAATATGCACATGAAGGATAGAGTTTGAAAATAAGGGCCTAGTCCCACTAAGAATTTGTTTTCCACAGGCAAGGTGAAAACTATTCTACTTGAAACCTTCTACAGGATTTCCTGAAGTAAGGTGAATAATCTAGGGCAAATTCACAGTTTCACTGTTGTTATCCTTTTGTACTCCACACTATCTTTCCATGATACATTAACTAAAAGGCTGAACTTCTGCATTGAATTTATTCAAGGATGAGGAAGCAAGTTACCATGCCAGAGCAATCTGGACTGTTAATATAGCAAAGAAATTGCTATAAAATAAAAATCCATCAAATTTGAGCTTACTTGGACAAGGAAATACCATAATTATGCCAGAGGCTCCACAACATAGGAGGCAAAAATACTTATCTTGTGATGCTGCTCATCTCTACAAATATACTATTGTAAAATCAGTGATTGATTCTGACCTCTCCAACTAGCTGGGCATATTCCTTTCTGTTACTGTACTTCTACAGATGCAATGGATTTATTCTATGATGTTATCATTAGACATCTCCTCAAGCAGATTTCAAGTTCTTTGGGTTTTTTATTCAGTGTTTCAGAGTAGAGAACATAGAGTTCTGTAGGTAAGCGGCTGTTGAATGACTGCTGGAGACAGTCAGACATTAGTTTTCTATCACTCAAAGCACTTAATGTACTGTTCCACATAACAGTATAGTGACAGCACAGTAAACACTTCAAGTGTCTCAGAGATTACAAGACCACAACATACCAATGAAAAGACAACCTTTTATGTTGCAAAAACCAGTACTTGAAGAGTCAAGTATTCTTCCCAAGTGAGGTAATGATTTTCCCAGGCTACCTGGGAAAATATTTGAATTGGAGATGTAATTTTAAGAATAGATTGCAGACCCCTAGTCATAAGAAAGTAAGGGTCACCTTTAATAATTAAAAGCTATATTAGACATAGCAGTAAAAGCACATCCACAGGAAGACTGTGTAGATTATAAAAAGGCAGGATTTCTGCCCATACAAAAGTTTACCTGCTACAATACCATGAAACATAATTCTCTTCAGTGCTCAAGTACTTAGGGAGGCATAATAATATGACTCCTTAGTACTCAGATCATAATCAGGGAATCACTTGTGCCCTCAAAAAATAATACCCTTCATGTGCACCGCATAAGATGCATTTATTATCCTCATCAGATTATTTTCTGTATTATACAGTGAGCAATAATGCCACAAATCTCCTTAAAAGGCTTGTGATGAACTCAGTATACCTCTCATTAAGCTTATAAGGTATATTAGAAATAAATAACTATCTAATATTTCATTTTTAAAAGAAAATGGCAGTTATAATGAAAACATTTAATATAATGAGATGGATCCAATAGTGAGAAGGTAGGAACCTGCTTCTCACTATTGGATCACATCAATCTCATCAGACTGTTGGTGTATTATTAACTCTTTCCAGTCACTTGGGTAACATTCTGAGTACTGTACTAAAAGAGGTAATTTGCTTAATGGTACCCCAATGGCCAGAAAGAGTTAATGTGATAATCAAAAATGAGCAATTTACTTCTCATCAACTAATCAAGCTCAGTAAATTTTTTTTATTAAAATGCCTCTGATACTGTTCAACTGAAATTTTAATTGAAAAACTGAAAGCCATTTAGCTGAAAATATGGTAGGGTAGATATTAGAGTCGATTAATTCAAGAAAAGTAATGGCATATCTAAGCAGAGAAAGACAATAATAAAACAACCATTACTGCAATTATTAACATCAATACCAATGCCAACACTGTTTTTGAGTGTTTATTGTGTGCTACTCACCATTCCAGCAGATGTGTGTGATGCATATACACATACACATAAAATTAAATCTTCAAATGGTGGGTTTTATTACCAGAAATGGAAGTACAGAAAGGTAGTACAGAGCTGAGCCACAATTAGCTGTCAAGGTTGTCAATATTACTGTATGACTATTTTACTATACACTACACTGTCTCCTAGTACTTAAAGGCAAAGTTTTTATCTTACTAGCTATCCAAATAATCTATAATATGTTAGAAATACTGTAGTTCATTAACCAGAGCATGCCCACATGACCAGCCCCCAGTAAAACTCAGCCCTGAGTCTCTAAGGAGCTTTCTTGGCAGGAAACATTCCACATGCTGTCAAAGGAATTAAACTGTGTCCTAGGTGGCTCTACTAGTAGAGCACTCTTGGAAACTTCGGCCTTGTTCCTCTGGACAGCACCTCAAGTGCCTTTTCCTTTTGCTGGATTTGCTTTGGATCTTCTAACTTTAATAAACCTTTTCTGTATGACTATGATTAGAGTCTTGTGAGGCCTCCTAGAAGGTCATCTAACCTGAGCGAATTCTTCGGGACCTCTGACACTGTTTTTATTTATGGTTACTGTGAATCTTGTAAATGATTACCCTTGCTTTTTATAGAGGCTTTTAGAATGTGGAGAGCCAAGATCTGTAGTACCCTTGAGCAAGAGCAAAGGTCAGTGATGGCGAACCTTCTAGAGCTTTCACAGTCCACTGCAGCACACTTGTCACACATTCACCGTCATCTATGTCTCTGGGATTTGGAAAGCTCAGCATTTTAACTTCTTTGCATAGCCAAATTTATGCCTCTATTACTGGTTTTTTATTTGCTGCTGTACCTAATTTTTTGATAGTTAAAAATTATAATAAAAAGATAGCTTACATTCCTTACCAGATGTCTTACAAGCATTTAACACAAGTGCATACCCCTCCTTGACATTTTTTCCTTTCTTGGTTTCCACAATGCCAGTCTCTTTGATTTCTTCTTACCTAGCCTCCTTCACCAGTCCATCTAGCACTACCTGAGCCTGGCTTCCAGACCACTTCCCTCTCCTCTAACATCTCTACAGATGTTCTCATCTAGTCTGACTGCTTTTAAAGCTTCTCCCTTGATCAAGACTCAAATCCACCTGTCCACTCGACATCTCTTTTGAACCTAAATATTGTTATGATCAAATCCATCAAAATCCTCTGATTTCCACCTACTTTATCCCTGCATCATCTAGTGTTCACTCAGTCTTACCCCATCTCAGTGAATCACACCAATATCCTCTGAGTGAGCAAGGACATTCTTTTCTGATTCTTTCCTTTTCTTCAGCCTCCACAGGGAATCCATGAGCAAGTCCTGCCAATGCTGCCTCTATAACAGATCCACTTCTCTACCTCTGGATAAGTTCTTCTCACTGGGAACTTTACATTCTACATTAGTACTTCTCAACTGGGAACAATTTTGGACACCTCTCCCCTATCCCTACCCATGCCCGGAGAACACCTGAAAATATCTGGACACATTTTTGGTTGTCAGAACTGGAAGAGTGCTGCTGGTATCTAGTAGGTAGTGGTCAGATAAGATGCCAAACAGCCTACAACACACAGGTCAGCTCCCACGATAAATACACTCGTAGGATCCTAAATGTGTGGATAGTGCTAACTCTGAGAAACCCTGAAAAAGCAAGCAATATAGACCATTTAAACATTTAATTGCTTCTATTTTTAATTTATGCATTCTCTATTTTATATATCTTTCTGAATACCTTCATTTCTTTCTCAAATAAGATAATATCTAAAAATACATTATCATAAACCTGAAAAGACAAAGTTCAACCGAAATCTATGTTTCTAAAAACAATACATTGGACAGGCATGCTGAAGGAAAAAAGTGTGACATAAAACAAATCCCCACTTTTCTATGTTCACTTCCATTCCTTCTAAGCGTATGTCATGCATTTTTCCTTGCTATATGAAAGTACTGGAAGCTAGAATCTCCCCCCAAATCTCTTCAGAAGTATAGGCAGAGAACTTAGTAAACTCAGAAACCAAGGTGAGTTTTAGTTGCAAGCGTAACAATCACAAACATTTGTTACTGAAGCTAAACACTGATATGCTTAGGGAGTCCACAGTGATGTTCTAAGTACTTAGAGTACAAGGTAAATAGGAATACTCGACTTTTATAGTCTAAGTACAATCCTTTAAGTGATCTAAATTCACAACACTAAATTAATCATATAGCTACAAAATTGGTTTATTATTCACCATAATAAATCACTTTGGTATGAATAAATGGGATCCTCATTTGGCCTTAGCTTCTGGACTAAGGTCCTTGCTGATAAATAAACAATAATCTCCCCACACATAAGTAAGAAAAAAACAATTTTTTCCAGAACTTTGTGACTTCATTTAATACTTTATAATATATCTATAATTTCCTTTACTGAAACAATCCTAGGAGTAGATACTGGAGAAATCATTGGCCACGGAGAATGTGATTTTTCTTTTTTCTATTAATTATACTGCTACATTTAAGGTATACAATATAATGACATTCATCATTGGAAATTTGCACCTTTACATACTCCATCTTTGTTCTTATTTTTTTCCCATTCCCCTGCTCTCCCTTCAACCCCTCCACCCCTACCTATCTACAAAGACTGTTTCCATTTTTTCTTTTCTCATATTAATTCCATTCCCTTCTTTCTTTTCTCCTACCCTCCCACTTCCCCTTCCCCTTTGAGACATTTATAGCTAAATGGATGCACATTGAGGCGATACTCTTAAGTGAAATAAATAGGACACACGTGTAAATACCGAATAGTTTCTCTAGTGTGAGAAACTGAAAGTATAAATAAGGACTAAAAGGTATAATAGATAATGTGAAATAGGGAGAATGTGATTTTAAATGGTGAGCATAAATTTTTAAATTTTGCTAAACTTTTAAGATTTATTTTCAACATAAGAATAGAAGAGTACTAGGGTTGGAAGGGATCTTGAAAGATTCCTGGCTTACATCTATAAACAGGTGAAAAAAATCATTGTTTACAGAGATTAAATAATCCATGAAAATTCACACAACCTTTACATTTCCTTTATGTTTGACATCATGGATTAGAAGATCAATCATCCACTTAATTATATCTTATATGAGGTAAAATGTAAATTAAAGGTAAATATTTTTTCCTTAACAACAGTCCCCTCAGTCCATGTAAGTAAATACCCCTCTTTTTTTTGCTTTAGTAATATAATCATAAGCCATCTTTCACTTAAAATCTAATGATTCTTCTGAATCACTTTTGATCAGCTCTAATTAGGTATAGTATCATGTTGACAACCATGTCATAATTTATCTCTTACCCAACAGCAAGCAATCTTCTATTAAAAACAATTAAAAAATATATCCCAATTTCAATAAGTTAAAACAAATGAAAAGCATGTTTAAAAATTATAGAAAATAAGGTATGTAATGAATACTGAAGATATGACAAGGACCCATTTCCTACTTTAGATTTGTATTACCTCCTTAGACTACTTTTTGACTTCTTTAATTGAAATTTTTCCTTTCAAATCTAATACTACAGACAACACATTGTATCTCTAAAGAAAAACAAACTAATTATCCAAATTTCATTTGTCAGAATCTATTATGCACATAAGCAGATTTTATGTTATTATTAACTCAGAAAGTTTTAAGAATTCAAAAGGAAAAGTCAAAAGAAAAAGTAAACCACTTCAATAAACATTCACAGAGGTGATTATTTTAGAAAGTGAGTTTTTTGAAAAATATAAAGGAGAGAAAGCAAGAGTTTATTTTTTGCAGTCAAAATACACTATTATTGTATAAACCTCAGCAAATCACCTACCCCCTCTAAGGCTCCATAAACTCATCTAGAAAATTAGAAATAGTGATATAGATCCAATAATATGGCTATGGGGATGAAATTTATGCCTGGAATCAGTAGCTACAATAATTCCTGGTTTTGCTTTTAATTAAAAATTGTATCTCTAATACATTGTGAGAGTCTGCTTTATAAAGTAACCCTATGAAACAGGAAAAGGTCGAAAGGGGTAGGGGTGGTGGGAGGAGATGGGGAAAGGAAAGAATGGAAAGGAAAAATTATGAGAAAAGAAAAAAATAGAAATGAAGTATGTAAATAGGGAAGGGTGGAGGGGTGAAGGGTGCACAGGTAATGGGAAAAAAATAAGAACCAAGATAAATCATGTGCAGGTACAAGCACCCAATGATAAATGTAAACATATTGTACACCTAAAATGTACCAATAAAAGAATTTAAGCAAAAAAAAAGTAACCCTATGAATATTTTCTTTTGTGTGTATATATATTTTAGAGTTACCAATTTATCCTTTACTCAAAGCAGTAACAGAGTGGGATAGTAGAAACTACAGTTAGGATCTAACAGGTATAGAGACTAAACTGGAGAACACTGTAATTTATCTATGAGACTATATAAATTGTTACTCTCTGAGACTTCATTTTCTTGTATTTCCATTCATATGTTCTTTAAAAGCTATGATACAGAGTATAGATTTACAAATACAGGTTTGGCTTTTAAAAAGGTATATTTAACCATCATTTTTAATGAACTAAAAGATGGTATTCTGGTTCTCAATGCAAGATTTTGACATACCACCATTTGAACTAATAGCATATTCAAATATTTTCCACAACAATAAACTGTGTAACTCAAATTTTGCTTTCCTAGTTTGGGCATGTTCTTCCTCAGGTCTAAATAAACCTAAGTAATGAATGTCTCTTAACAGACAAATTTCTAAACATAAAAGGATGACAACTTCATTCACGTTGTAGAAAAGTGATGTACATCAGAGGTAATGGAAAGAAATGACATTAAAGGGAATGCATGAACAGTTATTATATTTCTGGGTTTTCCAATTCCTTTTTCTCTATGTAAAATTTTTCACTCCAAATTGGTTACATTCCCTTATAGTAAGTATGTGATGATACATATGAGGAAAGTAAAAAGCTACTAAATACTTATAAGACATGATAAAGTAAAACACTTTTCTATTCTCCTCTTACCCAACTTATCTTTCACTTATTTTAAAATAGTAAAGTAAAACAAGTGGTTGAAATCCTCCCCCTTCCAACTCAAGTATGCTATGTTACATACAGAAAGTTTTCAACCAAAAAACAGACATCTGCAAATAAATTAGAATCTATATCAACAGCAATGATTTCAAACTGGCCAAGATATCTTTTTATTTGTCACGTTTTTTCATGCTTTTATGAAGAAATGGTAGATTATGTTGATATGTTCCATTATGGCAAGGTAATTATTTTATGGGCAGTTGGCCCAATCTAGGGCATTGTGTGTAAAGGTACCCTATTTGTTCTGTAAAGGTACCCTATTTGTTCTGTAAAGGTTATCACTGGCTAAAATGAGAACAGAGCAGAAATAATTACTTGATTGACAGTGAAAGCAGCAAAGAGGAACAGTGAATCTGAGCAGAATTACAGCCTTATGGCAAGAACATTTATCCTTTAGCCTGTGAACTGGGACTCAATTGGGATTGGAAGTTTCAATTAAGTCTTATTTAGAAATATGCCTAAAATGCAATAATAGGCTCAATGAATAAATAATACTGAATTATTTAAACTTCATTTTCTCTTATCCTAGTCATTCCTTCTTCGTAGCTAATCTGAGGTAGAATTTCATAAAGATTCTCTTTTCTGAGTGATTTTCCTAGAATAAATCAAGAATATTTTATCTTTGACCTTAATCACTTTAAAAGATAAATTCTTTTTTGGACATGGACAGTCAATCTTAATTCTAATGAATTAGAGAAAAACACAAAAAATTAAGTTATCATGGTCTATAACTTTCCATATTAAAAATTATCAGGTGGAGTAGAAAAAAGAAACCAAATACTGAAATTGAAAAAAAAAATTCTACTGAGGTAGCAACATCCAAGATTCTTTTTAAAAACATTAAAAATAATAGAAAATTATTGTTTAGGTGAATATATTTTTAATTTTGTATATTATTCATTAAATTAGAAAAAGGTATCTTTTATGCTTTTAATTTCAAGTCTACTTTACATTACTGACCCCCCCATTTGCTACACAACCTGTAGGACCTGGCACTGCTATTTATCTCTCTGCTGGAGATTGTAGCCTTCTGCAGCCAACCTGTGGTGACAGTTATCTCTTAATTAAAACTCTCCATGCAAATATAGCAGTATGAAAAAGTATTATCGTAAAATCACATGTGAAGCATGGTAATTTATAAGGGTACAATCCTTTTCATCTAATGCTTTAATACCAAAGACAACTATTAGAGTCAGGAAACTTTTCCTCAGGAAAAATCTGCATAGCCAATTCTTTATACATATATTAAAGAATAAAATACTATAGCTTTTCCTATCATCATGTCAATTCTCTGAAGAATGGTGAGTTGTATTTCTCTGCAACAGATAACACTTTGAAATATGTGAAATATTCTAGATTGTATGATACTTCCTTTCATAACTGATGATGACCTATTTAACCTTGAATTGTGAAATATATTTCCTAAGTTTTAGACACTTCAAGTGCTAATGAACTGTCATTACCTTTCTGATATAAATCTGAAATAAAAAATGAAAGCCGCTTTTAACAGGGTTCTGTAAAACATTATTTTATGTACAGAAGGAGCACATCACTCTGACATAGATTTGAACTTAGAGATTTTCTATTATTCCGAAGAAAGGTAAAAGCAAAAAAATTGTATAAAGCTTCAATAGCAAGGGAATTCACCTGGTTATCAATTACCATTAGAAAAAATAATTAGAACTATGGCTCATGAGAGAATGAAAGAGCTGATGTATGAATTTCATGGTACTATAATTATTTTTCTTTTAAGCCATTTTGTTATAAAAAAAATAAATCATATACTCCCTAGAAGACATAAGCCTGTATTAACTTGTCCAAATTTGATTCATAAATAAAAAAATTCACTTCTGTGGAAAAAGTTTGTGTTTATTTTGAAATTTCAACATCTGTTGTGCAATATAAAGCAGCAGAAACTGTCATGCTGCCTCATACACTTCAATAATTTAATGCAAACCCTTTTTGCATTTGTTATTTTGAAAAAAAAACTAGTATGTGAAACAAGCTGCTCTAGGTAAATTCAGAAATGAATTAGCTATCTATTCTGAAACCAAAACAATATGAAATATATTAATTTGAGGGTAACGTTCTGAACACACATCTGTAGCATTGGTCTATACACATCAAAAAATTATATTTGCCTGTGGTGCAAATAAACTTGCTGTCTAGAGACAAGATTTACTATCGATTGACTGTTTCCTTAATTTTGTTTTCAAATTGTTTGTTGCTAGAATACAGGAATACAGTTGATATTTGTATGTCAGTCTGTATCTTGTGACCTTGCATATCTCTTTAATTCTAGAGATTTTTTTTTAAGATTCCGTATGATTTTCTATGCACCAGATCATGTAGTCAATAAACAGGAAGTTGTAGTCTGTATGCCTTTAATTTCTCTTCCTTACAAACTTAGTTTCAAAAGAATTTCTTTAAAGTAGATATTTGCTCAACTCTGTATATACTTACCTACCTCATAATATGTCTGGCATCTTCTGGTCAACAATATTTCTTGAATGTAGCCTAGAAAAAATTTATAATCAATCTAACAAACACTTGTGACTACTTAGAAATTCTAAAATACAAGCTTTTTTCAACCAAATGAAACTAGTGGTTAAAACGTATGTCAAATTTTGTTTTTATTCTGTTTAATAACTTGTATAATATAATACAGTAGGTCATTTAATTTTTCTTAAGATTTTTCAAGACAGACTGTGTTGTAGTAGAAAAAACTCATTTGCCAAATGGCAACTACATCAGACAGTGCAAAGGACAGATTGAGGAAGAACTTGAATAAATTTTCAAATATTTTAATGCATCTTAAGTTTGTTATAAAAGTTGTAGTGAGAATCAGAGAAAACTTCTAGTAATGTCCAGCACACAGTAGTTACTAAAATAAATGTAGTTACTAAATAAAAGTTATTTATTGTTGGTTGTCTATAGGTTTGGAACTCTTGTGTGGTCTTTTGATTTTATTCTGTCACTACATTAGTTTTCTATTATTGAGTAATCAATTACTATTTAATCTTAGGTGCTTAAAATAACAAATTCATTTTCTTACATTTTCTAGGGTTCATGATGGACCAGGCAGGGGCTTAGGTGGGTCCTCTATTCAGGATAGCACCAGGTTGAAATAAAGGTGTCAGTCTGAGTCATAATTTAAAACTGGGAAAAACCTTCAGGGTGTCATGATTATTGGAAATCTTAGAATATCAGTAACATTGGAATCTAAAAGAATTTTTTTCCTCTTTTCTGTAGTGTCTATATTATTTTGTTTGAAAACACAAAGTTCATCATAACATAATAAACATTATGTAACCAATATAGTCCAGGTGTAGAAGAGATTAAAATTCAGTCAGCTTTTACACTTTGTGTACCTAAATGTAACATTTGTCTTTAATCATTTCAGTGTGCTACAAATATCCATAGTAT
The DNA here is from genome assembly GCF_053883595.1 of Heterocephalus glaber. Classification (NCBI taxonomy): domain Eukaryota; kingdom Metazoa; phylum Chordata; class Mammalia; order Rodentia; family Bathyergidae; genus Heterocephalus; species Heterocephalus glaber. The sequence continues at coordinate 16,015,785 of NW_028258308.1, read as the reverse complement.
ACTGAAAATTTAAATCCTATCAATGGATATGGAACAAACTTAGAAGTATATAGCTCATGACCAAAAGCATGTATTAATTCACATGGAAATAAACACATGCAAGAAATCACCTGTATGCCCAGACTAGAGACCCGTCTCTGCTGAATTCACCAAAATCTCTACTTGAGTAACTGCTTTTCCTTGAACTTCTCCCTGCACTCTTTTGCTTTTTCTTGTCCTTTTAAGTCCAAAAATTTGGAAGCTCCCAGTTCATAAACATAGGCCTAACTCTAAAAGAGGGGGAATGGTGGTAGAGGGGAGAGTCTTGTGTTCCTTATGCCTCATAGTAACAAAAGTGTTTTGGAAATCTTATATGAATGAGGTATACTCTTGAAACAACCTAATTATCAAGAAACTAGATATAATAATGGGTATCCTAGAAGGTGGACTGTGTTAGGCTGAATCCCAAGATGGCTCTCAAGATACCTACCCCTTGCTATAACCATTCGGTATCAACCTGTGAGTGTGAGTAGGATCTATAAGTATGATGGAATATTTTATGATGATCTTACATTATATGGTAAAAAAAAATTATAGATGTAGTTAAGGCCCCTAATCAGTTGATTATGTATTAATCTAATGGGGGATTATTCTGTGTGGACCCATCCCTATTAAAGAGAGCCCTTAAAGGAAGAAGAAGAGATAAGAAGCAGGAAGAGCTGCTCTTTAGTTAGCCTTGAGGAAGAACAAAAACAAAAACAAAAACTGAGGGCCTCAGTCCTGTAACTGCGAGGAACTGACTGCCAAAAATCTTGACAAGTTTGGAAGCAGATCCCAGGCTCTATTCTAAGATTACTGCAAACTAACACTCTAACACTATTCTATACTTGTGATGAAATAAGTAATATCATGCTAGACTTCCATAATGATGTGCTTTTCTCCATGAGACAACAATAAATTTTTTTACTTTAGCATAACTACAGTAGGCCTTTAAATTCAAGATTACTGCAAAGTACAAGTCTAGTCACTACAGAATTCCTTCTTAGAACTACATGTGTGAAATCACAATTTTGTTTTTGTTTAAAATATGGAGAAACTTACGTAGCAAGTTCTGTTTAAGCATTTTAAACCAGTACTAGATCAAAATTTACACACATATGAATCTCACAAGCCTACAGAATTTTAAGGAACTTGCAGTAGTAATTTGTTCTATTTCTCTTAAGTCACTGATTCCAAATCATCCCAAATTAAGTCTCTTCAACATCAAAGGAATTTTATATACATTATTTATTTTAAAAGTATAAATATGTATGTATATCTACACATGTCAGTATTAATATGAATAATACAATATATACACAATTTTCACACATATATTAATTTAACCATCTTTCTTAATCTAGGGTCACAGTTATATGGTTCTTGATATTAGTTTCTAAGTTGTCTGTTGTTAAGCTACATATGTGAAATGGTTTTTTATTCATTAAGTTTATTGGTAAATCTTAGGTATACATTATAATGACACTCATCATTGTGAATTTGTACCTGTACATGATATATATACGTATATCTTGGTTCTTATTTTTTCCCCATTCTCCTGCCCTCCCTTCAACTCTTTTCCCCCTCTCTGGTTGTAATCGTAATTTAATTGGTCCCATTACCTTTCTACCTGCTTGTCACTCTTATCTAGTATTTCCTCCTAAATTTTCTAAATTCCATTTAAAAAAAAATTCAGCAAACATTTCTTTATCTGTAACACATATCCCTGAGAAGCAAACCAGTCTATTTCAAAGATTTCACTAGGATTCTTTCCCTGTCCTGTTTAGCTATTGCCCTTTTAGTTACCATTATTCACATCTATATATTCCCCTTCGAAAGAGGAGTCCAACTCCTTTGTCTCTTTTCTCTCACCTCCCATTCATTTTGAATACCCATTGCAACCTACTCTTCTCAGAAGGAAACTAAAATCGCTCTCTAACCCCTACTGCCAACTTAAATGAAGTCCAGTCTTAATATTCCTGATACTATTTTGCATCACTAGAGTTTGTTCTTCCTTGAAATATTGTTTTTGGCTTTTCAACACTATTAAAACTTTAAAACATACTATTCTCCCCCCCTTTTTTCCTTTTTATACTGGGGATTGAACCTAGGGCCTTTGCACTGAGCTATAACCCCAACCCCTTCAAAAAAATTTTTTTTTGTTGCAGGCTTTTGCTGAATTGATTAAACACAGAAATTCCAGAAATTCCAAACCAAATTTCCAACTCTATTATTTCTTACAGTTAACATTTTCAAACTAGAAATCTATCAGTAATCATCTGCTCCTTCCAATTTCTTATTCCTCATATTCTGGCTATGAAAAACCTGTAATTCTATTTCACAAACATTTCTCAATTTTCCTCTCATCCCCTTTTTCATTGCTCTCATTTAGGTCCACAACACCTAGTCTTAAAACACAATGTATTAATAAAAAAACCTGAAGTACAGTAAGGCCAAATGATTAAATGAATGCCACTGAAAAGATGGTTCCCCACAGTTCTCAAGAGAAATGGGAATGCCACATCACACAGGGCCACACAGAGAAACATGTGAGTTGCCCAAATTTTTGACAGATGGAAGAGAGGGAAATGTGAGGAAAAGCCTTTATGTGGTTTCCATGGACAGGAAGGGGTAAGTAGGGTTAGGACTGGCTAGTGATAATATTTTCAGGGGTCTTTGGGACACAGTAGCCATCTCTAGAGGTCTAGTAACTGGTGCTAAGGTAATAAGTACAAGTGAACCAGAGTGTGAAAACCTAAAAAAGGAGATGGTTAGGTATGGGCTATGGACTGGCTGGCCTGCATTTGAAAAATGCACTCAGAGGAGTTTATTATCACTAGGAATTACCTTACACTGGGAGGTACAGTCCCTCCAGGGGAAGCAAGGCCCCAGATATCACAGGAACAGAATACAGAAAATAAGACGCTTATACAATCTGTCAAGTGAATTACTGTAATAATATTCTAACATACCTCACTATTAAGATACTCTCTTTATACAAATGATCTTTCTAAAAGCCACATCTAATCACATAAAAATCTGAAAGGACTGCCCTAGTACCTACAAAATGAAATCCAAAAGTTTGTTTTTCCATCCAAGATCTTTAAATAGCTAGCCTGTGTTCCGTTGCAGAAGTTAAGTGCATTCTCTATTCATTTTTTCAGTTGAAACAAAAAGCCCAACCAGTTTTAATATCTTCAGACTTCTCAACATAATTTGAAGAGATTACCAATTATTGTCACTGTATTGCTGTCATGATGCAATGAAAAGAAAAAAACTCCGTAAAGCATAACAAGTGAATACTTATACCTAATTACATGTATGGTACATTCTGGGCAGAAGTATGCATAGCAAGCTGATTTAAAAGGCTCACAACACATTTATTTATATTCATTTATGGAACATAAAGGATTACCTGGTCTAGGATTTGATTGTATTCTAACTACAGCCTATGAAGCTAGCCCTCTCTTGTCAGGAAGGGTGACAAAAGATGTTAGACTCTTGGATCAACGCAAAACTTTACTATGCAGTAAGTAGCACAAGTACCAGTAGGTATGTTGGTTCTCTTGGCTTGCAAGTCCCATGGGCCCAAATAGATGCTGTTCATACTGGCTTGTTATGGCTGAGGACCACTGAACTTGAGAACTCTAATAATTTATAGTAAGCAGTAACAAGCCTGCTCTTAGCAAATATTGTACCCCTCATGTTTCCTTGCTACAGACACAACCATCAGAAATAACCTGGGTAAAGATAGGATTTTAATATTTTTGGCAAAGCTGCTAAGTGTCTTACCTTTTTGGCAAAGCCAGTACAGGGGTGCTCCCAGGGGCCAGGAAGATTGGGTATTGATGGAGAAAAAAAGGGATTCCTTTGTAATTTTCTTGTTTTGTTTTGTTTTTTTGGTACCGGGGATTGAACTTGGGACCTTGCGCTTGTGAGGCAGGCGCCGGAACCACTGAGCTAAATCCGCATCCCTCCTTTGTAATTTTCTATGTATAGAGACAGATAAAGTAATGTAAGTTCAGATTAATCTGAACTTTTTATTAGAAAAAGCAAAACTCAGCTGGAGGGACTGGACTATGGTGGTGGGAATGAACTAGAGATTAAAAGTGGAGAGGAGAAATATTTTAAAGAAAATTTCCCAGGACTGGTAAAAAGAACTATTATCTTAAGATGTGTATTTTTATTTCAAATGTTTATGTCTTCTGATTTGGCTACACAAATTATAAGAGAAGTACAAACAATATACCCGTAGCTTCCTAAGTTAAGTATTTTAGTTTTTATTCCCTTATTGATTTAATTCTATCTTTTTTTTTTCAGATTTGACATTTGTTCCAGAGACATATTCAGTTCTTTTGACAACAATTACTGAAATGAATTATGCCGAAAAAATAAAAGTCTATGTAATATTTTCCTGAAAATATCTTAGAAAACAGGGAAATTATTTACAAGTATGGTTTGTATATTATCACATGAGCATCATATAAATGTGCAAGAAAGTTAGTAAAAAATGAAAAATATCAATGAAGCAAAGCAAGCATTATATAGTGCTCATTGTACATTTTTGTTAATCAAGGCAAAATAGCTTTGAAAAGACCTTGGAATTCCCAGAAGAATCTGTATCTAGAAATTAGTAACAAAAAAGCTGGCAGAAATGAAACACAGTTAAATACATTTGAGGATACTGACCTTCTGACTCTCAGACTCACTGTGAGCAAAGGTAATTTTCATTAAATCCAGGGAAGAGATACATTTGTACTAGACTGCAGGATGGATACCTACATGTACACTAAAGCACAAAGGATTCCCTAGTAGATTATCACAGTTATTTTCATCCATGTGGATTAGAGTGAATATGTTAAATAACTTATAATTCTGTTCAATTTAGTCACATTGCAATTTATGTGTTCATCAGAAGCCAACATTAGGGAATTAACAATAAATAATTATTGACTCTTTTTTCATAATGCCACATTTTTAACAAGCAAAAGAAAATTTACTGGATGTTGATGTCTCATTATACCTGGCATGTAATTTATTTCTCTGTTGGAGTTGAGTTATCAACTGTTTTTGTCCATGCAGAGAAAATGTTCCTACCTAAGAAACCAATACAAGAAACAGGTGGGAAGCTGGAAAGCTTAATTGAAAGTCTAAGTTAGGCTGTCACTTTGATTCAAACAAAAAGACCCCATTGTATCATTTCTTATTCAACTACACAAAATCTGACAGTTAATTATATACTGATTAGTATACAGTATAACAACATATAGTGTATCAGAATATAGTAATATACAACATACTGGAAGAAAGGGACCTATTATAGCATTTTCCTAGTTACTTTTCTCATTGCTGAGACAAAATATCCAACACTCACAATTTAAGGGAGGGAAGGTTTATTAGCTCATAGTTTGCAGAGATTTTAGTCTGTAATCAGCAGTCTGTAACAGCAGAGGGGCATCGCAGAGAACCAGTTCATGGCAGGCAGAAGGTAGCAAAAAGCAACAAGGAATGATAACCACAGCTCTTTCTATACCTTATATCTTATCCAAGCTACTTAAGGTGAGTAGCACTCATACCCTTAATACTAGTGTCCTTGACACTAGCATTGCACCATGAATCAATCCCACATCACACACTCTGAAAAAGCCCCACCTATGACTGCATGAGGCTTTAGGGGGACATCTAGACACAAGACATAACATTTATTATTAGACTTTGTGGTATCTCAAAGGAAACTATACTGATAAGCTACAAATAACAAAAATATTTGATGAATTTTATGAAGTTCAAATAATATAGTCATAATTACAATAAAATAGTGGTTCTTTCAACAGTTGTTGTCAGTAAACAATTCAGGTAGCTACAATCTATTTTTGTCACATTATTGGTGCTTAACTGCCAAATAAAATCCACCATAGTAACTTTAATGAAAGTTGTATATTATTTTGTGAAGTCCCAAATGAAAAAATTTCCTCTGAATATTTAAAACCAAGGTACACAAACCTACTCTACAAAATATTTATAATTGAGAAAATAAAAGGTAGCCTTTCAAAAAATCATCAATAATGGTGATAATGGTGAGGATTTACTGTGATCAAAGCATTGTCAATATTGCACATGGTGTCTCTTCATAGTAGTTGAATGAGATAAGAAGTATCAATCTCCATTTTACTCTGAGAAAACTGAGGCCTACTGAAATAAACTTTCAGATCACCCAGCTAGTTAGTGAAAGAACCAGGATTCTAACCCAAGTAATCTGGTGCCAGAGGGTGAGTATTAACCTCGCAGGGGACAGGAACCATCGGCTCCAGGACACAGGAAAGCACCATTCTCTATAGCCAAAGTGGAACTGAGATACAAAAGGATTCACAATTTAAGTATATGAGACAATCAGTGGACACTATGCAACACTGTAACATAAAGATATTAATATTAAAGCAATGTGCTTCCAAGATATATTTCTCTTTGGCATAATTTGGCAAAGGAGATAGAAAAAACTATACATTAGAAGAATACATGTATTTGAATAAATGCATCTGGAAGCCCTATATTTTAAAAGTGGAAGTTTGCCAGACATTTGATTAAATCTTTTGCAAAGATTCTCCCCTGCTCCTGAAATCGAAAATCTATTAACTTGTTTCCCAAATTAATTCCATTAAAGAGTAAACAGTAGTACCTTATGGTATTTTCCATTGTATGGAAAAATATTTTCTTCTAACTTCATGCTTTAACGGCTTCCTGGACAAGACTAAATTAAGAAAACCCAATGCTTACACACCAATTTATAGAAAAAGCTGATGCAATTTCTTGTGGAAAAAATGACCCCTGAAAAATCAAACTGTGGGGTTGATTCTGTTCTGAAATATATAAGTCCACTGTAACTGATTTTTGAAGACATAAATTTATGGAAACAGAAGGCACAAAGGCACAAGTACTAGAGGCAAAAGAAAACAGTGAAGCTGATCAATTCTCAGAGATCATAAAATCCAATGTTATTTAGACCAACTTCAATTTTTAACATACTGATGAAAGAAAATGACAAAAGAAAAAGTTTAACACTCATTCTACAGTCTTTATATTCTGAATAACCCAGGCTTCCTTCATTTTATCTAATTTTAGTGTGCTTTTTTTCTTAGTGATAACCTAAAAACTTAATACGAATGGAGAATAGCTTTTCAATTTCAGATGTTGATTTCAGTGTCTCTCTTAGGAGTGTGACCTACTTTATAGCTCTACTTTTTGCAATACGCAACCTGACTACAAACGAGGCTTTACGGATCATGAATATGGCAGATAGAGATGTTCCTGTTCCATAGTACTATCGATGAAGAAATACAGATAACTTTAACAAACCTATATTCACTACTATCAGGATAATTAAGGCTAATGATCTTTAAGGTAGGAAGAACCATCCAAGTAATCCATTAAGTACTGTTAACCACAGTTTAAGAAGTTCAGAAAGATGTCTTAGAGTTCTTCCATGGGAGGTTTTGAAAACAAGCTTCCAGCTCACTTCTTTCACATTGTTGCAAACCTGATCATTTTTCTACTTTAAAAGTTTATGTGCAGTATCTACTTACTCACTTGATGAAACTTACTTTGTATACTTTGGGAACATGTACTTATGTTTTATCCCAATTTAAAATATTTGAGTACAGGAACCGAGGATTTAGCTCAGTGGTGCCGCCACCTGCCTTGCAAGTGCAAGGTCCCGAGTTCAATCCCCGGTACCCCCCCAAAAAAACAAACAAAAAAAACCCCAAAATATATATATATTTGAGACCAGTCACTCAGCTTTTTCTTTTTTAAAAATTGATATACTGGGGATTGAACCCGGTGCCTTGAGCATGCTAAGCCAGTGATCTACCACAGAGCTACATCACAAGTCCTAAATATTTTTCTTTTTAACACAGCATGTTAGATAGATATGTATAAATACTAACACACAGACACACACAACCAAATAAATCTTTAAGAAGACAGAGAAAAATAATGTAACATTTTTAAGTGTTCCCTATGTGCTAAGCCAGCACTTCAATCTTTTGAATCTTCATAAACATTAATCCTACCTATTATTATTTAACCCTGTTTAGATGTTTTGCACCCATTTTACAGATGGGAAAATTTAGCTGAATGTGAAGCCAAGCTTTAACTTCAGGCTTTCTGACTTTCAAACATGCACTTTCAACCATACAATATTATGTCCAAACACTGGAGACATTTCAGAAGTACTAGATATCTTAAATATAAAAACTGAAGGGTCTTACAGATTATCCAGTTTCAGGGTCACGTGCATAGGACTTAAGTGGAACTAATGCTGATTGACTTAAGCAGCAATAATGCTCAGCTATAATTTTTCCCTGACTCTGTCTTCCTAAGGTCTTCAAAATTTCTGCTTCTTTCCAAATCAGAGCTGTTGCATTTATCTACATTAGCAATTACCTTGGGTCTCTCCCATTTACCGCATTCTGGGATTTTACTATGTGCTGCTTCATCTTTTAAGTTTTCACACTCAAAGTCCTCTTTGTCTTAGAGAAAAGTAATACTAGGTTTAATGAGAAGAAACCTGAATCCTGTCTGTTTCTACCTTGTTATGTGAGGCATCTTTCAATAAGTACATGATGACAATGCCAACACAGGGATGATTTATATAGTCAGTGCAACTGACATGAGGAACAGAAAATAAGACTGGGGTTAAAAAAAAACCCAAAAAAGGCAATAAGGAGTACAGCACTAAGGCAAAGAGTTCTTTTTAAGAGTATAATAATTTAAACATTTAAATGAGATTTTTCTTTCAAAGTAAGCCCTTTGGAATGTTATCCAGCAGTTTGGGGATCTGTATCATGTAATTTTAGGTGTGGTGCAGATCTTCATCTTTGTAGAATGAAATTTATTTCTGGAAATATATACACATATTTGTAGTAATACACATATTTGTAGTAAAAAATATTAGTGCATTTAGACATTTATACTGTGTTAACACTAATTAAAAATAAGAATCTGGTACATGATAATACGATCATTTTCATGTGGTATGTAATGAAGCTCTAGAGGTAATTCTATAGAAGGAATTTCAAAATGTTTTGATCATTATTGATGATACTGACATGTTTATGGCTCCCTGAGGATTTGCAAAAAAATAAGTATTATGATATAAAATATTGAAAGAAATTTTCATCAATATCTTCTTCAAGTGACAGGAGTACGTTCTCCCTCACAATATTACAGCTGAATGGGAAAAGAATATACAACATAACATCCAAGAATCTGCTATACAGACCTGGGCTGGGTATACCATAAGCAGTGAAGGCAAAAAACAATGAATGGACATTTCACTGAAACAGAATCCATAGGAATGATGAGTAACTGATGGACAATAATTGCTACTGACAGAGAAGGCTGGTCTATGGCTACAAGAAATGGAGCTGCTTTCTACATTTAAAAGGTCAATACCCATGCTAAAACTAGCAAACAGATCCCTTGACTACAAATTATAAATGTCACATGTATTCAGTACAGAAAATATTTTTGATCCAACATAGGTCCCTTCATTCACAATTGCACAAGAACTAATCCACTTTCAAGTAAATTGATAATTATATTACTTTTTAAAAGAAAAGACAAACTATAGGGCCAGGGATTTAGCTCAGTGGTTTCTCTGCCTGCTGTGCAAGCGCAAGGACCCAAGTTCGATCCTTGGTACCAAAAAAACAAAAAACAAAAAACAAAAAAACTAACTATAATCACCTATTCCCAGAGGGTAGGTAACATCACCAATCAAAACACAGAATAGATTCTATACTAAGCAATTTATTTACTCTAGCACTGACAGAGAACCCAATTCAGTGACTTCTACTCTTAAAAAATTCCAATCAAATCTATATTTGGTAATTAGTTTGCAGAAAAACCAATACGTTAAGTCAAGAATTCTTATTTAACAAATATTTAAGAAGTCAAATTTCTATTTTAAATTAGTCAATTTCATAAAAGTATTTATCTCCTCTTCCTCCCCAGACCCTTTAAAAACAGTGAACATGTAAATCATAAAGTCACAGAGAATGGAAGCAAATACCATTAGTGGATGAATGACTTCAACAAACTCTCAAACAGTGGAAATCATCCTGAGATCTGGTAAAAGAATGAAGGATGGGGAAATTCAAAGTTAATGAAAGGATCGTTAAGACATTTTTTAGCACTCCCCATGCACCTGGCACAATTTTGGTACTGAGTGAACAACAATGAAGAAAACAGCAATGAACTCACAAATACACTCATTAGTGAAGACAGAAAACTGAAAAAATAAATGTGCGTGATAGTTAATTGGAATGTCACCTTGAATGGACAGAGGATTACATCCTAATGAATACAATGTGTAAATTAGTACGTTAGATGGTATGAAATATTGTGGAGAAAAATAAATTAGGGAAGGAGAACAGAAAGTAAAAGAGTTATAAAACTTTAGGCAGGATGGAGCTGAGAAAGGCATCACAGAGACGCTGGTATATAAGCAAAGACTTAAGGCAAGTGAGGGAGCAAGCTGTGTGGGTATCAGGAATGTAGTAGATTATATCTTTCCTCCTGGCCTCATCACACTTTCCTGAAATATTGACTTTGGGCTCAGCATGCTTGGATCAATGGAATATGAGTTCATGTGGGGGTGTATCATATCTAAGAAGTTTTAAATGCACTTTCTAGATCTGATGTTGTCCCTTCTTGAGTTTTTTGCTCTCTACTATGAAAGCAACATATTAGATAGATTAACTGATCTTCAAATGAGATTTGTGAAGTTGAACCTAGACAATTCCAGGACTGCCTTTAACAACCTATCATTGTTAATTAATATAATTTCTTGAGATCTAGGATTGTTTGTTGGGGTAGTACACTGTAATAAATGCATTCTGGTGAGAAGGAATAGAAAATGCAAAAGACAGAAAATGCAAAGACTCAGAGGCAGAAGAATAACTAACCTACAGAAGAAATAGTTAAGAGGCCAGAAAAACTGGCAAGGAATAAATGAGAGGCAGAGTCTGCACCTAACCCACTGGGGCAATGAGAAGAAAGCTGATTCAGACTGTATCACCCTGGAGAGGCTAAAGACAGGAAGCTCCAGGTAAGACAAATGACAGAGAACTTTGGGAGAATATTGGGGAACAAGCTGAAAGTATAAATATAGAAACATTCCTATCCAATGTAAACAATCTCTCTATCCACATGTACACACTCTCTCCAACCTCCACACTACAGAGAATGGGAAGATTTTGGGACTTGGGGAACCCAGGTATGATGGAAGGCAGAGGTGAGATGGAGAGTTAAAACAAAAGTGAATTGTAGCTATAAAGAAAGTATCTATACTATCAATACTGATCAAAACATTTTTAAATTCTTCCTTTAAAATTATTTTTAGAGCCTCCTTACAGACCATATAAAAATGATCTTATTATCATGTACCACATTATTACTAACTAGACAGTGTTAACACAGTATAAATGTCTATGTGCCCTAGCATTTCACTGCAAATAATGTGTATGTTTCCAGAAATAAATTTCATTCTGCAAAGATGAAGATCTGCATCACACCTAAAACTAAATATATAACTAACAAATAAGTAGTTAAAAGTATTAACAGTAGCTGTTTCTGGAAAGGGAAATAGGGTGGAGTGAGAGATTATAATTTTTCATGTAAGCCTTTTGGTAGTATTTAACTTACTATGTAGGTGAATCAACTATTTTTTCAATTTAAAATTTTTTATTAGTACATGTTTGCACTACATAATGATTACATTTATTGCAGGGAGTAGGTACATGTGCATGGCATCTTAATTCTTTTTATTCCTCTTCTCATTCTCTCCTTCCCTCTTTTCATCTCTAGTCCCCCTACTCCTTCCCCTCTGCAACAGATCTACCTCCCTGATTCCAACTATCTTTGATTTTGTCCTTAAATTATTTACAGTTTGAGTTTCTCATTAAATAATTTATGAAAGAATAAATACTTTAAAATGACATAATTCACTCTTGCAAAAGCTCTGCTAATTATATTACCTGCTTGATATTTATAAAGTCTGGGTAAAATACCCTGTTAATGTACCTATGATGTAAGGTAATAAGACTAACGGCAAAGGCAATTATATGTGATGCAGGGATCAATGAAACTCCTCGACCTTTAGACATAGCTTTAGCTAATTTTTTAATCTCAATAGCTCTTTCAAACTTTGGATTTCTCTCTCTTTATCTAACAGTTCTTTCACTGCCTACTGACTAATTTAATGTTGATCGTCCATATGACTGTGCTAACCACTCTAATAAACAGGATGATAGTATTATTCCTGAACTAAAGATATTATTTGTATTATTTGGCTGTAACTGCCCAAGTAAGAAAAACATTTGCTTGATATAACTTTTTTGAGGTTGTAAGAGTGGATCAAATCATCCTATGACCAATGCTGTCTGTCCTTCTCTTTACTTTTGACATATGTAAATAATAGATGTTCATCACTCTAAACATTAACATTAAAGACACAAAGAACAATTAAATAAAATCTCCCCAACTCTATCCACTCAGAAATGTATATGGTTACCACTTAGTATATGTTCTTTCAGACTTTTCCCATTCAAAGGTAACTGCAAATATATTAAATAGGAACATAATGTATGTGCTCTTCTATAATCTATTTTTCCACTTAATATATCATATATTCTTTTAATAATTATTGAAGATCACTTATATCTAAATCTAAGCTTCAAAGATTATGTTAAACTATGTAATTTATTTAATCAATCTCTCATTGTGATGGCCACTGAGATTTTCATATTTTCTCTCTCCATACATATACATATATATATTTAAATTTTTTACTTAGAATGAATTCCTAGAAATCCAAGTAAACTTTACTAAATAAAATGATATAGGCTTTAAAGATTTTAAATATATATTGCTAAATTATGCTCCTTAAAAGGTTCATCTGTTAATTCCTATGAGAAATCTATGACAGTGACATTAACAAACAACCTTTAAAAATCTTTGCCAATGTGAGAAATAAAACAATTTCCCTGTGGTTTTATTTCAGTTTTATTGATCATTAATAATGCGAAGCATCTTTTTCATGGTTCTTAGCTACTCTTGTCTCTTATGAATTTTTAGTTTTCTATTGTGTATTTTTAAATTTATTGATTTACAAAAAGTTTTTATATACTAAAAATATCAACTCTCTGTCATACTTGCAAACAACTCATTTACCTCTTTCTATAACTTCTTTTTACATTTAGTCTCTGGATGGAGAGTTTATGGTAAAAATGTAATGCTTTCTTTCAATACAGGAAGCTATTCTGAATACAGTAAATTTGTATATCATTACTTATGCCTTTGATGATTAGTAAGTGAAACATATGACTGAGTATGGCTGCTGATGAACTTATCAGGTCTGCTGATATGTCTAAATTAAGGTAGCAATCACTCTTTTCCTCTCGCTCCATTTTTCCTAGTCCAAAAACCTACTTGGCACCATGTCAGCATAAACCATAGTCTAGGGACCAGAAAGCAAAAAAAGGGAAAAAAGCAAATTTTAAATACAGCTTCAGAAGTAAAATTAAAAGTAGTTTGTAGGACTAGCACAAAAATTATTTTAAGGCTATACTAGCTTGTACTCTTGCCTATAATGTAAAAACACAATGATGTATTTGGGGTTGGGAGGCAAAAGAAGAGACAGAGCATGAGGAAAGTCAAGATCAATATTGCATATGCTAAGTTTACACTATAAATAAAGTAAGCTAAAATCATGTAAGTTTCTCATAACTTTGTTTTTGTTTTTGTTTTCTGGTACCAGGGATAGAACACAGGATCTTGCGCTTGCGAGGCAGGTGAGGTGCCACTGAGCTAAATCCCTAGCCCTCTCATAACCACTGATAAAACACATTTTTAAGATGGTCTTTGGAACATAATCCAATTCCCTATCTTCCTTATCCAATTCATTGATCAACTCCAAAATTTTACTGAAGCTCATTTTATTAGGTCATAGCTACTCAAGTACTTAATTCCTAGATTCTATGCTTCTTATAGCAGCTTCAGGCACAGACCAGAACAACTTCTGACACTTAGGAGCAATATTTTGATGATTATGTAAGCCAGATGTCATATAAGTGCCTAATGTAAAAAAATTACTTTTCACTCTTGGATTCTGGCCCTGTAGCTATATTAAAAGGTACATGATAGAAAAAAAGTTTTCTGTTTTCCTTTACAAACACATAGCAACTTCATAATGACACTTGCCACACAAAGTTTATGTATATAATATTATTATAATCTGTAAAAAATCTAAGGAAACAATATATCCTGAGAGAAGATTACTGAGTATTTTAATAGTTGAGAATCTGGCCAGTGGTTGGGCCTAAACAATTTTCTATTAGTCAGTAAACTCTCTTAAACTGCATATCCTATCACAGTAGTCTGTTTCTATTAGTTCCCAAGTGCTGTGAGCAATGAGAGCTCTAGAACTTCTTAATAGTAGGAGCCTCAGTAATTGTCTTAATGAATGTGCATTGCAAGCACACTTTTTACTTACCCCACTTATTTGTTGTGACTTTGGGGTAAATAATGAAAATGATGGTAAAAGTATACAGCGATGGGCTGAGCTGACACAGACTTAATGAATGGAATCAGAAAAGAGACAGGAGATTCCCTCTTTTTAGTATTTTTTTTGTCTTTATACTGCCAGCCAAATCCAGAGATCATGCTCATGTATGGTAGGCAGCTTTTCATTGACAGTAACACAGACCTAGGTTCAAATACTATACAGTCTCCTATCCTGTGATGCTGAGAAAGTCATGTGTTTACTGGAACTCCTGTGAGATGAGCTGTGCCATTTGAACTGTGAAATGAGTACTTCAGAACCTAATTGTGAAAATTAAATGTTCAAGTATCTTTTGCAACCAAGACTTTAACATATATGTCCTTCTTATTACTTACACATTAAGAATGAATTTGTTAGCCTCCAATTTTAATAGCAGAGTTCAGATCACCCTGGCTTAAATAATCTCAGTCTTCCATTTCCCTTATTTTCAGAGAAACAGTGTTTTATCAAGTCAAATCATTTCACAGTTTTGTCACTATTTATAAATAGTGAATGACCACATAGTCAAAAAATTATACCTTTACTTTCAGGGCTTTTCCAGAATTATATTACAAAGTACCTACAAGTTCACATAAATGCTTAATCTAAGACACAACTACTTAGCTCTCTGAGGAAACTTACCCAATGATTAAGTTTGCAGAGATGTTGCCTAATAAGCTATCCTATGAATTGCATTAAAATCTAGAATTTTAAAAAAATGTCTCTTTAAAAATGTCCTGAGAAAATAATAAAATTTACAAGTGCATAGGAAGCTACTGAAAAAGCTAATGGGAGAAAAGTTTTTGGAAGATTTTGCCAAATTTGGTACCATCTCAGTGAAACATAATTAGAGTAATCAGAAGAGATCACGACACAGAGCCTGGAGAACAGCATAAATATTCCACCATGTGTACAGAATTCTCAAGAAGTGAGGATAAGTGATGAGGAGCAGTTTTCCTAATAGGCCTTAATTTCTAAGCTAAATTTAATGTGTGTTAATTATCATCAACATCAAAAACAGTTACATTTTGGGTGCCTTACTTGATGTTAGAGAAAGACATTACATGAATCAGCACCTTCATTTCAAGAAGGTTATATCTTAGATATATTTTGACCCTACAAACTTTTGAGCTCATAGCCTCAACTCTTATGACTAGAAGGTGTTATGTGGTGAGGACATTACCGCCTCCTGTTAATTTTGAACAGGAAAAGCATTATATGGACTGATGTCTACATGGACTTCAATCATTCCTTCTTCACTTCTCAGGACCTATATTTTCATAATTCATATTGTATACTTCCCAATAATTTTTTTGTAGAGGATTTATATGTGCAGTGCTCTTTGAAATTCCTATCTAATCTATACAAATCTATGTTTAAATATCTACCTGGGATTTCTTTTTATAAAAAAGAATAAAACTGATAGACTGATAGCACTGGCATCTATGTCTAATCATATCAGAAGCATAAAATTGCTGCCTGTTTTTTAAAAAGTCAGGTTGTCTATGAATAGTCCTCTAATATTAGAAATGTAATTCCAGAGTTTAGCGCCTGTTTGAATTGATTAGGAAAATTGCCGCTTGTACAAACATTCAATTTCATACCCTTAACCACTAAAGTGCTATGTGAAGCAGTGTATTTTTTAAAAAACTGTTTTAAAAGGTATTAAAAGATATATTTAAATTCAAATTCTCTAGCATTTTGTTATTTAGCATAGTAGACTAAAAGTAAATTTCTAGTATTTAGTATGGTTGAAAAGAAAATAGCTATAAGTACACGGCTCCCAGTGTACTGTATAGTATAATGAGAAACTGTTCTGGAAAATTCAGAGCTCAAAAGATTTGTCAGTTATTTAATATTACAAAGTTTACATTTGTAATAGTACATATTATATTTGTAATATACATCCTTTTGTGTTCTACATCCTCATTAGCTATAAAGCTCAAAATCCAGAAAATATTCAGGATGTGTTTGATCCAAGTTTCACAATCAATCATTACCTACTAATGATTTTAACTATTTATTTTGCACAACAAAAATTTCTTCCAGCCATTTTAGTAATTGTTTACTATCCTAACACATGTGGCTTCAATTTGTCCTTTCTTACAGATTTTTATGATAAATCTCAAAGCAAATTCAGCAGAAGCTGTTCTGTGAAAATAAGCAGTTACGCTTATATTTTAAGTTTCTACTGTGAATAGATACGACAGATTTTTAATGAAGCTACAATGGAGAAAGAAAACAAAGTAAATAAAAGCAAGTAGCTGTGCATTGCACTAAAATTTACAATGACTATAACAAGCAGAAATCAATCCAATCTCTCACTAGAACAATCTCCATTTTCTTACAAAGCACAAAATCACTTGAGCTGAAAGACAACAAAATACCCGAGATATACACATCAACTAATTAAAGGCTGATTTTATACAACAGAGAAAAACAGCTCCTTTCTATGTGTCCAAAGTAATTTTTTTCCTTGTAGAAAAATGTTCTCTTTAAGTGACTTGACTGAATTTCTGTATATCATTTATGTAAAAGGGAGGTAAGGGGAAGCAGGCAAAATAACATTCAAGTCCCTAAATAAATAAGCTCTGTTTAAAAGGGCAAGACTGATTCACTACTTTAATGGTGGCTTCTATTAAGCTGGCATAGTATATTAAGCCACTTCAAACTACTGGCAGAACATGGCTAAACTAAGAACAGTGTGATTGGCCCCTTTTTAAAAAAAGGCCTGGACATACACACAAACTTTAATTCCATCATTCAATAAGAAAATGCTGAATAAATTAACTTTTTAAAAGGGCCATTATACCTTAGTTCCTCATTACAGATCTCATTACAGACTGTCTTTATAATGCTCACCTGACAATATCATGTAAAATGCTTAGCTTCTAAGGTCAGTCTAAATAAGAGAACAATTCTCCTATTTATAGCAAAGGATGAACTTTTCTCATTTAGATGTTTAAGCAGCTAACCCCTGAGTTTAATGTAATTAGGGAAGGGATATTCAATTTACAGTATCCACAAGTAATGATAATTAAATTGATCCAAAAAAGCTGTTGGTAAGCATAAGATACCTTTGTAATTACAACCCGTTTTCAAAATGACTTTAGTACTGTGAACTTGAAGCATTTCAGCAAATGAAGGCCAATACACATAAAACGAAAACTACAGTAGCTTAAAAGCTAGGCTGTTTAACATAATGAGCAGCTCTACCAGAGGGAAATCTCAAAAACATTCTATAACTCACCACGACAGCCTATGTTTTCTCCTTTCCTCTCACAAACATCCATTAAAAATTTGCAAGATAGTCTTCATTTTCACCAAATAAATTCTTCATTACTGTAATCATTTTTTTCAATTTTAAAGGAAACTAAAGAAACAGTTTCCTCATTTCTCCACTATTAAAGTGGCTGATCACTAGCTTCAGTTCTGTGTTTATTTGAAAGAACAGATGAGAGATATGAATATGAAACCATTTTCCCTGTGAGTCCTGAAGATTAGCTAGGTCAGCATTCCACCAGGACCAAGGTGAAAAATAAACAAATAACCGTGTTCACAGCAGCTGCAGCGATCAGTCTCTGGAAAATTATTCAGGCATTATGAGAAAGACGATATTAAATGCTGCCACTTGCAGCTTCACGGCTCTCTGAATATTCGCATCAGAAAAGGATGAGCACTTAAGGGGTATCATCAGAGAGCTCGCCTATCTGAGCATCTTCCATTAAGTTTGTGCCTTAAAGGAGGAAGGCGGGAACCTGTGCCTGACAGGCAAAAGGCTTGTCATAATTCATTAATATCACAGCTTTGCTCAGGTTCCCTTCAATGAGGAAGGCAAGAAGCCTATGAAAAAGTGCTGAGCACAGAACTCCTTCAAAGATGCTGCTATAATAAGTTGGTACTTCTTGGTCCTACTGCACTAGAGGCTAAAGACCTTCAAGAGTAAGTACTTCCTATGAGAAAGGTGATCTAATAACCATCATCTCACTACTGTATAAACCAACAATTCCTGCTCAAATCACAAAAGGATAGGTTAAGTGAAATATTTTAAAACACTGCCCAAATATGAAAGTCTGGAAGTTCCTAGTACTAGTAAGGCATATATCTTAAAGTAAATCACAGATAAAATGTATTAAATTGAGGAAAAGATGACTGGTCCAAAAAAAATGGCAGAAATCTGGATAACGAAACTCCCAATATTGCTATTTCTTTTGACAAAAAAAATTTTAAGGGACCATACAGAAACACTAGTTTTTAAATTATTTCAATTAAACAAGTAATTTAATATAAATGAATTATATAGGAAAAACCTTTTAGTCAGTAGTAATAGTCACCTGTTTTTCCAACACAATATCATATACTGGTATCTTTTCAGTTTTCTCTCCTAGTTCACTGCTTACCCTACTAAAAAATCTATAATGTGGCCCAGTATTTACTCTGTTTTCATTTATATGGCAAAAAATAAGAGATTAGAAAACTAAAGAGTAAGACACCCATCTGCAAATCAGCAGAAAAGAATCCAATTAGTCATAAAAACAGTAGCAGTAAAAGGGGAATATGTAAAGACTTGCATTTCAATTTTATTAATTTTACTTTATTTTAAAAAGTAAATAAAAAGTTATCTGTTCTATTAAATAAAACAATGAAGACAGAGGGTTATATATTTTTGAACATTAACATTTTTACAATTCTAGGTAAACATGGTCTTGGGTTGGTGAATCAATTACAGAATTTTACATAACTGTTATTAACTTTATTTTAAACTAACTTTAAATATGATAATATCTATCATTTAAAGCACATAAAATCAAGACTTAGCATTAATGTATATAATGATCATGAAGGTACAATCTGACTGAACAGAAATCAATAGTGGTATTTAATGACTTCATGAAGAAAATAAATGACCCTCACACCCTTAATGGATTAATGTGAGTTATGAGCAACACAACATAACATAATGCTGACACAGTCTCACTCAAAGTGCTATCACTTTTCATATGAGTGCCTTAAAGCCTTATCAAAGGAAATTGTGTTTTAATGCTATTTCAGGTGCCATTTTTGAGAGGATTTTTACAATCCCATTTCATAAAGCATAAAGCATGCTCTGAATTGCTACAAGGAGCTTCTGTCATTGGCACATGTACTAGGTCACCCTTTGAAAGCTTTCCAACAAAATGAAATCCTAAATACATAAAAGGATAACAATTTATAATATTATCAAACCACTAGTTTATTGTAGTTTATGTTCTTTGAATACATATTTCCTTAATGTTACTCTCAGAATGTTCTTTTTTTTCCCCAAAGAAATAAACCCATGCTACATACATGCATCTTGGCTAATTTCACAACATAAAACACAAGTGCTTCAAAGACACTTATAAATGGCTCGATGATCAAAGTATACCAAAAGAAGCTTCAGCAAGAAGCTGATATGCAGCTATTACTTTGTAGTCATTAAATTTTCTAGGAAGTTTAAGCAAGGAGGAATTTTTCTTTCCTTCTAATAATTAACTGTCCTTAAATAGGAAAAATGCCATGACTCTTCTCCTTGTGGAATCAAATCGTAGGAAAATATGAACCCATATAAAAAAGCCCCTCCCCTTCCTTTCACTCCCTGAATAGATGTTAAAATACCTAGCCTTACAGAATCATCCACACATAGTTTGGTTTTTGGCTGTTAAAAATATGCTGATAGTGATGAAATAAAAAAAATTTTTTTACAAGCTTTAAAAGAAGAGCTTTAATGAACTGAGGTTTCCAGAATAGTAAAAGCCCATGCTGAAACAATTCAGTTCCATCCTTGGCTAACAACGAGATTCTACCACCTACCTGACTTGGACCCGAAGTGTCCTGGAGAACATATTTTTAAAAATTGAACACTTTTCTCCCTTTATAGAATTTAATTTAAAACTTCTCCCGTACAGACCAAATTCAACTCAATGAAAATATAAGCAAACCTAAGTGGAAGATAGTGCAAAGGAGAACTCAGGATTTACATAATAAAACAAAAAATAGCACAGTCATTATTTAGTTTTTGCAAATCTCATTGAAATTTGCAACGTTTCATACAAGTATCACGTAACAGTAGTTAACAGAGGTTAGGAGAACATAACAATACTCTTTCTCTTAGAAAATATAACAAAAATATAATTTTTAACAGTTTCACTCTCAAATAGTTCTCTGCAGTAAAATGCCCTATTTGCTGTTAAATAGGTCTATCATGAGAATGTAAATTCTGAATATTCTATGAAGCACTGTTAAACTTTCATATTGACGTATATTCAAGTTCTTAAAAAATATTTAAAACAACTATTTTTCTGTTACTATTTTATCATTTCCAAGAGGTTTTTAAGGATCTTGAGAGAATATTTTTAAAGGTATCTACTAGTATTACTAGTCAAGAATACAACAACAAAAAATGTAGGTAGAGGAAAGACTTAATATTTTGTCCAATATTCATGTTAATCACCCTAACAGTAAAAACTCACATGAACTTTAAGATACAATATGCCATGAAAGTCTCAACATGGAAAGCTGTCACAAAAATGCTGTAAGTATGCAATACTTTGCAAAGATTTTAATTCCTATCAAGTATTTGAAACCAATATCAATAGGAATAGCCAAAATATCTTGAAGCTGTAATTCAGTTTATTATTATTTTCTCTAACATAATTTATAATTCATTTCTGACTGATTCAGCAGTCACTGAGCAAAACTTTCAGTAACCTCTCAAAAGATTTGGCACAAACAAAAAAGTTCAGAATAGGAACAAATGTTCAACAACGTAAGAAGCTACTATTTCTAAATATTTCTAAAAATAGTACGGTTTCAAGTTTTCACTGGCTTAGAATTTTCATGAAACAAAACGGAAAAATTCTTAAGATAGAACCAGGAAACTATAGCTAAAGATTCCTGACTGACATGAATATTACTTCCTTTATCCCAAAGGATATAATAACGTCTCAAGCAAATGTAGCATCATGATTAGGTATAATTGACTTTGTCTTTTAATTTTTAAGACAATCTATAAATTATGGATTGTTGTGTCAACTGGAAGACAGTTTTTGTCACCATATCATATATCCCATTATTATAATCAAAACCAAGTTCCTATCAGGATTACTCTGCAGTCTGCTACACTTTAAATCACTTCAGGAAGTGTTAGTTTATATTACTGAACCACACTGCATAATTTTAACATATGCTGTCATAATTCTAGCATGGCTTCAAATACTTCAAAAATGTGTAGTACCAGTAGGAATTAACAAAGGAATACTAGGATTGCAAATTTATAAAGAGAGATCCTATCCGCATTGTCTCGTTTTGAGAACCACACTATCTTGCTACCTCTTTCTGCTCTGCACTCTGGCTCCAGTCCATCTTCTTCCTTCTGCTCAGCACACCTGCTGGGAGACGCAGTCCACTGCCATTCCTCTGAAATTAATGGAATGCTAGTATGTACCTATTCTTCTCAGCTGCTCAGCAGGTGTACTTTACCTGGAACATTGGGAATCAGTGAAGCAACTGAAAGGGAAGGATTTATTTCTATCTTCTAATTACTGTTCTGCATCCCAATCCTTTCCTTCTTACTTTACACCTATGTCCATGGCAGCACCTGCTGACAGTGTAATGCAATACTAGTACATATTTCCTCATGTCAAAAGTAGATTCTCTAGGTGTCCTACATTAAAATCTATGGTAAAGTATTTAAAGCTAATAAAAAGTACACCATTGAGACTTTTTATAATCTACTGAATATAATTCACATTTAAAAGACTGGAGAAAAATAACATTATTTTCACCATGTTTCAAAAATTTCAGTTTAATACTTTAGTAAATTTAAAAATACCACCTACCACTATCACTTTAACATTAGCATGATACACTAACAAAATTTATACACATCTGAAGCTAGTATTTTATAAATATAAATGTTAATTGGGGTCGGGGATTCCATGTTAGAGCACATGCTTAGCATGTACAAGGTCCTAAGTTCAACCCCAACGCCAACGCCAAGAAAAAAGAAACTGAATTAATACTCATGGCTAATGAGTTTGAAAGTTTTAATAACTTTTAAAAAATATATGTATGTACATAAATTTCACTGCCTTTTTTTTTTTTTTTTTGGCACGGGGGATCAAACTCTGGTCCTTGTGCTTACGGGCCAGGCAGCAGAACCACTGAGCCAAATCCCTGGCCCTTTACTGCATATTCTTAAAGTACTAAAACTAAACCAACAGGCAATACTGTTTGATAATATTCAGTGATATCTATGTAGTGAAATTCATTCACTACTCTTACAAGCTTCCATGGATTTCAAACTAAACCATATCTCCTAAACTTTACTGAGGATATTTGTCCTGTAATAGTTTTTGAAAATAGTTTTCTGCCTTAAAGTTTACTTTGTTAATTAAAAAAACTTATTATATTCAAAGAAAAACTTCATTATAAATTTTTATTTGCAAAATAGTACTTAAAAATCAAAAGTAGTCTTCCTAAGCCTCAATACCTACCTAGGTCAGTAAAATTTGAAGTTCTCACTGATTTACTAGAGTGTTCTGAAGTAGGAGACAGAAAGTGCCACATACACCTGCATAAATTAAATTCTCTTTCCTTTTCTTGAAGTTGTTCCTTACCATCCACTATGTGCACTATCCTGGAAAGTCAAGAGGAGAGATGAGAAAAAGATATGTATGCATAAAGCAGACACTGAAGTGGGTAAAAGGGTTCTGATATCATGTTTGCTGTTCCAGGGCCAAGCCAACAAGTGAAGCTCAACAGGATGGCTCAGATGAAACCAAAGTTCCCAACAAGGCCCTTTATTTTGTATGAATGAACCCAGAAACAATTTCAAGGACTCTATCATTCAGAAAAGCATTTATTTAAAGGGTATTTATTCAAGTAATTTTTTAACATAACTAAAATAAATGACAGTGATATTTAGTTTCAAACAACAATTTAAGCACAGCCTATTATATTTACTTTTCACAAATCAAAAGTTGTAACTAAGAGTACACCAATGTTTTCCTTATTTTCTTACATCATCACACACCATCCACAACATGGTATGTCTTTGGTGAGCTCTTGATTCAGAAGGCCTAGTACAGAACAGTAATGGGGAATGCTATTATCTAGTTTCCCTCTTTCCAAGGCAAAGAGAAAGAGAAAGTGAGAGAGAGGGGGTAGGGCAGAAAGAAGAAGGGAGAGAGAAAGACAGAAAGAGAAAACAGAATTTTAACCACTTACCAGTCTGATTATTTAAATACAGGATGAGCAGAAAGGGCATATTTTTTGTTAATTTCTATAAGATAATATAACAAGTATAAAATGACAATTTTATCAAATTTATTCAATACAAGAATCAATTGATTGAAATAACATCTGCCTGAGCAAAGCTCCAAATAGTCAGTACTTAAATGCGCTGCCTGAGTGACACTTGGGGTAAATTTTTCAAAGATAATACAAAGTACCTCATGTGATTACAGATGCTGAAATTAAACAAAGAGCAACCTAAGTAACTCTTACTAGTCTCAGGTGTTTTTCATGACTAAAAATGACAAAAATAAAGGTAAATCTCTGAAGAATACTCATTTATTAATGAAATATCTGAATATTTGTAACTGATCAAAAAGACAAATATTTTATACAACAACATAATAGTTAATAAATAAAAGCCCAGATACTAATAATTTATAATACTTTGTTAATCTGGTGGTCAAGAATTCATAGAGGAATAGCCTGAGAATTAAAGATCTGTACTTATGCTACATGGTGGCCTCCTGATGCTCACCAATTGTCTGTTACATAAGAACAGAAGTAGGGAAATAAAATAGTAATTTCTACTTGGGAGAGATGGCTTTGGTGAGTAACCTCCAAATATTAGTGTGAGAAGAAATAGGAAAACCAAACCACCCCAGAACGTTATGCTGACGTGAGCAACTGGGTTATGTAACATCTTATATACTTCTGTCTTAGGTAATTAAATAGAAAATAAAGAAATAAATGTTATGGTAAAGAAAATGAGATTGACTAAAAATGAAGGCCATTATTATTGTTATTATTACCCATATTCTGCAACATTCCCTTATTCTGGGAAAAGTGTATCTGGAAATTTTGCCCAGCTACCACTGTACATTTGCCCTTTGAAAACTGTACCAACAAATAAAAATACAGAAAGCCAGGGAAAAGGGAAATAAATACCTCCTAAAATGAATGACTGTATCTAGTATTAGTGGCTGAAGACTTTCTACATAAGCCAAGTTTTAATAATGATTCATGAATTTAAATGCTTTACACTTAAATGTATGCTATTTGCTATATTGGAAACTAAAGTGTTTTTGTTTTTTTTTTTTAAATGGGGTATTAAAGTGCCTGTAATCTAATCTCCTTACTTTACAAACAAACAAACAAACAAACAAACAAAAACCTTTCCCCAGGTTTGCATAGCTAGTTTTACACGGCAATCACCCTCCCCACACAGCATATTTTACACAGATTCCAGATTCACTAATGTTTGTGATTCACTGCTATAATTTCCTTCTTGAATGTCATTTCATTGCTTACAGGAAAATAAAAATTCTTCATTCAGTTAGAGGTTCTGCATGATCTAATCTCAAACTTTTCACCAAGGTCAAACCAAAGCTCTGGACCTTTCTGCTAGGTGCATCATCTCAGGTTTGGAAAACTCTTCTCCCTTTTCTAGATGCCTAAATCATTCACAGCTTTGAAATATGTCTCTACTAAAGTGTTTCCTGATCTTAGTTCAATGTTATTGTTCTCTCAAACAGAATTTGGTCTTTATTTCTCTTATATAATTTACCATATTCTACCTTGTGTTATATTATCTACATGTTTGAGCTTCTCTATTAGACTGTAACTTGTGTTAAGGCAATACATATTCAATTGCTACTTATTAGGGCAAATTTTTAAAAATGATCAATCAGACCATTCCTTTTGTTGTTGTTTTTGTTTTTTCCTGTACAAGGGATTTGCACTGAGATAAATTTTTAAATTGTCTTTTAAATTTTGAGATAGGATTGCACTAAATTACCAAATTGCCCAGGTTGGGCTAGAACTTGCAATCCTAATACCTCAGCCTTCAACAGTGCTGGGATTATGGCCATGCCCCACCACCCCCAGCCTCATTCCTTGTTCAAATATAAACACCTTCAATGATTTATCCCCATGTGACTTCTTCCACCTCACTCCATGCCAATCACTGCCTTGCTTACTATTCTGCAGCCCCACTGGCCTCCTTGCTGATCTGTACCAGTAACAAGTCTTTTCGCTATTAAAGGTTTAAACACATGCTACTCCCTCGTACTCTGAATGCATTTTTCCCAGACTTTGCTTGACTGGCCCATTCACATCTTGCAGTTCAAATGTCATATCCTCAGAGAAACATTCCCTGACCACCCTGTCCAAAGATAACCCACACCCCACCCTCCTGTCACTCTCTATTACTTGTCTGTTCAACTCCACTGATTTCATGCCCCTCCATTATCATGGTTTATTACTTCTTGTGTAATTACTACATTATTATCCGATT
Source organism: Heterocephalus glaber (assembly GCF_053883595.1). Lineage (NCBI taxonomy): Eukaryota > Metazoa > Chordata > Mammalia > Rodentia > Bathyergidae > Heterocephalus > Heterocephalus glaber. Next base: position 15,989,614 of record NW_028258308.1, on the reverse strand, counting down.
CCAGCAATAGAATACATTCTATTACGGTAGGAACTTGTCTGCCTTTGTTCACTGATAAGTTACCATATAACTAGCACAGAGTAGGCACCCAGAGCTCTGTTGAATAAATTTATGAAGTTCTCTCACCATCTCTTACTACTCTTAACATTGTGTTTAATATATATCATTTCTGGAAACAAGTATTTATATAAGAAAGGAAGAAGTATATTAATCAGGTTACTTTCTTAGCTTCCATAATAATGCATTTTTATGTGTAATTCCTAGAAAATAGTTAATGACTAAAAACATTTGTCAAATTGCATAAGATTTTACAAATACAAAGATATAAAATAACATTAAGAATAAAACACTCCAAAAGTAGAAAGAAGGAAGGGGGAAGGGAGGGAAGAGTAAAGGGAGGGAAAAAGAGAAGCAAGCCAATGTTTGCTTAGGGAACATATATTGTTATCTTTACTGCAAAAGATTTTAGATAATTTATAAGTGGTAAGCAAAGGTTTTGTGAAATTATGTTACTCTGTTGCATGTGAAGAGAAAACCATCAATCATTCCAACAATGTGGTGTTCTTACTCCCACTTAACTCAATAAAGGTTGGTTTTTCTTTCTATTAAAGTCTAAATATTTTATACATGCCCACTATGTGAGTTGCCATATTTCTCCCATTCTGTAAACCTAAATAAACCCTAAATTTTTAGTTTACTATTAAAATAAGAAAAGGCTACCTCACAGTTCTTAAAAAGATATAACACTGGTTTGGAAATTCTACTCTAAACCATTTTAAGTCACAGTAATACTTCCTTGGTAAAAATAATCATAAGCTGGACACAGTAGCATGCCTCTGTAATTCTAGCTACTCAGGATCACAAGTTCAAGGCCATGAACGCAGAGCATATAAGTACAAGTAACAAAATCACCGAAAGATGAAAAGAATACAAAATGACCTTTTAACTACTGAATAACATTTATGTAATTAAGAGTCAGGTACAAGTGACAAATGAGGCAGCAAGACTGGGAGCTTAAGAACAGCCTGGACTATATATATACAGTAAGCCCTTTTCTCAAAATCAAAAACAAAAGAAAAGAGTGCAAAACGAAGGTTCAAAGGGTAGCTCAGCGGTATAACCCCCGCCTACCACATGTAAGGCTCTGGATTTGATCCCTTGCATCTGAAAAAAAAGTGAAAATGAATAATTTTTTCTTTCAGCAGTCGCAAAATTATTGTTAGGCTCAATTTCTTCTTTTTCTTATCTTTTGCTACCTTTCTTTCCTCATCAATCTTACACTGGTTTCTTTTAGAACTTTTAAATTATTAATGCTTTCTGGGTTTATATGCACATGCAAATTATATTGCATATTGCATAACTTTCTTTATATAGTCTCCATTTTAGATTGCTCAGTTAAAATAAAAACTTTCCTCTTGAAATAGTTTCTATTTTAGTATTCTAAGACATTGAACTCTTCTACAGTACTTAACCTATCTCTGACATCTCTCCCGGGTATCTGGTATCTACTTATTGCTTACATCCCCTTGAATTTGTGATTTTCTTGCTTTATTTGTTTTCTGGATTCGATTCCTCATGTGGTTTCATAAATGAAATATAAATATAAAAACAACATAAAATTGACATTCCCAGGCTTAGCTATGCTCTCTAGCATCATGTTCAGTATCACTATTTATATGTAGAATAAATTTATGTATGTGAGTACCATACCAATTCATAAAATTAAAGGTCTTTATTTCCCCCTTCTGTGACACCACCAGAAGAACTCTCTTTTAAAATGGAAATTAAACAGATCTACCAAAACACACCACTTTTATTTTTTAGAAGCCTATTTTGGACAGCCAGCTACTCCTCTAGAATTGTCAAGACTACACTCCACTTCTGTCTACTTACCCCTGGTCTCTTAAACCAAACTATTTCAACAATGAACTATTTTAAGTTGTAAATCTTGTTTCTTCGTAGTTGTCAACATATTCTCTCCTATCATTATCCATGTGTTTCAGATCTCTTGGTCATTAACTGGGAGCAATTAGTCATTATTATCTTTGTCTTTACATTTGCCATCTTATCCAAAATATACTCACTTTCCTTCTCATCTGAAAATGTGTTCTCCACTCCCTGCAAACCTTAGCTTAAAACTTGTTACATCAATATATAGTTTCCTATAGCCTATTATAGTCTAGAATTTGTTATATTTTCCCAATCACTTAGAGGCTCTATTTATATGATAATTTAAAAAACTACATTACTGCATTTCATAAATACTTATGGAACACCTACTATGTGTACCCACTAACCTTAAGGATAAAGGTTTAAATAATCCTTTAGACCTAAATTAAAAAATATCGCAAGCCTTTATCATCTATGTTACATATATTCAACTTTTTGAAGGTAAAGAAAAATCTCATTTTACATTTTATAAAACATGAATGTACAGCCAACATGCTTAGCAAAAAATGGAGCCCTTACTAAACTGCATTGGCCTATCAATTTTTTTCTAGAGGTATGGTTAATGAGTATACTAAGATTACAAATAGTAAAACCAGAATCTCTATTAATTTTATTGCCCATACCAAAGGAACATTATTTTACATTATGAAAATGAAATTACTCTCTTTGTTATTCTTTCTCAAAACTGCAGTTTTTAAACTGCACACACTTGCTGTGTAGCAGTTAAGTACAGTTAATTCATTCTTTATGTTAATTGAAAGTAAAGATAAAGAGACTGAGAAGGTACAGTGCAAAACAATAACAATAATAACTACTACTTAGAATTAAAAAGCTCTTTATATTTTATTAGGGACTCAGTACAGATACTCTGGCATTAGATAAAAGAAACATGAAATTATATTATGACATTGGTTTGTAGTAGCTATCAAAAGGGCTTTCTGCAGCCGATTCTTTTCTACATTGTATTCCACACCCCAGTGATTCTTCAAATTCTAGAAATTATGTTCAAGAATTAAAGGAAATGTGCACTACAGATTTCTCTTAACATTGCTGACATTCAGAACAGAGTCAGGACACAGGGTAAGGTGTGATACAGATGAATTACACAAAGGAAAATTATATGAGAGGGCATGAGCTTGACAGTGAAATACAGTCTTTTGTTTATTTTGTTTTGCCTAGTTTAAATAAATAATACCATCTGGAAGATCTCAAAGGACTAGATTTGTCATAAAACCATCTTAGAAATTTCAGTTTCCTTATGGGCAAGTCAGTGCGTAACAAAGACCATCTATCTTAAAGTAAATCCTTTAAAACAAGCCTGGAACTCAAGTGGATCACCCTTAGGCATTTGGCTGAGAAGTTAAGACATAGTCCAGACTGAAACTTTGTGCCCTTCCTAAATAAAAGTGCAGCATGAGGCCTTTTTTTGGTACCGGGGATTGAACTTGGGACCTTGCGCTTGAGAGGCAGGCAGCGGAACCACTGAACTAAGTCCCCGGCATGAGGAAGTTCCTTTAATGCTGCATTTTCCGCTGGCTTTTATGTCCCTAGGTCCTACAAGAAATATTTATTACCAAGATTTTTGCTAATTTACTTTGATTAGTCTAATTCTTTTTTAGAGTAACTTTTCATTTGTATGAGAATATACTTGGATATAATTGTATTGCATTTGAATAGCATCGTTTATTAATGGTATCAGGCACCAGTGGCAGTGAACCAAAGACTCCATGTTCCCCCTTCCTACAATGGAGGTGTCTTGACTTGATGAAGCCATTCGGCCAATTAATAATACAAAGACCCCCATTTGTAACGGTTCAACTTACAGTTTTTCAACTTTGCAATGCACTTTAAATTTTGAACTCTTCCCAGGCTTATGATATACAGTACACTCCTCTCATGATGCTGGGCAACGGCAGCAAGCAGGAGCTCCCAGTCAGCCCCATGATCACAACAGCAAACCAATGACAATTGACAGTGCTGCTATGTTGTGTTACTATGTTTGGTAGGTTAGGTGCACTGAATGCATTGTCAACTAACAGCATTTCAACTCACAGTGAATTTATTGAGAGGTAACTCTGCAATAAATCCAAGAATTTCTGTAGTTCCTTGCTCTTCCAAATTCTGTAGCTTACTTACTACAGCAGCTAATGTTTCCACAGGGATGTCCCCCCCCCACAAATTATTATTATTATTAATGGGATGTGACAAGGAATAATTTTTTTTAATTTTTAAAAAGTTCATTTAAAATGGTTTTTAAGTAGCTGCTTAAAAATATTTTAGTGGCTTTTAGCCCCAGAAAAGAGCCCAAAGATCTCATTTCAGATTACAAAGGGACTTCATGGTTCTCCTCTCCTGCACTGTGTACTATAATGACCTTAATCCCTGTGCAGTTCCCTCCACGTTCAGGTCAGATTTCTGCACGTATATTCCCTCACAGAAACATCTCTGACAATGCTATTTTATTGCTCATGTCACAGCTTAAAAACTAACTCTGTGTTAGGGCTGGGGATTTAGCTCAGTGGTTTCTCTGCCTGCTGCGCAAGCGCAAGGACCCGAGTTTGATTCTCCGGTACCAAAAAAAAAAAAGAAAAAACCTAACTCTTTGGAGCTCCTGAAGGTAGGTTACTTGCCTATTTTCTGTGTTCCTATTTAATACTGAATTAGCACCGTCAAAACTCCTGTCGTTTCCTAACATTTCTTGTTTACTTGACTATATTTATAAATAGATTATGAACACTTTGAGAATAAGCATTTCCTTTTTTTAGCAATGTATCCTAATGGCTCATACAGTAAAGACCAGCAACAACAATAAGAACAAAAATTTTAATTTCTAATTTTAAATAAAAAACAAATTTCAAAAGCCCCTAAAAGTCACATCAAATTTCTATTCCACTTTTTCTGCCTTTATATTCACTATTTGCCAGTCTAGAACAAATAATCAATTACTAAAAGTTTATTAAGATTCTAGTGAAACAAACTTATTTATAGTTACTTGATTAAACACTGATTGCTTGGTCAGGATATAAATTGTGTATGATAGCATGTCGCTGAACTTATGTGTGATGTTTTTTGTTTCAGAGTATGAAGAAAAGTAATTTTGAAATCATCTGAAATCTTCATTTCTATAATGTTGCCATAGTCTTATTTTCAAAATTAATCAATTAATACTACTTAGAAAACAAATGAGCCAATAAAAAATACCTCATATCCAATATTAGCAATTTTGGTGATGTATTTGTAATTAAGAAAAATGTTATAAATACTTTTCCTTCTCCTAAAAATATTCATGTAGTAAGTGTTGCAAAAGATATTTACATATCCATTAGCAGAAAGACTGATTTATTTTATTAGGCCATAATTTTCTTCACTATCTGCAGGGAAGGTATATTTTATCTTCATTTATACAGCACATGTAAAATTGTTCTTGAATGTGTTTGAATTGATATAAAAACAGAATATTTAAAATACAATATTATGTATTTTTAAAGTTAAAATTAAACACTAAAAAGTTCTGCTTTGTCTTGAAACATGAGACATTTGTGGCAGTTACATAATTTGCCACTATATATTAAATGATAATATTCATATTATCAAGTATAATATAGAAATAAAAACAAAATTAACCTTATTCAAAGCACAATTATATAATATTAAAAACTTCCAATATTAAAAATATCCATATGGAACAAATAAGGTAAAATATTACCAGTTACAAAAGGGAAAAACAGGTAAACAAAGCCTATAAAATTCTGTGGCAATGGTTAATTCCCTAAGTATAAGAAGCAGTATCACATAAAGATAAACTTGTAGCATTTGAAGGTAAATAAATGCAACTTGAGAACATTATGTTAAGTGGAATAAGTCAGACACACAAGCTCAAATATTGCATGGTTTCACTTACATAAAATATATATATATACACACACACACACACACAAATAAAGAACAAAATAGACAAGGGAGAAATAGGAAGTAGAAAGATGTTCATACATTTCCCCAAATTACATATTTCATTGTTTCAAAAATATTTTAACTCATATTCTAATTTTTGCATTTATACTACTAGTTTATCTTAGATCAATGAAAAGAAAGTCTGTGTTATTATCTGTTTATTTTTTGTATGAATCTTTTTTCAATTGTCTTGTACTCTGAGTAACTACTTTGAAGATAACAATACATAGTGTATCAACTACTGTTATCCCCTTACTGTTTTGTTATGAAATTTATATTTTTTCATAAAATAAAAGGAAGAAAAAAGCAGCACTATGACAATAATGAACAACATAACCTAAACCAGTAATGGCAAACCTTTTAGAGCTTTCAATGTTAATAAACAGTGCACTGCAGCTTGTGTGCCAAAGTCACCACTGACCTAAACCATTCTCACAGAGCTCAAACTCCAGCTCCACAACTGATCAGCTATGTGATGTTAGGCCAGTTAACATCTTTTTTTAAAATTCAATTCTTGTAAAATGAGTGACAAAAAGTAGAACCTGTTTTATAGGGTTGTTAGGATTAAACACATTAACCTATACATAATATATGAAACAGTTAGCACTGTTTCCCGATAGCACTCATTTTCTGCTATTTGTTATACACTGTGATAAATGCTAGAAATAAACTGCTAGTAAGAAAAGCATGAACTTCTTAATAGGCATACTAATAGACATATTGACAATCTTTCTATAATTATATGCCTTTTCAGCTATAATTTCTTGTTGAGTTGTATGGGAGAGCACATTACTCCTTCGAGTTTTGGTAACTGTCTCTCCAACTACTAGAAATAATAGTCAAATCACCTCCAGAACTGATGCCAAAACAACCTTAATAACAGAGAAACTGAGCACCTATATTAAGTTTATTACATTATCTAGTTTGTGATGACAAACTAGCATCAAGTAATTGGTTTGTTACTGCCCGACAATATGACATAAAGTGCTGGTATGAAAAAGAGTTCTGGATAAATGTAGTATTAAACACATACACACACACTAATGTACATCTTGTGTCTGGATAAATGTAGTGTTAAACATATACACACATACTAATGTACATCTGCCTTTATTCCTACCATCTACTATTTCCACTGCAAAGATTTATAAGCATGTAGACAATCACAATGTTATTATGCCATCTGAAAATGTCATTACTGGCTGCTATCAAGAAATCAACCAATAACAAGTGCTGGCGGGGTTGTGGGGAGAAAGGAACCCTTCTTCATTGTTGGTGGGAGTGCAGACTGGTGCAACTACTGTGGAAATCAATATGGAGATACCTCAAACAACTAGGATTGGAAGTCATATTTGACCCAGCAATTCCTCTGCTGGCGATCTTTCCCAAAGAATTAAAAGAATCATACCACAGTGGTATATGCTCGCCCATGTTTATAGCGCCACAGTTTGTAATAGCTCAAACTTGGAAACAGCCCAATTGCCCATCAACTGGAGACTGGATAAAGAAGATGTGGTTTTGTTATAAAATGGAGTACTACTCAGCCATAAAGAATGAGAAACTAGAGACATTTATAGCCAAGTGGATGCACATTGAGGCCATACTCTAAAGTGAAATAAATAGGACACACATGTGTAAATACCGAATAGTTTCTCTGGTGTGAAAAACTAAAAGTGTAAATAAGGATCAAAATGTATAACTGATATTGTGAAATAGGAAGAAAAGGTCCAAAGGAATAGGGGAAATGGGAGGGATAGGGGAAAGGAAAGAAGGGAAAAGAAAAAATATGAGAAAAGGAAAAAAATGGAAACAAATTATTCGTATAGAGGGAAGGGTGGAGGGGGTGAAGGGAGGCCCAGGGAATGGGGAAAAAATAAGAACCAAGATACGTCATGTAAAGATACAAGGTCCCAATGATGAATGTAACTATACTGTATACCTGAAATGTACCAATAAATAAACCTAATTTTAAAAAATTAAAAAATTAAAAAAATAAATAAAAATGTCATTAGTGGGCCAGGGATTTAGCTCAGTGGTTCCGCCGCCTGCCTCACAAGCACAAGGACAGGAGTTCGATGCCTGTTACCAAAAAAAAAGAAAAAAAGTCATTACTATAGCTATAGCAAGTAAATAATTTTGTATTTTTGGCAATACACATATAACATGCATTAATGAGTCTTGTTTTAAAGTTTGAAATGTGATGTACGAAAGTATGAAATTATGATGTACTAATTTTTAAGGAAAAAATACCTGAAATACAAAAAATATTTTTTTTCTGCATACATTTCTAAAACAGTATGAGAATTTGGGTAACAGTCTTAGTTTCTATGAAATATTTAAGTATTTAATATGTAGAACCCTAAAAGCAGTCCAAAAATACTGACCTTAAAGATTAATGCAAAATCCTAAACTACTGTTATTCATAAAATGAAGATACACCACTAGTAACTGCTTTCTTGGATCTTCTTTATTTCAATATAATGACCTCTTTAATATGCTGTAATATATTATGAAGAAGCCAACCAGTGGGAGAAAACTATGAAAATAGATCACATTCCTTGGTAATATCCACTAAGGGTTTCTGAAAAGAAATGATATGAGAGAATACTTCTCAAATAATACAAATGTCTCAGAAGTAATGTTATAACATTCAAGATAACACCTATGGTACACATTTTCACAGGTGAAGAATGAAAATCATACTAAAATTTCAAAAGGTTAAGAAATATCCTTTATTTCCTCTCATTTTAATCTAAAGTGAGGTGAAGATTCTATGCCAAAATTTAGTCACACTGATATGCTCAACAATCATATGTGCTTTTTTTTCAGATCAACAGCAAAAGAAACCGCAAGAATTTCATAAACACATGGAAACTGCACAACACACTTCTGAATAACCAATGGGTCACAGAGAAAATTAAAGAAGAAATCAGACAGTTCCTTCAATTAAATGAAAATGACAATACAACATATCAGAATCTATGGGACACAATGAAAGCAGTCTTACGAGGGAAATTCATAGCAGTGAATACTCATTTTAGGAAAACAGAGCAAGCTCAATTACACAACCTGATGCTGAACCTCAAGCTTCTAGCAAAAGAGAGCAGGACAAACCCAAAGTCCATAGAAGGGAGGAAATTATAAAGATCAGGGCAGAAATCAATGCAATGGAGACTAAGAGAACAATACAAAAAATCAATGAAGCCAAGAGTTGGTTCTTCGAAAGAATCAACAAAATTGACAAACCCTTCGCCAACCTTATCAGAAAAAGGAAAGAAAAGGCCCAAATCCATGCAATTAGGAATGAAAAGGGTGAAATCACAATGGACCCAGCAGAAATCCAGAGGATCATCATATGTGCTTTTTAAAGATCACAATTAGTGGTGGAGCCTTCCACATTATATTCTGACAATGTTATTAGAAGAAAAACAAAACAATATAACTGTTATTATGTTCATAAAAATATACAATTAAGTCTATAATATAGATATAAATGCATTCATAATTAGATATTTTATCATAATTCTGAAAGAAATCACAAACTCAAAAGCATTTTGTAACTAAACCATATGTACTTATACTAAAATAATAATTACTCTCCCAATACTGGCAGTAAGTACTTCTAGTTCACAATGGCTAAATGAAAATTAATATATATTTATGACGATTTAATAAGATTTAGTATATAAATGATGATTTTTGTTTTCAGGTTGACAAGGAAACACTAAAGTGTAAGTTTAATTTATATTGTATTTAAATACATTCAATTAAAATATTGTACCTGAATTTACTCTAATGTTATGCACTTCACTAGAGAAATTGCTTCTTGAGTATATCACATTTTTCCTCCCCCCAAAATAATCAGAGAGGAGAAAATGAACAATAAAGACAAATACCACCTCTTCAAATTTGATGTAAATTCTAAAGATCACTGAATTCTTGTTCTAAGAAAATTTTAATTGTATCTTAAAGTAGGATAAACTACCTTTTACAAGAAATCTAAACATAAATGTAAAGTTGGTTATTTACATAGTATAATGTATCTTTAATAAAAATACATTTGAAGGCTATAAATATCAAACAGGACCTATGCTTATTTTAGAAGAATTTCAGAAAAGTCAAAGTAAAGGAAAAGAGAAAATAAGGTAGATACCCCATCTTATGGTTAGAAGTGCATGATAAAGAAAAATTATTTAGATTTTATGTTTACATATGGGTTTTTTGTCTTAGTTTTGCTTAAAACTTAAGAAATTAGTTTTTCAGTCTGTTTACTTAAAAATGAATTTAAATCATGCTTTAGAAAATCTTAATCTCTAATTTTCAGAGTCTATGGTATGAATCCTTAGTTATTACTTTGGCTAAAGGAAATTTTTAAAATTCAAACCCCAAGAAATATATATAATTTAAAGAATTTTAAAAACAAAGAAAAGGGGCTCTTCAAACAGACTAGCATTTAATAGAAAGAAAAGGAAATTTTCTAAGCCTTTCAAAATCAATAAAATGACTCAGTATACATCTCAAAATCACCCCCGAAATATCCAACTCTCTTTTCCCTAAAACAATTACCTAAAAATATGTCAGTTGAGACTGGATATATTAAAAACATATTTTAGGCATCGATCAAAAAATCATTTTGCACCTAGAAATCTATCACATAAATCCAGAGTTAAAATAAGGAGCTTAACAAAATTTCATAAAATGTGTTTTTTCTAAAATGTAAAAAATGCAAAAACTGATAATGTAAAAACTAAACTTACATAATCAATTGTTCATTAAATACCTTATTGATATTCTACAAGATACAAATTTTCAAATACAATTAGAACCCAAAGTTTAACTTTTCATCTTTACTAACACATCCACACACACATACACACACACACACACACACAAATTTTTTTAAAGCAAATTTGATAATACATTAGTTACTTATGGCCTACTAATAAACTAAAAAACTGAATTAAAAATACTTCTTTCATACTTTGGAAAAGGGAAATTGTGACTCTGAAAATATTTAAAAAACTGACCTACTGTAGTTCCAAGAAATTTTGGCAAACAACCATGTCACTGGCTTCTTGTAGCTTCGTTTCAATTGTGAGAAGCTTCATTTTGAAGAGAATGGAAGAGTAACAGGATGTTTTGTCAAATTACTATAAAACTCTGGGTTTATTTGTTAAATTATTTTTGGTTTTTATTTTTGGTACCAATTTCACTAAAAAAGTGTAGCATGATCAAAGTAAGTAAATTTTCAACAGGGCTCACACAGAAAATGTGGTATCTTGAAAACCAACTTTTAAAAGCTCCAATAATACAGATCATAACTTCTCAAAACAATAATTGCTCGTGTAATTTTTGAAAATATATTGAGGTACTTCTTTTAGCTATATCATATCCAATGACAGCAAAAGAGTCTATTCAAAAAAATCATTACTACTTACTTTTATCTTCTCTCATTATACTTTTTTTTTTGTATATCTTTTTATTGGTACATTTTAGGTGTACAACATAATGACATTCATCATTGGAGATATGCACCTTCACATACTCTCTTGGTTCTTATTTTTTCCCCCTTCCCCTGCCCTCCCTTCAACCCCTCCATCCCTCCCAATTTACAAAGACTTTGTTTCCATTTTTTCATTTTCTCATATTAATTCCATTCCCCTCTTTCCTTTCCCCTACCCCTCCCACTTCCCCCTCCCCTTTGCCCCTTCCTACTTCACATTATCTATTATAGGTTTTAGTCCTTATTTACACTTTCAGTTTCTCACACTAGAGAAACTATTCTGTATTTACACATGTGTGTCCTGTTTATTTCACTTAAGAGTATCGCCTCAATGTGCATCCATTTAGCAATAAATGTCTCTAATTTCTCATTTTATTATACTTATTTTTTAAATGTGCAGGCAAACTGCAGGGGTAAAACTTTCTATAAATCCATCCACTTATTTAAAGAATTTTAAATTATAAAGAGATTTATTTACGTATTGGAAATTTTAAATCAATATAATAGTATTTCACTCACTAATACCAATATTTCAATTACTATTTTCATCACAAAGATACACCATTTAGATAAATTTTTTCTTCCAATTTTGCACGTTATGTAAAATTCTCCATACAATGAAAAATGACAAAAATCAATTTAGCAGTAGACACATAAAAATATTTCTATCAAACATGAATGCCTATGTTTCTTTATGAAGAATGCAAGTACTGTAAAAATAATATTTTCAACCCTGCAAATGAAGATTATTACCTCAGTTTCTGAAGAAATGCCTCCCTCAATGCATTCTTCAAACATTCAAATCCCAGTTTAATAAAAACAAATGGCATTCCTCATTTCTCCAAAATTGCACATTCAATATCATAAGCCTTGCTTTTTTAACAAGACACTAACAATTTTAAATTTAGTAATTACGCATTCATAAGCTTGAGTTGATGCAATAGTGTTTTGGGAGTAATAAGCTGACTATAATAAATATATTTATAACTTCCAAATTAATGAATTTGATTGTATAAAATTAAACAAAAGGTAAGTTTAAATGATATAAAAACAGCCTCACAAATTCTGAAAAGTGGCCTTTGATATTTCAGCACAGGACTAAATTAATTATTACTATTAATGTATACAGTATCAATAGAAAATTTTAACAGTTCTATCCCTCAAGTAATTTCTATTCCTCAGTAATTACATCCACTTCTGAAAATTATAGAGATGTTCAACTTACCAAGCTATCAGAGTATATATATTTCTACGTCTAGCGAGAAACTAACCTGAACGTTCCCTATATTAAATTATTTGAAAATGTGTATAACTATTGGCCTCAAAAATTATTTTACTGAGTTTTTTAGCTTGTAACTCTGATTTTCAATAACACTGGAAGACAATTTAAGACTTTCTTTGAGTAAAATATGTAAACAGATAAAATGAGCCAAATAAGAATCTATCAAAAAAAATTAACCAACAATCGTCAATCATAAAGGTCTCCCTTTCCTAAAATAATCTCCAACTTAATAAAACAAAGCATTTTAAAATGAATTTCTGGAAACGGCGTGATTAAATAACATTTTGTCTAGTACAGCTAACAAGAAAGGAAGATGTAAAATTACAGACTGTGAAGATAGGAAGATAAATTTTACTCAGGATTATGTGTTACCTTTATTGTTGAAAAGAAGACATCTAAGTAAACTAACTGTTCAGGGTGATAGTCTAGAAAAACGGTGTAAAAGCCTGAAAAAAGCGCGCCACATTATGTTTATTAACCAAATCAATTTTTTTACTGCCCTCTAGTGGCAAAGAGTTAAGTCACTGGAGGAAGATGAAGACCTGTGGTTTGGAAGACGCATGACGGGAGTTATAAAAAATTCTTTTAAAAATGGAGCAGTAAAATTTTACATCACATGCCACATTTCTTTACAAATCAATTACTAAATAGAATGATACTCTAAATATGAAGTTTAAATTTGATTTGCTATAAAAGTATAAGAACAACGTGAGCATTATGAATGATAGCAAAACAGAGAGCAACCATTAATGCTTAAATGGCACTAAAATAGCCATTCAAAAAAGGAAATATACAGTAAATTTTGTCTATATGTCAACAGACAAAATTTGACTAGTAATTTTATTAGATTGGTTACTTTTAGCGTGCATTTATAAATAGAATACTGTAACATATTTTCAATACTACAAATGATAATTTTCACTATTATAAAAGTAACTTAATATTTTCTAAATTCAAAACTCAAATAAAATAGTAAAGATGTTTAAATTCCACAGAAACAAGTACTGCAAACCAGTATTCAGACTGATGAGCCTGTGCAGGGATCTGGATTTGATCCCCATCAGAAGAAAAAAGAGAAAGTTCAGATATTTTTGGAAGGAGTTATTACCATGTATAAAATTTACAACTGGTATGACAAAAAAAAATACAAAATTTCTAACTAAGTTAACTTTTGTTCTGCTTTGTACCAAATTAGTCATAGGTCCTCTCTAGGTATTATCCAGAAGATCTGCATGATTTTATTTATGTTTTGCTTAATTTCTCACTATTCAGTGCCCATAATCAGAATAATGATTTGACAGTATAAAAATGTTCCTATTTATTTATTAAAAATGGGTGTTGAAAATACAGAACTATTAATTTATCTGCATATCTCAGACATGATTCGTTGCATCTCATAAAATTTGTTAAGCAGTTTATGCTGTATTTTTAAAAAGTATAAAGTTAGAAACTAATGTAATTCATTCATAGAGCTTGTCTTAGAAAAAAATCACAGAATACAACAGAGATATGACCCAAATAAAAGATAGAAATGTTGACAGAAAGTCACTGGAGGAGGGATTCAGGAAGCAGGCAGGAAAGACCCTAGGCAGATCATTCTTTTCTATTTCTATGCTTTAGGAGCTCTGATTGTAAGAAACAAATTGTATGCTTAGTATTTCTGTTTGTTTATTTTTTCATGATACACGTGGCTACCAGACTCTTCTTTCCCTGGATCTCACTAATTGTTGGAGGCTGATTATGTCAAAAGATAGAAGACAGTGTAGTCACAGCATATTTACATTTCCTTCTGGCAGAGGAAATTCAGATAGGACATGCTCTACATTACAAAGTGGCATAATTCTTATACAACTGCCTACTCATTTCTAAGGTTCTAAAGTATGAAGTGATTAAAGGTTTTCACCACGTCAAAGATTTTTTGAAGAAAATGATCAATTAAAAGCACAGATTTTAATAACTGTATTTATAAAAGCAGCAGACAAGATCACTACTAAAAATGAGAATATTCACTATCAGGTAGTGATTGAAACTAATATTCTAGTAGAAAATACCTCACAAATATTTTTTTCTTCACTGTTACTTTGCCATAGATAGTGGCTATCTTCTGTTAGAGACAATTTTTATTTTCTGCTTGGAAAATTTTTAGGAAATTTATCAGAATTAAGAAACTCCTAGCAGGGCAGGTGCTGCATCCTGTTACCCTAGTACTCTGAGAGGATCAGAAGCAGAAGGATCAAAGTTTGAACCCACCCTGGGCAATTCACTGAAAGCCGATCTCAAAATTTAAAAATGAAAAGGGCTGGGGATGTAGCTCACTATAAACCTGGGTTCAATCTATAGGACCAAAGAGGGAAAAAAAAGTTTAAACAAAGGAAAAAGATCCTCCTAACAACTGAAACACTGAAACTTCATAGCAATATACTTATAATTACTCACTGAGAAGAAACATTAGAAATCAGTTGTCAGTCAAATCCAAATAGCAAAGAAACTTTATTGAAAGGAAATGAATTGAGCTAAAAGTGCAAAGATACATAAAAAAATTTTGCTCTCTTCACAAATATTTCGTTAAAGTAATTTAATTTTGACCATAAGTTCACTTTCTGAGGTGCAAAATACGTATTAAATAAAAATAATAATTTGAGTATTAAACAAATCACTGTTCAAATTATGTTAACCTACCATGAGGAAAGCCCTTGGTTCTATACCCAGCACTAACAAAAAACAAACAAACAAAAAACTATCATGCTGATGGTTTTATTGCACTATCATTAAATATATCTCATAATAAGAAACTTCTAAAAATAAGTTTTGCAAATGTATTTTCCCCTAAATTTCATACCAATTAAACAAATGAACTCATACATGTGCTATCTGAAGAAATGTGGCTTTAGTTGGGGATAGTGGTGCATGCCTGTAATCTCAGCACTCAGAAGTATCATTGCGAATTCGAAGTCAGCAGCGGATGGCGAATCATTTGGAGCTTTC
Source organism: Heterocephalus glaber (assembly GCF_053883595.1). Taxonomy (NCBI): domain Eukaryota; kingdom Metazoa; phylum Chordata; class Mammalia; order Rodentia; family Bathyergidae; genus Heterocephalus; species Heterocephalus glaber. The sequence goes on along the minus strand of NW_028258308.1, from coordinate 15,973,943 downwards.
GGCCATAACAAACAACGTGCTGCAGCATTCATGCCATAGGTTCACCACTCCTGTGAGTTCAAGGCCTATTACATGAGACATCACTTAATCAAGTGCAATTCACTTTGGAGTGAGTCAAGTAATATCACTAGGGACTTATTTTGGAATGTTAAATGTCATTTTTAGAAAGCAAAGAGGTTATACTTAGGGCTTCCCCACAAAATTTATTCTAGGTAATTTACACAAAATAGTACCATCCCATGTATTTCTCTTGAGCTGGAATACATTTGAATGTACTAGAGGGACTGGAATATGGAGATCAAATTTTGAATAGGACAGTGCCTACAAAGCTTAAATTCTCTTTTGGAATCCAATTATCATAGCCACTTGAGGGATACAGAATTACTATTTATCCAATAGAGATGGACACATCTGAGTGATTGTGCAATAGGGACAGATATTGAAACCATCTGTGACTAGAGGAGGGTAAAACATCTGATAAATTAGTCAGCAAAGATTAAATCCCCAAATTTAGGTTTACTATTACTTGTCATTTTCACATGTTAACTTATGAACTCAATAAAGAAGTATGTGTATGGATGTAGAGATGTTAAAGTTGTTAATAATGTAAGCCACTAAAGTATCAATCTTTTAAGAACTTCAAAATGCTTTCCAAATTTCCTCTACTACCATGGCATTTCAGTCTAACATTAAATATGTGAAAACATATCCCTTATCATAAATGATGTGTTCACTAAAACTTCCATCAAATAATACTGTTGAATATTTATGCTTTCATAAAACTAACCCAGATCAAAAGAGAGAGTTTTTTGTTTTGTTTTGCAGTACTAGGGATTGAACCCAGGGCCTTTGCACAGTTACAACCCTAGCCCTTGAAAAAATATTTTTTTTAAAATTTTGAGACAGGATCTTGTTAAGTTGCCCAATGTGGGCTTGAAGTTGCAATCTTTCTGCCTCAGCCTCCCAGAGTGCAGGGAACACAGGTGTGTCCCACCACACCTGACAAGAATAACTAGTTTTAAATAAATAATATATAGTACACAAATGATAGCCATTTCCCACACTATTTGCTGTGAGTTGAAAATTATCTCCAAAACTCATGTTGAAATTTAATTGCCAGTATAATGGTATTCAGAGTTGGGTCCTTTAAGAGGTGATTAGGTTACAGGGACGTTAATCCCATGAATGGATTACAGCCATTATGGTGTCAGTGCCTTAGTCATAAGAGGGGGGAATTTCATATCTTCTCCCTTCCCTTCCCCATTCTCTCTCTTTCTCCCTCTTCCCCTCTCTAGTTGTCTCACTATGTGATTGACGCCTTCTACCATGTTATAATGCAAAAAGGCCTTTATCAGATTGGGCCATTCGATCGTGGACTTCCAAATCTTCAGAACCAGGACTAAATAAACTTATAGTAGCAGAAAACCAACTAAGACACTGCTTTCCAGGATGCTGTGTTTACATAATTTGACAATCACTGAGATATTTAAAAAATAGAATTGTAAAAACTAAACAACATTCAAATAAAACAACATAGGCATCCATCTAATAATTTTCCCCTCACCTATTAAGAACTGAAATAACTAAAGCATATTAAATCAAGGCTAACGCACCACAAAGAAATCCACTGCATTCCAAAAATAGGGGAGGAATTGTGGAGTCCCTTGTGACACTCAATAGGTTAATTCCTGCTCCAGTTGACTCGGAGAGCGGAAGACTGCTAACTTCAGTCCAAATATGTCTTGAAGAAGGGATGTTCTGCCACATCGGGCAGAGACAGGCCTTTCTGGGTAAACAAGGAAGCTCCCAAGGGGACAGTCAGACAAAAATTAATTATTTAGCCAAACTATCACCATGCCTTGCTTGTCTGCCTTGCTCCCTAAAACAAACATCTGTGCTCAAGAAAACTCTATTGCCTTTGTTGGTCCTCAATAAATCTGCGAGTTTGAGTCAGTTTGGGGCTTCACTCCATTCCAGTGAAAACCCCTGAACCCACAGCAAACACGTTCTCTGTCTCTTGCATTTTTATTGTCTAATAGGGTTTGCTGGCCTCAACTTGGCAAGGCATGTCTGCTATATGGACTGTAGTTGTGACCAGCTGGAAGGTACTGTCAACAAACTTGAACAGAATAATCCTGAGAAACCTTTGCAGTATTACAGAACTTACACAGGGGAAATCTTCATTACATATAACTAATGTTTTAATAAGAGCTGAGGTCTGTAGATAGGGGATGGTCTAAAAGAGATGGGACAACATTTGTTGCAACCCACTGTGCACATGAGGACCAAAAAGGTTAGTTAGGAAGCAGCTATAATGGAAAGGTTATTTGTAAAACGTAAGGCATGAATAAATGAGGCAAGTTCAATTAAAAAGAAAGCAAGAAATACAATATTGATATCAAATAAAGCAGAATCTATGATGTGAAAAAAAGCATTCATTTGAATAAAAAAGATCTAGGAGAGTCACAGTATACAATGAAAATATACTACACATGAACTCTACATATCAAATAGAACAAAATAGTAAGAAACACAAAATATGAATAGAAAATTATAGTGGAAGACTTTTAACAACTTATCAAGTCTTTTAAAACTTTCAAAAAGCAAACAGGTTTAAAAAAAGGATGTTGGAAATTTAAATCAGTGACTCTCAACTAGTGATAGTTCTACATGCCTGAGACTGTTTGGAAATAGTGTCCAGAGGGGGAGATATTTAAGTTGCCACAATGTCTGGTTACCATGGTACCTGGTTAGCCTCCAAGAATACTTCTTACATTTAAAATGCAAGAGTCAGTGACGGATGGACGGACACAGACACCACACATACAAACACACACACACACACACACACACACACACACACCTTTAGAGAATATCAATGATCATAATGTACAATACTTATTCATAAAAATATATCATGTCTTGATCAGTGGTCTTCTAGACGTGGCATCCTGTGATTCTGGGAATAAGGAAAAGATTTCTAAGGGATATGAAAGCCTGAACAGTTTTGAACAAAATTCTTTTCAGGCCCTGTCAGTGATTTGCTGAAGTGGTATCTACATAACAGATTTTTTTCTTTATTCTAAGAAAAGATAACTAGCTAGAAACTTACTATGAGGAAATGCCCTACTCCAGGAAAACAAATTAACAAATGATGAAAAATGTAACTGTTTCTCCTTTAAACAAAACATTATAAACATCACTTAACATCATGAAGAGATAAATTTACAATAGCTTTTTTTTTACAATAGCTTTATAATAAATATTTTTATTAGAATGTGTTTTTGGACCATGTATCTATTGATTATAATTATATTTAAATTTTAGCTGGCCATGGGTGCACATGCTCGGAATCCTAGCACTTGAGAGCCAGAGGCAGAAGGATCACCACAAGTTCAAGGCCAACCTACGCTATGTGGTGAGCTCAAGGCCAGTCTGAATTACATAGTGAGACTCTGTCTTAAATTACCAAACAAACAAATAAATAAATAAAATATAAAGCAGATTGTTTGTTTCTGTTAGAACTTTGACCTATAGGACATTTTTAAAATAAAAATTTATATACATATGACTTTAAAAAATTTATATATTGAGGGCCAAGGATTTAGCTCAGTGGCACCACACCTGCCTGGCAAGTGCAAGGTTCTGAGTTCAATCCCCAGTACCAGAACCAAAAAAAAAATATATATATATATATATATACACACACCTATATACATATATATTGTGCTTATTGCAGAAAGGTAGACAAATGGAACAAAAGAACTTTGAAGAATAAAGGCATATTACTTTAAAATGAAGCATCCTAGAGAAAGTGGAATGAAACTCTGAATTTCAAAGAGACCAAGCAGAGCTAGGTGGGGTACTGCATACAAGAGGGTGTTTATCAAAATTCTTTTAGTAGTATATAAGCAAAGAGTTTGAAGATCACTATCTAAGATACAAATAAAATCTCAATCAATTCATTAAAGCCTAACATTTCCAAGCCACATTTTATGATTTCAGTTAAGCTTATACACTTCTAAATAAAAAAGTAAAAATGTTTAGAGAATAAAATATGCAGTTAAAAAATACACACCAAATAATGATTTCAAAAAACACCCACACATGGAATGTAGACAAGGCTGTATTCAGTAATATATTAATAGCAATAATTATATCTGAGAAAAGCAAAAGAAAGACTGATGAAGATTAGAGCAAAGATCATAAACTGGAAAAAGATAAAATTATAAATTAGGGAGGTAAGGTTTGAAAAAGTGTACCACACTTCTTGCTATAATAATCAACAAAATATAAACTTAAAAATGCAAACTTAAAGATGAGAAAAAGTCAATTATAGTTACACTTACGAAGAATAAATACAAAAATTTCAAGGTACTAGAAAGAATGGAGAACTACCCTCTATAATTTACTTGCAAGGTAAAAATATCCCTTGAAATCCAAAAGTCCACACAAGAAATTTCCCCTTGGGTATCTGTAGGAATTAAAATGAACTAGTCTTCTAACTTTTAGAGAAAGTTTAATTGGAAATAGGGATAGAAATGGAGAGTTCAGAGAAATATAGTCCACCAAAATGAATTATTTTAATTTTAATTATCTCTGGTTATAATAATGATTCAGAGAGGTTTTAAAATAAAAGTCAATTATAAAGAAAATGGGTGAATAAAACATGACACATTATAAAAAATTCTGCTTAAATGATCAATTCATTTAAGTAGTTTACATAGTAACTACATAATTTCATAACAGCATTTATAAGTAATACACTTACTTTAAAAGTAGTATATTTAAGTATATACTATATACATATACAATTAAATATTTTATGATCGAAAATCATCATATACATGTAATACACAGCAGTATATTTCTTCTCTTAACAGTGGAAAGTCTAAATTTTAAACTGCTTCAACTAATTTGAATGTTCTTTGCATTATCCCTAGTACAGCACAGCTTTTATTATACTGATGAAAATTAAGGATGTCTTAGATTATCTTTATTTTCCGCCCCTTGGCTGTCCAGCTTTTGGTCATTTCATTGCTCATTAAAATTTCCACAAGAAAACAGGCAAAGAAACAAATGCAAATAAAATTTAAGGCAAGTATAATTTTATTCAAATTGACAGATACAGTAAATTCTGTTATTGTAAGATTTCTCTACTAGGAAAACAATACCAATTTTCATTGAATTTCCTTAAAATACTCCCCCAAATCTAACTTGCTTAAAAACCTGTTACTGTTTTATTCAAATGGAACAGTTTCAGAGCTGTGCAACTAAATGTGTTGCAATTTACCTGAGGACCATGGAGAGTTTTAGTTTGAGGCTAGTTTTCTAATGAGTTGCAAGTCTCAGAACAGGTCTATCTCCATGGAGAAGGGTTTTTAAAGCCTCCTATATATAACAGACACACACTAGAGCAAATCTCTAATGGCAGCTCTAGCCCGATGCTGCAGACACTCAAAAGAATGGCAGTCCTTATGAAGTATTTTATTTTCACTTCTGGCAAAAATTAAATAAGAATCCTTTGTTTCTTAGAACCCTTTCTCTCCTCTTAGTAGCCATTAAGGACATCTTTCTCCTTCCTTTCCCCATTCTGAAATAATTATCTACCTATATCTCCTTTTATGGTCTAGTGTAGCAAGTGTTCAAGTTGAAGTTCAGATGTTTAACCAAAGAAGCTGTGTGCCTGGCATTGAAAACTAGAATTGATGAGAATTAGGAGACTATTCTTATGATATGTCATATTGTGAGTTAAATATGATTGTGTGGATTACCCTGAGAAACTAAAATATTTTAAGGAAACACTTTTTTTGTATGCTGAACAAATTTTTAAAATATAGATTTACATAAATTAGGTGTTGCCTAAAAATATGCATATTAGTGGTTGCTTTAAATATTTTTTGATTAAATTTACAACAAAGTAGTTACATATTGTTCTCATTAGTTAATAAATGACTCTCTTTTTACAGCCAGATAAATGATTTCAAGAAACAACATGAAACAGGTTTGTACTATATATAAAAATCTTCCATACTTTTTTTTTTTTTTTTTTGGTACCAGGGATCAAATTTGGGTCCTTGCGCTTGCGCAGCAGGTGGCGAAACCACTGAGCTAAATCCCTGGCCCAAAAATCTTCCATACTTTTTAATTCTGATACTACCCAAGAGACAAGTTAGTATTCACGGTCACTCAAAATTCTTTTCAACTCTATGATTCTATTACTAATTTCTGAATATGATTCTGTCCCAGTTGAATATTGTATAATTTTAAAAATTCAAATTTGTAGGAATTCTTCCAAATATCCTGAGATATCTGAGACAACAAAACTTATTAAAGTCATTTATGTTTGTTATGAAACACAATTTTTTATATATATATATTACCCAGACTCAAAAGATAGCTATTTTATTTTTTTGAAGGCAGTTGCCATTATCTTAACAAAGTATTAGTATAATGGAGAGAATGTTGGGTAACAATCCTAAAAGGTAATTTTTAGTTCTCTTTCTTCTTAGGTCTACATATGTCCAAAATCAAATCTTTTAAAATTTCTGAGTCTAGACTTCCTCATGATTTTTAATTAATTATTTAATTCTTTTGAACTTTAACATACAAAATATGAATTAGGTGAATTGAAGATGTGGTCATTAATACTTTAATTTTATTTTATTACTGTTAAATTATTAATTTGGGTCATATACTTGCAGTGATTAACAATAAAAGAGATATATGAAATATCAGCATGTTTCTTTTTGTTGTTATTGTTTTGAGACAGGGTCTTGCTAATAGTCCACGTTGGCCTGAACTTTCTATGTAGTCCAAATCACCCAGATATTCAAGAATACAAGTAACTTATTACAAATAGTACTTTCATTAGAGATTCACACAAATAAACTTTTAGAAATCACCTAAAAGTTGTCTTAAAATTGATCTAATGATATTTATTGAGACAGGGTCTCACTATGTTGCCCATGCTGGTCTTGAATCTTCTGCCTCCACGTCTCCAGTAGCTGGGACTATGGATGTGCGTCTATCCATGTACCCAGCTTAGTCTTTATTTTAAATCACTTATTTATATCAGATATTTAGTCAGTAATTCCAAATACAGATAAATTATTATAGCATTGGAAACCAAGAACATATGTTAACAGCCTAATTAACACACACAGAGAATTTTTCATTTTTAATTTAATTAAAGGCTCCTAGGAAATAATCAAAGAATTTATGGGTACAAGCCTCACAAAGTATTGAAAAGGCATCTCCTAAAATCAATATAATGTCAAGTTGGGTTATTCATTCCTAAATCAACATAATTTAAAAAGTAGATCATAAAAAGGGAATGTTTTACTTTTATTATCACGAAGATATTCATGTAGCAGTAGACAATACAATTCTGGCCAATGATAATATAGTAGACACCTTTAATTTGTCAGTTTAAATAAAGGTACAATGGAAGAATTTCCTCACTGAAAAAATTGAGATCTTCTATTTTAAGCCATTACCTTTAAAGATCTTTTGAAACATCTGTTAGATTTTGCTATTCAGCCCAAGTAAGGGAGTTGACAGCAGAGCACAGATTTGAACTCCTATCTCTTGGCATTCAGCACAATACGTGTATCCTGTCTTTAATGACACAACCCCATGTAAAGCAGAAATCTGACCACTGTCAAGGACATCTGAGTATCCCAATTCAATAGAAAAACAAGTTAACATACTAATTTTCTATTATTACATGAGATACGAGGAGCTATGAATTTAATGCACTGTTTGTTACCTCGATTCAAAACACTTTTTAAGCTAAAAAAGGGTTTTGTAAACTTAATGACTATTAATATTATTATAAATGTAATCTTTATAGGTATGAAAATTATTTCTTCTTTCTTCTGTGAAACCTGAGGAATTCTGGGGCTAGATAGGTATTTTCTAATATTTGAATAAGAAATGTCGCTATATTATCTGCATTTACAAACATTACAATCTGTTTGGTAGAAGTCCTTGATTCGAAACCCCTTCCCATTTTCTGTCTCTCTCCCTCCTTACCCAAAAAAGGACAAAGATCACTCTAACATCCTAACTACAAGATTGAAATTACAGGGTGTGTATTCATAGAAAAGGGTTTAAATTATATTCCATATTATTATAATCCACATATGTACTCTTTTGCCACCAGGGTTAACCCAAACTGAATTATAAGCCAGGTAGAGTATGTGCCTGAGTCTTTTGCCTCCTCAGTATCTTCCTTAGTCTATTAACCTGCGAGGCCTTCCTCATATCTAATTAACCAATAGCTGCTCACAGGCAAGAATCTCATCCATCATTCCTTGGAAATATAACACTTTAGACTTCAGTGTATCCTTTATTGTCTTGAAAGATGATGATAAAATTCTTAAAATTTCTAACTTGGATAACATTTATTGTCACAGAAATAACACTGTGTTTATTAATATATAGTTATTTTTAAAAAACTTTTCTGATATGCATGAATATTTCAATTTTACTACTTAAAATAAAAAATTAAGGATAATTTTTTAAATAAATTACAAGTAAGCTTTGTTGATAAAGTCCATTTATCATACTATTTCTTTTTTCACTAAAAATAGTTTATAATTTTAAAACTCATAGGGAAATTAACAGGCAACAGATCATACACAAAATTTATCATGACAAAAGATGACTGTATTCTTTAGATTCTGGTTATAGTTAAGCTTATTGGCTACATTCTCTGAGTGCTACACCTATAGTATAGCAGCCTCAGTAATTTCTGTTTCTAGTTTTCCAAATTCTGAAATACAAAAGAAGCATAAAAGTAAATTTTAATTTCCCCTATGATGAACAGCAAATATTCAAAATTCTACGTCTCTCTTACTCATGTCCCATAATAGGAAACTTTTGAGAGAAAAGAAGCATAAGTCAGGTTAGAGAGATTAAATATCTTAAAAAGAATGAGTATATAGGCATGGAGGTTACACTCTAACATATCTAAATCCACTAAGGAATAGAAGGCAGAAAACTATGGACAGATAGCAGAGAAAACCATTTTATCCCTTTTATACTCCTACTACTTCCATTTCCCATGTAGTGCCTTGAAAAATGTGCCCCCAAATTTGTCTACTCACAATTTCACAATGTGATCTTACTTGGAAATAAGGTCTTATAGATGTAAATACTTAAGAGGAGGCTGGTTATACTAGATTAGGTGAGCCCTAAATCCAAGGGCTAGTGTACCTGTAAAATGAGGAAATATGAAAAAAGAGGAAATTCAGAAACATAGAGGGAAGACGATTATGTAAAGATAGAGAAAAGGACCGAAGTGATGTAGGTATAAACCAAAGAATCTTAAGCCACAAAAGCTCGAAGAGGCAAGGAAGGAGTCATCTATAGAAGCTTTAGCAGAAGAATGCCCTGCCAACACTAATTTCAGACATTTAGATTCCAAAAGTATGAGACAATGCATTTCTGTTGTTTTAAGCAACTAGGTTGTGGTTATTTGTTACAGCAGGGGGAGAAAACTAATACATCTTCAAATGCCTTTTTTAAAAAAGACAGCAAGGTCAGGAATGGTGGTATACATGTGTAATCCCAGCACTGCAGGGGCTAAGGAAGAAAGATCACAAGTTTGAAGCCAGCCTAGTCTACATAGCCAAGTTCAAGGTCAGCCTGGACTACAAAGTGAGATTCTAGATCAAAAAGCGCCCCCCCCCAAAAAAAGAAAGGAAAGAAAACTAATTAAGAATTGCATCTTTCTTGGGCTTATAGAATATTTTTGTACTATTTTGTTTTCAGGCATTCTTGTGTGATTTTTTTTTTCCCCAGTCCTGGAGAATGAACACAAGGCCATCACACTGAGCTATATAACCAGTCCCCCACCCTTTTTATTTTCTATTTTAAGAAAGCATATTGCTAAGTCACCAAGTGACTTAGGGTTGAACTCAACTTGTGATCCTCTTGCCTCAGCCTCCCAGAATGCTAGAATCACAGGCATGAGCCACTGTACCTGATTTCTTTGGTGATTTACATTAAAATTTAAATTAAGCAATGAGCCTAAAAACCAAATACTATTGGTCAAAATTACAGCATATTTTTGTTTCAGCCTTCAATAATGAGTTAGCTTGATCTGTATTTATAAGATTTAATATAGAAATGAGACTTGGATCTACCTTTGGCTTCTTTACATCAATAAAAATTTAAAACCTAAACAAAACTTAGGAGCATTTCATTTTTACTGGTCAATATTTGTTAAATATTATGAGAACAATATTATTATACAAACTATTGCTTTACTTACTTCCTTACTATATGGAACCTTAATAGTGAATTTCTTATATCTTTTTTTTTTTTGGTACCAGGGATTGAACTTGGGTCCTTGCACTTGCGCAGCAGGCGGCGAAATCATTGAGCTAAATTCCCGGCCCTCTTCTATCTTATATTAATAAAACACTGATGTCAAATCATAGGTACTCAATAAATATTTATTAAACTGAACTGAATACTTTAACAGTACAGTATTGTTATAAATAGCTAGGGAGAATGATTTGCAATTACCTAAGATTTTGGAAGAATATTTATTTTCCCCCTGTATTAGTTCTAGCTGTTGTAACAAAATTCCACAAACTAGGTAGGTTCTGGAAACTGGGAAATCCAAGATCAAAGTTGCAACAGATTTTGGTCTAGTGAGAGCCTCTGGAGACAGCTGTTTTCCCATTAAGTCTTCACAGAATAGAAGCATGAGGCAGGGCCTTCTTTTATAAGGGCACTATTCCTAGTCACCAGGACTCCACCTTCATGACAAAATCACCTCCAAAAGTCCCCTTCTGAATACCCTTACAATGGGGTTAGGATAAAACCTATGAAATTTGTGGGGAAAACAGCATTTAGTCCATAAGAGCCTCCCTCCAAATCTTAGTGCTTTGTCAAAGTAATTTGTAAAAAACCAATGCAAACATTTATTTTACTAGGCTCACTCCTTCCCTAAGAAAAATGTAACTACTAGAAAGTTAACCTTAATATGTTTAAGGTATTTCAATCAACTCCTCTGAGAGTTAGTGATCAATTTACCCTTCTCCTGTCCCATTCCCCAAAAAACCTTATTGACATCATCACAGACATTCTGTCTCTACAATATGCCAAAATATCTTCAATGACTAAAACCTAGTTAACTCAGGGAGTAAACATCAAAAGAATAAACACACTTAGGCAAGGAATGCTAATCATTTAGGATGTGAGGAGAGTCATTTTTAAAAAGTCTCTAAGGGCTGGGGATTTAGCTCAGTGGTTTTGCTGCCTGCTGTGCAAGCGCAAGGACTGGAGTTCAATCCCCGGTACCAAAAAATAAATAAATAAATAATAAAATAAAATAAAATTTAAAAAGTTTCTAATTCAACAAACAAAAAATAAAAGTACATTAATTTAATTTATATTATAGTACTATGGTTTGCTTGCAGAATCTGTCCAAAAACCTAAATATATTTCACTGATATCATCTCTTTCTTTGATGAAAAGACTAAAAGTTTTTATTTTGTAATTTTATAAATGGAAAAGTATTAAATCAGTACCTTGTAAAATTACATATTACTTGTACTGTTGTATCTGGCATAAGCCTGGTTCATACTTCAGTACCTCTAATCAATTTTGAGATTAAATTGACTTGTACATTTAAAATTTTTAAAATGGAGAATAATAATATCTGGAGAATTATAATAATACCAAGATTTCTTTGGCTTATATAAATATTTCATGTTTTAGAGAAACTTATTATTTCATGGATACAGTATTTCTAGCTTTTCTCCTTTGAGCTCTAAATGTAAAGGCTAATGGTTCACTAACAGTTAATTATATATGTTTATAAAAGTATGGCAATCTCTTGGTGTCTCATTCACCGATAGTTTATTAATCTTGGTAACAGCCTCTCTTACATATAATGAGGACTATTTTAAGGCAAAGAAACTATAATAAAATACTTATACACATAAGACTACTAAATGGATTAAAGTTCTCCACCAATTGCACTATTCAACTAAAATAATGCAATACATTCACAAACAGTACAATGGTGTTCTTACTGAGTAAAATTCAAACAATGATATCGTGGATCACTTCTTAGTTTTTGTTAATGGTTTAACACAATACTAGTTCTCTTTGCAGAGCATCTTAATTCAAGGTGGTTTCAGAATCAAACAGACTAACACTGATTTTTTTCATTTTTCTTTTAAATTGCACAGTGATAACTAATCACTTAAATCCACAAGACTACAACTTTGTGTTGAAAGCTAGTGCAGAGAGCAAGAGCAGGAGAAATCTTGAATTTTTCATTTTTCTGTTTGTTTCAACTATCACAAAAACAGCAAGTAAATTTGAAGTAGTTCTTTACTAATCTGACAAAAATAACTTTAATTGTATGTCTGTGACTTCTTAAGAAATGAGCTAAAAGACAACTTGGAGATTGGGCAATCAGTCAACAATCTCCTCTACTCAGATAAAGGTGTTCTGGGTACAATTGTTCTGAGGGACAAGGATGGCTGAAAAATAAAACAAGCAACCAACAAAATGGCAGAGAGACCCAGTCTTTGATCTTAAATTTGCCACTCAAAAGAAGTGATAGGTTAATTTAACCCATTATATATGTATGTGGAGGTAACCTAGAAGCTTAGAGGAGGCTGTAATGAATACTAAAATATGATATCACTTGCAATCGCTTGCAAGAAGTAAATTGAGAAGAAGTTAGAATTGACTAGGAGTAAAGGAAAACTAAACTAATGGAAACAATTTGTGTGAAAGCTTAGCTTGTAATAGAATACTAAACTGAGAATCAGCTGCAATTTTTAGCCCTGAATCTATGACTACTTTGGTTGTGTGAATCTGTGGGGAACCACTTTACTGATTATGCCCAAAGCAGGTTATAAGCAGTGCAGGCTATAAAGAGTTAACCCCACAATTAGCTCATTTTAAGAAGCAACTAAAGCTTATGTGACTCACAGAAGCACCTCAAAAGTACTGTAGTTAAAAAAAAAAAAAAAAAAAGTACTGTAGTAGTGCACAGGTTAGCATGACCTGCCTGCTAACAGCCACAGCAGAGATCAGACGAATGGCCCGTGAAGCTTGGGGCTCAATATGAGATAATATAGTAGCCTAGGTCAGAGTAACTCACACCTAAATTCCATTCCCACGACTAAAACCTTCTTAACTCGAGGGACAAGGTTCTAATTACAACCCTATATTTTGTCTATTCTGTTCCTAATTTGAGAATGCTTTGTCTTTTCTTTTCCAAGCCTTGCTGGCAATAATATCCATAGCAACTGCACAACTGCACATATTTCCCCTTTATCCCAATTTAATCACCAATAAAAAAATCAGTGACTTGGACTGACCAGGGTCTTTGCTGGTTGCTCAGCACTGGCCATCGTGACTTCCGACTTTTTTTTTTAATTCTGTCTTTGAGTCTTTCTTCAACCCTGTGTCACACACTGGGCAGGAGACTGGAACCTATCGCGGAGGTCTCCAGTATAATCTCTAAAACATCACTTGTGGTTTTTGGGTGTATTCATTCATGCAACTCATCAAGTATTCACTGGGCACCAACCATCTGCCAGACCCTGTTCTAGGCTCTGAGGATACCACAGTGAATAGAAGGCCTGGCTTTAAGAAGCTTACATTAATGAACTTTAAAATTTAATAAATGTAAGAAAAAATCAGGAATTGAAAATAATAATAAGAAAATTCTTTCTGCCACCTGCCTCGCAAGCGCAAGGACCCGAGTTTGATCCCTGGTACCAAAAAAAGAAAAGTCCATGGTAATAACAGTATGGAAAGTAAATGGTTAATATCAAATACTTTACTTTATTTAAAAAAAATGTCAGAGATAGCGAAATCATCACTAGTATTCTTCCTATCTCCCTCTTCCCCTTCTTTTCTATCCATTCTTAGGCAACCAATAATATCCAGTTGCTATATATCTTTTTCCATGCATATAACTCTAGCAATTTTGCTTATGGAAGAAGTGGGCTTATTTTTATGGTTGATGTACATCTCAGTAATTGGAATCAAGCTTTGATACCCTGACATTTCATTAGATTGTGGTTGATTAAATTATAAAGGGGTAAGTAGAATAGCAGAATGCTCCTAATTACTAACAAAATAATTTTATTATTGGTGAATTTAAGAAATAGACAAATAATTAAATACATTGTTTCAAATTTACTTTTATTCATTTTTAAGGTGTGCGTTGGAGTGACATAGTGATTACTTATCATTTTATCAGAATTTATAATTAGTTATCTCTGTTTCAGAGTGTTTTCTTTTTTACACTACAGAGATTAATGAAATCTTCAACTGGTTTTTCAGTGCAGTATTTCCTTAGAGTTTAAAGTAGTGTATACTGTAGGTATGAAGAACCAGACATCATGTTATTACTGAGGTACTCCTAGAAACAGAGACTAGGAAAGAATTTTTCAAAAGATACACAAGGAGATATTTTTTAACTAAAAAAGTACTATTGATTTTTTGTTTCTAGAAATACACTTTTAAATCTTGAATATTTAAATCTACTCATGTTCTGCTTTGACAGGTGAAAAGAATAAAGTTTACAATTTTAAAGTGCAGCTCTTGAGAAAGTAGAATCTCAATCAGTATTAACACTTAATATTAATGAATTAATAAGGATTTTAATAAATCAGAAATTTATGCTATTTGTACATAAAAGCAAATAATTTTTTTAAATTATGAAAGACCTTCTACCTTGAATCCCATTTCCTAAATGGCAGTATAAAAGTGAAGAGTGAAATGCAATGTGCATGAAACTTAATATACTTTAAAGAAATGAAACAAACATATTCACAAACCTTATTACTGGAGTTTAAAAAAAGGCTATGTGTCTTGTTTAAAATAAGCAATTATACAGTTTTTAAAAACGACTATAGGGCCGGGGATTTAGCTCAGTGGTACTGCCGCCTGCCTCGCAAGTGCAAAGTCCCAAGTTCCATCCCCGGTACCAAAAAAAAAAGACTATAAAGTTTTAATTTCTGAATTTCTAAATTTAGTTGTTCAGTCCATTAAGGGTAAAGTTCTGGTTCAGTCCTTAACCGTAACATGTAAAAAGGGGCATAATATCATTCAACTCTTAAAAATACTATGATTCATCCAGATTATCAGTGCTTTCAAAGTGGCCAGCTCAGGAGATACTGTCTTTTTCAAATGGTGCAGTCGTTCTCAGTATAATACTGAGATTTCTCATTTGAAAAGCCTCATAGGCTTTTAAAATTATTTTTTTTGAATATAATTAACTGTGGTAAATACTCTCTCTTGAGAATTGATTTAATTTTTGAAATAGCCAAATGTCGGTTAGTCAAGCCTATGAGGAATATAAGTAATGAGGCATGCCTATACAATAAGAACTATTTTTATTTGTGCCTTCCAAACAAATTCAATTTTAAAAGAGTAGTTTCAAAAACATTTTGGTTAATGATACAATAATGAACATGGAAATAATAATGATCTATTCATAATTAGGACAACCCCATTCGTTTTCAGAATCTCTGTTATAACCAAAGACTACATGTAGTATGCATAGATAGTCCACACACATTACCCATTTTTCTGAAACCTTTCATAAGGTTCCTCTCCCAGGAATGCTAAATCAACAACAAAACCAACACACTCATCTTCCCTAACCAATGACACATTTACAAAAAGTACAAAATATGCACAGAAAAATGAGATGGGCATGTAAAAATAAGCTAACCTCAGCAAAACATTCAAAAATTTATTATATATTTTACTTTTTATGCTATGTTTGCTTACTATTTTGTTTGATTTTTTTCCCCAAGACTTCTAAATTAATTAAAGAAACTCTACAGAATTTCTATAAGAAATCACATTGTTTGAAGTTATTGATCTGACTTACTTCCTTTTATAGGTAAATTCTAGAAAAGTCAAGCACCTTTTCTAAGGTCACAACACCAGAAAATAGTTTGGCAGTTTACAAGACTTCCTATACCAGTGGTGGCAAACCTATAGCACGCATGCCATAGCGGGCTGTTATTATCATTGGAAGCTCTAAAAGGTTCTCCACCAATGTCCTATAAAAGATCTTAGCAGACCAAAACTATAAAAAAATTACCAATAGATTAGCTCTAGGCACAAAGTAAAGACCAACATAATCTATCATTTTGTCAGGTTCAATATATACCATTTTGATGTGTTAATGGTCTTTAATAGTAAAAACCTTAGCCATCAATTAAATAAACAAGCCATTACACGGGGAACAGAGTCATCAATAAAAGCATATTTTACTAATTTTCTAATCAATAATGATAAACACTTCTGGATATTAATTAGAGAACAGACATTAGCCAAATCATAGTTGATCATTTGTGATCATGTCTTGCTTAAAAATAACTAAAGATCATTAAAAACAAAAACAATACAAAATAAATATTCCCTCAAAAATACTTGTTGATAAATTCAGTGATTTGCCTCAAGCAAATATGGAAATCAATGATTACAAAGTTTATGAAAGGCTGTGTACTGACATATTTCTCTATTCTATAACAGTAAAGAGAATTTACATGTAAAGCAAAGTTAAAATTAAAATAAAAATAAAACCTAATTTGACAATTACCCTAGATGTAGAATTCAATAATGAAGGATATGCATTTGAGAACACTACAAACCTGAGTTCCTAATCTCATCTTGTAATTTAGTAGTTGAATAACTTTATAAAAATGATTTATTCTCTTTAGGCCACAATTTTCTCATATATAAAATATTTGAATAAATAAAATATATAAAATATTCCTCATATATAAAATAAAGTATAAGGATATTTACTTTATAAATAGCCTACTATTCATACTAGGTATTTGGGAGGCCCTGGGGCCTCATTACTTCTTGGAGAAATGTGGCACTTCCCAGTCACTCCCAAGGGGAAAGAAACACAACTTAGCACATTCTCATCTAGGTTCAAACATTGGCTTTACCTCTAACTAGCAATTTACCTTTATGTGCCTCAATTTCCATACCTTTAAAATGAAGATTATAAAGTATTTAATTCCAGGAGTTGCTTTGAAATTCAAAGAATATCTATACAAAAGTTTTAGCACAGATAAAAAGCTTCTTACTAACTACTGAATACATGTTAGCTATTATTAGGCCTTGGTTTCTCTACTTATAAAACAAAGTATCTGAACTAAGTGATTTTGAAGATTCTCTTGAGTACCAAAAATTTCTAATTTTATCCATTTTCATAAGAGATGTTAGTAATACTTCTTAAATTTTGTGGGGGTTTTGTTTTTAAGGTCAATGAAGATGGGTCAAGAAAGTAGAAATATGGAGTCTCTTTTTCTGTTCCTTCAGCACTCACTTCTTTTGGTACCAAAAGCATTTTCCTGTCCTTGTAGCACTTTCTACCTATTATTTTTCTGACAACAAAAACATGTTCAGTATACTAGCTCTTGCTCCAAACATCATCCTAAAGAATGTATCTTTCCCATTTTAGTCACCCCACAAAAAAGTCTCATTAGATACAATGTGTACCAGTGAAAATACAATATATTACAAGTGGAAAAGGTGACTCAATCTCGTGGCCCAACTACTCTGAAGGCTAAGACAGAAGATTGTCTGAGCCCAGATGTTCAAGGCCAGCCTGAGAAACACAGCGGAACCTTGACTCAGAAACAAAAACCCTGTAAGGGCTGGGGATGAAGATTCATGGTAAACACCTGTTTGGCATACAAGAAACCCTGGGTTCAATACATAGACACCTACATATGTGTCTATCTATATACAGATATGCAAACATATATGTGCACATATACACATATGTAAGAATCACAAACACTTTTATCATTAAGTTTAAAGTTAACTGCACACGCAATTTTAGCATATTTTTTCTCATTCAAATTTGTTACAATTCACTAAACTTCTTTTAAAACTTAATCACTGAAATTCAGTTTGGTTCACCTTCACACCTGATTGGAACTCAAACTACCTACTCCCAAACCTCACCTGACCAAAAACTCAAAGAAATGAAAATAACAAGCCAAAAAGCCTTCTAAGAAGCCATAAGTAATAAGATTGGCTTTTGAGATGAGACCTTAACTCAAAACATTTTTATTCTTATTTTATGTATAAATTATAACAAATCCTGGTTGTTTAAAGACAGAAATAAATGAAAGTTGAGAGAATGAATGTAAGGGGGGAAAATGAGAGATCTTAAATGTTAGACCTGTACTTGAGCTGCACATGCACATGGAATCAGAAATGCTTAACAAGGAGTGTGATACTTAGGAGAGCAGGTTTGGAATCACATCTGAATATATTCAGATGAGTTTTATCACTTAATACCCAGGTAACCTTGAATTTACTTACATTATTATAAGTAACATTCATCATCACTAAAGTGGGAAAATCCCTCCTTAAAGGGATATTCTGAGGAGACAAAATTATATATATAATTAATAATATACATAATTTATATATACTATATATATATAAGGCTAAAAAATGAGAGCTAATAGCAATAGCAGGCATTGCCAATGAGGCCATTTAGAATGGGAATTTCTAGCCCTCAACAACTCCTGAGTAAACTATCATATTTTAACAGAGAACAATAAAATAACTGGTATTTACAATGATGACCTCCAGTCACCAAGAAATTAAATTACATTTAGTATATCCATCCAGTAAGTATTCAAGAAACACTGACTTCTATTCTCAGTATCGTGTGTAGTGCTGGTATGTAAAGATGAATTAGACACAGTTGTGACCTGAAAGAACTTGTCCCCTTGTGAGGGAGAGAGAAATGTAAATGAATGATTATAGAATAATGTGTTAAGTGCTGTTAACAGAAATATGTATCAGGTGCTAAGGAAGAATAAGAGTAACCAGCTTTGCCCCAGGCAGTCAGGAAGGGCTTCAGAGAAGAGATGCCATGCAAGTATGCTCTTGAAAGATTTGTGAGATGCTAAGTACAAGCATATGTAGCAGAAGGGAAGTGAAAATGCTGAAGCATACGTGGAAAGGTATGAGTGGAAAAAGGCAACAGAGGTTGAGGTAGGATCTTGAAGCATTTGATAAAATACGAATCAGAATGACAACTGTAATGACAGTGTGGAGACTGGATTAAACAGACAGAAGAAGGCAAGGCAACCAGGGTGGAAAGCTAATGAACCCAATCTGACTTTAGACCCTGGTAGTGGGACCACAGTGGGAGATGGGAGAGTTTTTAAGAATTTTAAACATATTACAATCCAATGTGTTTATTTTTTAAATAAAAGGTTCTTTTTTCTTTTTTTTAGCTAATTAAGTTTATTGGTACATTTTAGATATACATAATCATCACATTCATCATAGGGAATTTGTACTTGTACATGATCTTGATTCTCTTTTTCCCCATTCCCCTCGCCTCCCTTCAGAAACCCGTTCCCCTCCTTATTTACAAAAGTTTTGCTTCCATTTTTTCCTTCTTTTCTCATTTTTTTCTTTTCCCTTCCTTCCTCCCCTCCCCTTCCTAGTTCCCCTTCCCATTTGAACATTTTCGTAAAGGAGTAAGGCTTTTGAGATTTTTAAAAAAGTGTGACTCTCCTGAGGAGCTATTTTGGTGATGTTGAGTACCTGAGATTTTTTTTGCTTTACATAATTCAGGATGATGATAGGGAGATACCTCTGATAAAGCTTGAAGTAATATTTTGATAATGGGCCATTTTTCTTTCTTATAAGATTTGTATTTCTCTGTGATTAATTATAACAAAAAATTTAGTAAAAAGTAAAGCATAAGGTAAACTCCCATTGGTAATGTTTGACAGCTTTGCCTAGAAAAACAAAACTCTTGTATGCAGTACTTAATTGCTTTAGCTGGAGTTTCCAAAAGATTAGATCTTGCACTATATTTAATAAAATTCTTCCTTTTATCAAACAATACTCATTCAAATATTTAGGCAAGAATTCCATTTTATTAGAGTTGACATAAAATATATCACAAGGAAAAAGGTGGTCATAAAGTTGAAAAATATAAACTATAAATCTTCAGATTTTAACTTCTTGAGGGAAGTGATGACTCCAGAATAGCACCAGCAGAACTACTAAAAACTTGAATAACTTTCAAGTAAACATACTTAGGCTCTTATTAAAACAAACATTATTCCCACTGCTAAAATTAAAGTTGGCAAGTCTTTCCTCTTAATAGCTTAAAAAACAATTTGAAAAGTAGCAGAATAGCAGGTTCTTTGCAAGGAGACCAATCATCATCATTAAAAGACCTTTAAAAGCAAATACAGAATGGTCAGTCAGCCTGATGACCTTAATTTTTAACGAAGGGATATTTTAATATATACATGTACAAGATGAAATAAACTTACGAAGGAAAATCTTCATAAAAGATTTAAAAAGAGACTAATTTTTAATTTTCACCCTCACTGTGATGATCTATAAGGAAATAATATATAAAAACTAAAATAAGAAAATTTGATAAAGTAATATGCAAAAATCTGTCAGTGATAAAACAAGCAAGGGTGGCTGCCATAAAATGACCAAAGGGCTTTTTCCACCTCCATGGATGGAGGTCACTTTACTGATGGGCTCAATAAGATGATAATGCATTTAACCACTTTCCTTCCATCTAACTTGGACCTCACAAATCCAAATGGCCTTGTTTAACTACCCTGCCCTTTCAGCATTTCCCTGAACAAAGATAATTAAGGAGATGTACTGCCCCCTACTATCACAGGAATTGAAAGACAAATAAACTTTTAAGAGCACAGCCAGGTGTCTATCCCTCTAATGTACAACTTAAGCAGGAGGTAAAATGAAATAATGGTTAAATAATTATAAAAGGTTAATGTTAAGTTTGTTATATAAGGTAATTTTATTTTATTTAAAAGAAAAGGCATAAAAGGTGTTCCGGGCTACATTTTACAAATCTCTAAACAGCAAGCAGGTCCTCTCTTCCCCTGCTGGCAACAGTTTAAGGGGAAAGGATGTCTTACATAAAATAACATAAAAAGAGTTCATTAAAACTTCTACACATCATTATAAATTTTTTTTAAGATTTAGGTTAGTATATATAACTAGAAAAGGCTGAAGTATTTTTCTATAAAAGTCTGAACTGTTAGTTCTTTATTAGTTCATTCTGGTATGTTTTCTAATTCTGCCATCTAACTGTATAAACCAAGGCATTTATGTCAAACATTATTTAATATTAAAGGAGGGGACAACACTAAGAAGAAAACATTTTCTATAAAATACTACAGCATGTGGTTTCCAAACCTAACTATTTTAAACTGTAGTTTGCCCTCAACTATTTATGTGTACTTTTCAATTATTATTCTTCCTTTGTGAAATAAATTTATCATCACTAGCATCTATGATAAAAATTGTTTCTGGGATGCCAAAGAGATAACTGTTTTCAACCCTCATATAGTAAAAATTAAGAGTAGAATTTCAAAATATAAGCACAGACTTTGTTATTCAAGAGCTCGATTTGTAAAAACTCAACATATAAAAAACAACAGTTTTTAAACAACTGGCCTTACACATTAAAATATATGTCATTTCAAACCAGCTAAGATACATATACTATATAATCTCTACACATTCATAGTTACTGTCTGAGAAAAAACGAACTCTGACATGGTGAAAACTCTGCATTCCAATACCGAAATGGGACCTCAATTCAGATTAAAAGGCTTTAGACATAAATGAATATATAATAACTTTTCATTCTAGACAAAACTCCAAAAAGCCATACAAATTTTATTTATTTTACAATTATCTATTCCTAGAGAAACTTGTAATGAAAATCAGCCTAATAAACCTGAATATAATTAATTTCTAATGTAAACTAACTCTTTTAGAAAAAAGATATTAAGTGTTATTTTGGCTTTAAAATAGTCAGTGTTTCAGGATACATGAAATCACTTTACATAAGATTATAGCCAAAAGAGCATTTATGACTGATAATATAAATCTGTATTTGTATGCTTCACACTTGTCCAGATCAATGTGTAACAGAATAAAATCTTGCTAATAATCCTAATTTAAACCTTTGGGAATCATCTCACTCCTCCTTCCTATTCCTCTAAAAACCTTTATTCTTCCATTTTATTCCGTCTGCCAGTAAATTCACAATTTGTTTTTTGACTGCTGTTGTATTGGCTAAGAAAGAGATCACTGTGCTGTCAACTTATTAACACTCTAATAGTTATGATTTAGGTTTTTAACCATAACTAGACGTTCTGGTCAAACCCAGAATGGGACCGTTCACTCTAAGGTTAAAAAAAATACTGCCCCAAATTTATTTATTTACTTTGTTTCTTCAACATATCAGTCTACCTCTGTGATACTATTTTCACAACATTCAAATATCCACAAGGAAGAATATCATACTTCTCAAATGTTAGGTGAAAAAGTACTCATATTTTTGCCAAGATAAGTACAGCCATACATTATGTAAACTATTTATGTGTGTACACATATATACATACAAATCTGCAAAGGCATCCATACTGAAGTTGTTAATATATCCTTTTAGTGTAAAATTTCAACTTTTTTAAAATGATGAAAAGTTAATATAAAAATAAACAATTTAAATAACAATTTTAAACAAATATATTGTCCTATTTTTAGCATTTACATCTGGATTGCTAGAAAGGTAGTTTGTTAAAAATCTTTATTCGCAATTAGTTAAAGCCTGGGAAACAAAATAAATTATAAACATAAAGAACGGATGTTCCAAAGACCAATCTCTTAATTGCTGATCAGAGCTGAAAATAGATCCTTTTTTTCTACTAATTGAATGAGTCTTGTAAAACCTTTTGAAATGCACTTTAGAAAATGCAAGAATACAGCTTAGAACAGGTTCTTTAATTTGGGTCATTTTCTGTTACTTGCAGTGGTGACGGGTGCTTAGCAACGCTGTTCTGGTGGCCCTTTTAAGGAAATGAATACCTGGAATACAGCATTTTAATCTATTTTATGGCATTAATTATCAAGATCACTGTATTTAGACAGTGCCTCCTTTACCACTTGCTCATATTATGAGAGACAGGAGTCCCATGATAAACTGAGTATGTTCTTTCAGGTGACAGAAGATCCTGCACACCCCCCCCTTACCAAATTTTAAAAAATGTAAAGACATAAAAACTAACATAATAGAAACCACCAAAAGGTTCCTTTAAACATTTCGACAAAGATATTATACTGTAAGTCACTGTTCAAACATATGTAAGTCTCTTTTTCTAAATCTTTGAGAACTAAACTCCACTGTGCCATACACTAGGCCACTGGTACCTAAGAAATATGATGCAACACAGTCAAAATTTAGTAAGATTTTATTTAGTAAAGAATTAGTGAATATTTCAAATATTGATTTTTTTAGAAAAGATAACCTCCATGAAAAATAGTAACAAGAATACCACTTAAGTCATGATGAAATTACTCCCTCATTCATTATAATGTGTTCAAATGATTACCAGGAAACCCAAGAAACATGGTAAAATACACAACTACCAAGTAGCTTCTAAGAAATTAAACTGTCATGTTATATTCTGTTCACATTTTATTAATAATCAATATAACAGGTTAAGAAACTAGTAATTAAAACATTCAGAATATTATTTTTTCTCATCAAGTGTCATTGTTCAGAGTGCAACCCTTTTAACTTCCCTCATAATCACACAATTCATTTTAGATTTGTCCTCAAGAAGGAGGGTGACACTCTTATACATCTCCATTCTTTTCTACCTTCACAGCTAATAGGAGATCAAGTGACTCTCTCTTTGTCTAGAATGTATTCCAATTTTGGTCTTTAACAGCCAATTTTTTAAAGCTTTGAACATTTAGCCCCCAAAGATGAGACACGAATCCTCTAAGTTAACAATCTGCCATCATATATTTTACGTTTCAGTCTATCAGGTAAAGTATACTAAGCATCCTTTAAAATTAAACATACTTTGTTATTTCACATTTATCATCAAATTGTGTAAATCAGAATAAAATGAGACAACACCACAATTTCTCGAGTATTTAACCTCTGAAAACAGACTTTGCTTGAGGGTTTGGTGTTTCGAACGTTACAGTTGCATTCTAATGCCTGGGAATCCGCTGGGGGGGGGGCGGAATGTGGGGCGCAGACAGTATATGCTGCACTGAAATATTCTACTGAGAGGCATAAGTTATCTGTATTTCAAAAATGCCTTCTCTGGGTATTTTCAATCCCTTCTTAAAAACTACTTTAACAATTAGCACACAGAGGTCTCTGGATAGCTCTCTGAAACATTTAAAACCAGAGAACAAAAGGTTTATTTTAAAAATGAAAACCTTGGCTTATACAACTCCAGACACGAATCTGCTTTCAATTACTGAAAGTATTTCCACTTTGGTGGAAGGGGCTCAAATCTTCAACTACACCATCTTAAGGCACTGACTTTGATTATATTAGGTTTTCAGAAGACAAAATGACTTTGTGACAGAGGTTATATGCATATATGTAACATGTATATATATAATTTATATAATTTATAACATATTCCAAAGAGAGAAGCTAGCAGAGAGAGGGAGGAAACGTGATTTCTCAGTCTGAGAGCTGCCACAGATCTTAAATTTTATTTTAAAATGCATACATAAATGAGCAAATGGTTTTTTCTAAACTTTAATAGATAGTGCAAAAGTTTTCCCCAACCATTCCTAACTCTTTCTTCCACAGGAGTAACCTGCATCGAAGCATAGCCACAAAGTTGAATTTCTCTTAGAGACTGTGCTCTGTAAAACCCTCAGGACAAAAAAAGCACGAAATATTTCGCAGGCAAAAAACCTCTCCTTTAATTTAGCGTGATTATTTTGCACCTTTTTTCCCCATTAAGCAATTAGTACGATGGATTTCGGTTAATGGAACCAAAGGGCTGATGAATTTAAACTCAATGCAGATTTTAAATTATTTCAGACATAAATTATCCAAAATCATTATTGCTAAGATTTGCTCCCAATGAATTCGATAAGATAAGTATATCGCAAAACTCACAGAATGCAGGAAAAAAAGAGACAGCTTTACCTCACGGGTTAGGACTGTATACTATTCATTTTTAAAAAATCCATCTAACTAAAAAATACGGGGAACAAAAGACTCCATTCTCCCCCACGGCTACCTGTACCGCTCTGGGTGACAAAGAGTAATCGAGAAAGTTCAGCGTTCACCTCTTCTAAATCCTTAAATTCGGTCCCTCAGGGGTTAAAAAGCCACCTCATTTCAGATGCTAATGCTGTCTCGCACCGATTCCAGCCCGCGCTCGGAGCCTCCTCCCATTCCGACACCACCCGGGGAAAAAGCGGAGCCACCGCCGGCCCGGCGCGCAGCCGCCACCGGCCCCGGAGAGCAGCCGCGGTCCTCGCTGTCACCGCCGCCGCTGCGTGCCCGGGAGCCAGCGAGCGAGCGGGAGCCGCGCGAGGAGCCGCCCGTCCGCCCAGGCCGCAGACGCCGCTCACCCACCTTGCCGCGGCGCGCCCTCGCTGTGGCCGTGCGGAGCCGAGCCCGGCGCTGCCAAGTTGCCTGGGTCTGGAGCGTATCGTGTTACAGCGCTGGGCTCGGGGCTCGGGCTGCGCGCGGCAGCCAGACATGATAGGCTGAGGCTCCTCTGTTTACACCCGGCCGCCGAGGGGGCGGCGGCGGCGCTTAACCCCTTCGGGCCGGGCCGGGCTGCCCCGCCGGCCGCCGCCGTCACCCCAGCCGCGGCACGCGCGCGCACACTCGGGCCGGAGCCCCTCGCCGCCGGGCCCCGAACGAGGACCGTGGCGGCTGCACCGCGTGCTCGGAGGACCCCGGCGGGAGGTGTCCGCGCCCCCCACCTCCACACACCCCGCAGACCAGGGAAACGGCCCGTTTCTCCGACGTGGGTTTCCAGGCTGCTGGAGCTTTGCAGCGCAGATATTCTCCATGCGCGCTACTTTGCAGCCCTCACAAAAGGATCTCCTTCCCGGCACGGGAATGAATCCGACCCCTGGTCCGCCACCACTCAGGCATCTCACAGCGGAGATGTTTACTCAAGCCCACGCTGGCGAGGGCCGCACTCCCCGCGTCTCGGCCCAACTCAGTCCTCGGGCTCGCGGAGCGCGACGCCGGGGAGGGCGAGGCGCACGGGTACCTGGAGGCGCGAGGCTCCGAGCCTGGCACCGCGGGGAGCGTGTGCGGGGTGTCGCCTAAGGGCGCCGCGGGGACAGGCGCAGCCCGCCCTCGCCCCTTGGCCACCCCTGCGCCCTCGTCCTCGCCAGTCAGGGGCCCCCTCAGCGCTGAGGGGCAGAGAGGCTCCCGCTCCCCTGAGAGAAGGTCCCTGGGGCCGGATGTGTGTGCTCTGGTGCCCGAGCTGCTCTAAATGATGTGCCAGAACTGGACAGCCCTGACGTGGAACAGCTTGGCTGGTGTTCTAAGCATTTACTTTTAAATAAAAGATACCTCAGGATTGCTGCACTTTAATTTTTATTTTAAAAAATTGTCGTTTCCTCCCCTCCAGATCCGCTTTTATCATTATTTTTGTATTGCCTCTAGTCCAATGACCTGCTTTCCTTTAATTTCTTTCTTCTAGAACATTCTGTCTACACCATTCAGCCTCTTCCTCCATTAGACTGAGAATTGAATGACTGTTCATGAATTTTTAGATTTACCGGTGTTTTCTTCTAACTCCTCCAAACTCGAGTATTTTTTTTTATAAATAAAACAAGAGCCCTTTATTACAATATCATTATCAATCAATATATCATCACTAGCTCTCATTTCACATTTTAACGCTCCTAAATATAATTTAAACCAAAGCAAAACATAAGGCAGGCTAAGTGTTCTCCCTTTATCATCAGAAGATTACAATTACAATTTTTTTTCTTTCCCCAGCCTCTTTCCTCCAGTAGACTAAATTCTTTCCACATTCCCAGTATTCAACAAAACTGTAATTTCATTCCTTTTTTGCATATTAACTTTACCTTGACTTTTGTCAGTTTTTATATCTAATGCTACAAGAATGTGAATATGGCTCCCCTGCCTCTCTGTGGAGATGTTTTCTTCTCAATTTCCTATCTTACATATCATTGCACATGTAAATACCTGATGTTATTCTGTGTTTGAGCAAAATCTCGTTCAGTAACTAGCTCTCCTAAAATCACAACTCATCAAACATATCATATTACAACATGATTATCACAACCATCCTCAGCATTTTTCTCTTAGTCAGTATATCCACCCTTTAACGGGACATTATTAAGAAAGCGCAGAAATTAAACGCAGAGCAATTATTTAAATTTTACACATTCCTTTGACAGGCAAACCTGTGAAGTTATTTCAGGGTTTTGAAATTCTTTCTCTTTGTAAAATTGGGTCAAATATAGAACAATAGACATTTTGTGGGCCACCCAAAGGGCTGTAAGCTCTGAAACAAATATCATCCTAAATCATAATATTTTGTAAAGGATCCTTTCACATATAGTTGTAATGCCTGTGACTCTTCTAGTGGGGTAGGGGAGTGGCCAGAAATAATTACAAATAAACACCATTTAGATGGAATAGCTTTCAATTGAAGAAACTGTTTAATTGGAATATTAGCAGAATTAAATAGGAAGAACATTACACAATTAGAAATACACCCCTTGATTTTTGATGACCATAGATTTGCAGGTCTGGCCTAAAAAATCAGAACACAGAGAAATGAACACTAAAGGAAGAAATGAAGGATTCTAGGACCTTAGCTAAATCACTGTTTGGGTCAAGATGAATCTCAAGAAGACTGATACTTGGCATGTTCATTTCCCCACATTAATGCTATGTAAATTGGTCACTGATTGATAGCATTTATTAAAATTCCAATTTAAAATGCTAATTAAGCATTGCACACTTATAAATATCAGAACTGGGTGAGGCAAATTTTTATATTAGACTACACTGGAATATTCTACATGTATGTCTAGTTCTACTTTTTTCTTATTACAAAACTAATTATTTTCAAATTGGACAAGGATAATATCCCCTGAGAATTATCAAGGATTTACTTTGAACAAAGCTGAGCAGTAGCCGAGTAGTAGCCCATGGGGAAGAGGCGGATGAAGAGATGTGGTTTTGAACTATTTCTATCACTGAAATGTGAAGGATGGATTCTGTACATGTCTTCCAAGAAAACACACAGGCTTGGGACCACACCCATACGTGCATTAAATCAGGGCCATCATTTAGACACAGGAGTCCACCAAGGAGTTCCACAGAGACGTGTACAGTTACAAGGTACACATTCAACTTCTATTTTCTTGTACTGTTGTTGGCCATATAGACAATGTCAGGGATAATTAGCATTATGAATACTGCTTTCTGTACCTTAAGCACTTCTTGTCTAAGATCTATAGAATTCCCTGCAGTTCCATGAACAGACACTATTAAATATGTTGAATTATGTGGCTATTTTATGTTGTGAATAAATAACCACATGGAATCATACTTGCAATATTAAATGAATTTTACTTATAACTGAATTCAGTTCTTTAGGCATAAAAGCCTAATGACTGCACACCACAAGGAAGATTTTTAAAAATGCATGAACCAAACCAAATCAAAGCAAATTGTATTAAAAAAATGTCTATGAATGAGCTGTTACTTCACACTGGTACCAACTTAGCTTCACATTAAGAGTGCTTCTGACCTCTCTCTGTTTAGGCCAACAACCTTGAAGAAAAATCAGAGTGTAATGGAAACTGCGATGATTAGATTCCCTGCTAATTATGAAGCACCGAAATCACATTGTCAGCGATGCTAATAGAAAACCAAAAATCAATTACTTATAGACGTAGTAAATATATGACTATGATAAAAACTAACAGTGAGCACTTCATATTATGATTAGCATTATATTGAACATTTGACACTTTTTTTTTCCAGGCTGGGGGCAAACCCCAGGGCTTCTCGCGTATCATCCTACACAAGCACTTTATCATTGAGCTTCGTCCCTAACTTAATACATATGATTTTTTCTTTCATTCTCTAAGTCCCAATGAGCAAGTAATATTATTATTATACCATTTCATAGTTGACCAAACTGGAACTTAGTGATATTAAGAACATGGTCATATAGTTACAGAGTATCATTGCCTAGATTCAGGCCCATGTTTGATGGGCTCCTAAGGCTGACACTTAAGCATCTGAATAAATATTTATAGTATTAACTCAGTAGTTAAAACTGATACTAGGAATACAGTTCACTTTCCAAATCAATTTATCAGGATAAGCTACATCAGTTATTCGAAAACATGATATCAATTTTAGAAATTGATATTTTATAGATTTAGGAGGGGAGAAAAGAGGCATAGCACATTTCTCCTGTGTTTTGCATTTATGTCTAGGTATAAATTACCAAACAGAGCCAATATTAGCATCTTCTGCAATGAAATGGTCAAAATATATTCCTAAACACCTATTTGGGGATCGTCACAGGTCAGTATGTGCCTGTCAGTGTAGTTTGTCTAAATGGACTCTGTTAAAAATTATACCTTTGTTTATAAATAGTCTTTCTTTCTTTTTTTGGTACCAGGGATCAAACTCTTGGGCTTGCAAGGCAGACAGCGGCAAGTCTTTCATTTTTAAAATAAATATATAAAAGAAACTGTTACCAAAATTACAGTCCGCTAACATCAACTGGTACATAATAATTGTACAATTAATTCAGTTAACTGCCATGAATAAAATTTTAACTTTTATCTTATGTTTTACAAAGTGTTATTATGTTAGTAGCTCATAATTTTCTAATAACTCTGTTTTATACTGACATAAATTGTATTTAAAATCATATTTCTTGGTCCATGCTTTTTGTTCGTTTGCTTGCTTTGTTTTGATTTTTGAGGCAGAGTCTCTGTATGTAGCCCACACTGTCCTCAGGCTCACTATGTTACCCATGCTGGCCTCAAACTTTTGATCCTTCTGCCTCATCCTCTCAAGTGCTGGGATTATAGGCATATGCCATCATTCCCCACTCTGGAGCCCTTCTTTTAAAATAATTCATTTATCATTTATACTAGAATAAAAGTGAAGGTTTGAAAACAAAGTCTTTCAAGAAAAGCCAATTCATAATTTGTCACGCATGTCTATAGTAAATCTAAATGGCTAATATAATGTCTAGGTGATTCTTTAATTTATCCTACAGGATACCCCACTGACAGTATACACATTTATTTCACAACTGTCTGAAATGACCCATATTGAAAATCATTTCTAAAAGGTAAGTTTCTTATTTATTTTTAAAATGTCAGATTATTTCATAAAAATGCTGTCTGAAGTCTGATAGGCGATGAAGACCCCAAACTCTTCCTTGATGTTTTAGAAGTGGTATCCAATCATGTATGTCGTGTGCCCAAAGAACTGGTCGTTATTGTTGTCCTGATTCAGATGACCTTGGGCAGCACCCTGCTGAGTCCTCTGCAGCCTGGACAGGCAGGGAAGTGAAGGAAAACAGGATCTGGGTGTGTGTGATGAGGTCTGGATGCCTTGCAGGGGCCAATCAAGCAACACACTGAATCCAAATGACTTGGTGAGCTTCAGCTTCAGCCCTGTATTGGCAAGTGTCCAACCGGGAGGGAAGAGGGTGAGGGAAGGAGATCATTCCCTCCTGGTGGTGAGAGAAGGACAGAGGCAGGAGGGCAGCACTTCAAGAGAAATCCAGATGGCCAGCAAGAGTGAGCTGGGGGTAGGGATACCAGGAACCGCACACATAGCAATAGTGGAGAGCCCAAGTCAAGTCACCAGGTGTCCACGACAGTGTTATAAGGCACTGGATAGACAGAGAGGTACATATCTGCCTAGGGCCATCAGTGAAGCTCCAGGACTAGGAAGTCCAGGTGTAGCCAAATTGGAGGTGCAGGTCCGCAGGTGGCAAGACTAATTCCCAGGCCCACCTAGGGATGGCAGTGCTTGTCCATGCTTGGCAACCACTGGGGGTCATCTTACCTTCAGGTCTTGAAAACAGGAATGTGTTTTGGAGGGGCATTTTATATGCATTCTTTGACAGTTTAAGTTTCATTAATGTAGATGTGACGAATAAAAATGATTGCCTTAATTGGAGAGCAGTGTCTTCATTCTGGACTCTGTTTCCAGCCATTCTGTCTACCCATCCTCCAAAACATTAGTTCTCAAAAATAATTTCTAGTTAACTATTAAAAAACTAAGCACCATATCTTTGTACTTAAATACATTATTGTGAGTACTCTGTCTCAACACCAAAAGTTATTTAGTGATGACTGGTGATGAAGTGACATTGTTAGGCTAGTTGTCTATAGAGACAAATATCTATGCATAGGCCAAATGCTTCTGAAGTGAACAGAACAACAAACCACATAAACACCTCTGTTCACCCTTCGAAATTTTTATTATCAAAAGTTCCACCAGCTGCATTGACACACACCTGTAATCTCAGCATTTGGGAGGCTGAGGTAGGAGGATTCTGAGTCTGAGGGCAGCCTAGCTTACACAGCAAGTTGAAAGCTGGCCTGGAGTACATAGCAAGACCTTGCTCAAGCAAACATACAAACAAACCCAAGAAACCCAAAAAACTATGTATCAAGATAATTATTACAAATAGTTTAGCATCTTTATTGACATCTGAATAATCGATAGGCATTACTTTCAAATATTTTCATGACAGTCACATAGAATTTTTTAATGATTTTTGTAAATATAAATTATGTTTGTGCACATATTTTAAATGTCATTTTGGATGCAAATATATGCTTGACATCTTTGCTTTTTAGCAGGCCAATCTACTTTTTCAGTGTGGTTTAGAAGCCATTCTATGCCTGTAATCCTAGAACCCTGGGAGGCTGAGGCAGGAGGATCACAAGTTTGAGCCCAGCCTAGGCAATTTAGCAAGACACTGCTTCAAAGGAACACATGAAAAGGGACAAGGGAGTCGCTTAGTGTGAAAGTCCTGGGTTCAATCCCTAGTACCAAAAGAAAGAAAAAGTCATTTCCTTTTTTGAGGCTTTTATGATTCAAAAACAGTGTTCTTATGTTCCCAATGGACTCCGTAAATATCCCTTTCTAACTTTCAACATACTATACTCTACTGCCTGACTCCTTGTCTGTAACTCCCTCCAGACCATAAATACTTGAGGGTAGGCATAATTTGTTTGCTGATTCTCTAGCATGTAGCATAATTTTCTAGCATGTAACACAAAGTAGACAGTAAATAAATACCAATTTATTGATGGGTAGATGAATAGTCAGCAGAAACAAATAGTTCAAATTAAAGGCACTGCTTGCTATTTAAAACAATTCACTCATTTGTCTGTATCATGATAATCTGTAATCAATGATTCATATTCTCTCTCTCTTCCCTCTCTCTCTCTCTTTCTCCCTCTCTCTCTCTCTTTGTCTCATCCGCACACACTTCTAGCCTAACATAAACTTTTGGAGGACAGAAGCTGTGACCTAATGGTTTCTAGCACCATTAATAGTTCAAGGTCTCTATTTTTAAAGCTCTGATAAATATTTTTTTATTATAAAAATCGTAAGATTATAAAAGTAGGCATAAACTTGATATATAATTTGGTTTGGTAATACCCTCCTGGATCTCTGTCAAACACAGTCCTATCAAAAAGTAGAAGAGGTGAATAGAAATGAGGAGTAGCTGGTCACCATTTTCTCAGGAAGGGCCCTTCATATACTTGACAATGATTATTGTCAAATCTTCCCTTAAAATCCACATTGTCATGCTAAACTCAATTATTATTATTTTACTGTTTCTTCAAGAGGCTATTTTTCATCTCTTTCATCATCCTATTGGCTCTTATTAAACATCCTTTGTGTACAGCTGGTGGAGGTGGTCAAGAACCACAACCTCCAGGAACCAAGCTCTAGTTCAAAGATCTAGGCCCAGGAAGAAAAGACGGTTGTATGGGAAGACATGATTTAGTGAAAGGAAACAGAGTGAAACAAGCATTTTGCTGGATATCTCTGTTTAAATGTGCCAGCAAGACCAAGATGGGAAGCAGAGATTTATTTCTGTACTCTGGATTTACTAGCCCAGTTTCATAATGGTGATATTTATGAGAGTAGATGAGCTCTCAGAGGCATGAGTACACTGGGAACGCAAAGAGCTAAGTCTGAATCTTAGGAGATGCCTTTGGATCAGAGCCACAAAGAAGAGGTTCAGCCACTAGGGAGACAGAAGGCAACCTCTAAGAAGAGGGGAGAAGCAGTGGTATAACGTGACAAGCCCTGGAGGACAGATTTCAAGAACTGGCTCTCAGAAGGGTGGTGTAGGTGATGTATCAAAGCTCTATGTCACAGATTAATATTTATGTTGATTGAAGAAAAGCTCCTGGGAAGAAGCAATTTGTAACCTAAAGGAGAATAATTTCTGGCAGAGTAATGGGGTGAATGTCAGATTTAATGGTTGTTGAAAAGCAAGTGGATGGTGGGGAAATGGAGAAAGCTAATGTACAAACCTTTGTTTTTGTTTTTCAAAGTTTCTAGATTTGAATTCCACTCATTTATTGAATGCCTATTATGTTGCTGAAACACATACCTCAGGTACTTTCACATGAAATGCCTTCCTTAATGCTCACAGGACAGGGCTAGTTTACAACTTGGGAGGAAAACTGGATTTCCATTATTTAAAATACTCTAAAAGGAAAAATGTATTGGTTCTTGAAGGCAATTTCTACACAGGGACTGTCTCTGTTTGTCAGCACCAAGTATAAACTTTAGGTTCTTGCTAGAGACAACTTCAACAACCTAAGAGAAATCATTCAAAAATGTATATTACACATTGCATGAGAAGAAATGAATTCTCTAAGAAGAGGGGAAGAGAAGGGACAGAATAAAAAAGAGGTAGAGACAGAAGCTGTCAGGTAAGAACAACTCCAGTTATGTGTCTAGTTTTAGATGTTTTCAGCTTCGGAGTGATTGCAAATGTCTGGGGCTCCCTCTTTCTCTTAGGAAAACTAATTCAGAGGAAATCAATCTTGCAAAAAAAAATCTAGAATCATTGAAAAGTAAAATAAGAACACCTATTTAATTGATAGTAAGCCAAGTGAACAAAACTCCTGAGGCCACAGCAAACAAAAAATCATGACCACTAAGGCAAGTGTCCAGGTGAAGATTCTGAGAGCAGATCATTCAGATGTTTCACCATTCATGGTGGTAATTTGACTTCAAAATGGAAACCACTGTGAAAATATGCAGAACTATGTTATTTTTGGCCAAAGGCCTTTGCAAGATTTCTAAGAAAAGGTTTGTGCAGTGTGATCATTCAAATGAATTTTAAAGATTAAGGCAGAACAATTTAGAGTATTTTAGAATTAATTTCATAATATTACTCATTAGATCAATATATCACTTTGTCACTCTAACTACAGAGTCTAAGATGGCTTTAGTTCAGATAAGCAGCCAGTATAAGCAGAAGGGCTCTCAAAGTTAGGGACAAATATATGTTGAATAACTGTACCTTTCTGGGGCTAGATTCTACAATGGATGTTGGATAAATTTAGCTTCAAGGAATTTCTGGCAGGATTTCAGAAGATGATTAGAATGAAAAATTCTCTAACTGGAAAAGTACAGTTAGAGTAGGTTGTGATTAACAGAAATTTATGATTACTGAGAAAAGTCGTAAATTATAGCAAGGCATTTATGCCATTAAAAGCTTATTCTATTGCTTGGTAATTATTTCTAGCAATTTTAATACAAATATGTAGTATCATAATCAGTACTAGCAAAATTCTTGGCTGAAATTCAGATAAACAGGTATCTTTTTGACCATACATTAGATTAGATTTTCCTTTTCAACCTCATCTCCAGCCCTTCAGACTGGTTTGCTGCCTGACTAGCCATTATAAATGTACAGATCATGGTTTTGATTATTTTGAAGAATGAATTAATAGGTTCACACAATCATTTCCAAATGTATTCTTCCTAATGCAGATATGATTTAGAAAACAGCTATTTTTATCTTTATTTTATTCTATATGTTAAGGTATTAGCCATGTTACAGCACATGTAAAAGGTGAGAAGTCTTTCCTTCAAAAGAATAGCTACTGGGCTGGGGATTTAGCTCAGTGGTTTCGCTACCTGCTGTGCAAGCGCAAAGACCTGAGTTTGATCCCCAGTACCACAAAAAAAAAAGAATAGCTACTGATGAGTTTTTAGAAGCCAAGAGAAGTAACAAAATGTGTGAATCATATTGTTATAGATCTTACAATATATTGATGGTGACAAGGATCTAACCACAGCCATATCACGTACAGTCTATTCTTCCTACCTAAGTTTTACATATACTTATTTGTTGATGCATTCTGAGAAACATGTCATTTGATGGTTCAGTCACCATGTAAACACTGCACAGAAATCTAGATTCTAGGTCAATCACTTGATAGGGCCTCTTGATTCAATTGAGAGACTAAGTAAACACAAGATATGTGAGGGTGCTTGCAGAGTAACACAGCACACCATTTTACAGTAAAATTTTCTTATAAATAGAAAGAGTACACTCCAAAATAGTGCTTGAAAGTATAATATAGCTCCAGGAATGGAGCTGCAGGCCTGTAATCCCAGCACCCGGGAGGCTGAAGTAGGAGGATCACCACAAGCTCAAGGTCAGCGAGGCTACACAGTGAGTTCAAGGCCTGCCTGAACTACATAGCGAAACCTGTCTCAAAAAAAGAATGGTATAGTGAATACATTAACCACCAAATGCTGGACTCTAAAGGGAAATTAGTGCCCACTGGCTCACCTCTTGAAATCTCAAAGGGAAGCAAATGAGTATGACCCTACAAGTAGACAAAGCTGTATTCCTGTCCCCTTCTCTGATATTCTCTCAGGGTATCATAGTCATAAGGTTATGTGCCTAGAAGTATATCTATTCATATAAAGGAAACAGCTCTGCTACTTATTAATGATCCTAAATATTATTAACATTACTCTCCTCCCCCAGATCCTAAGAGCAAAGAAGTAGGCAGATATTAAGATGTGCCTAAAGGAAGCTGTTGAAGCAAAAGAATCACTCTTAATAGAAAATTAGAATCCCGGAGATCTTCATAGTCAAACATGAAATTGCCCTGCCACCTCTGGTTAATATGAAATTTAATTAATATCATTATATCTAACAGAAAAACTACTTTTCCTGTGCCTAAAATTAGAATGTTTATAATATTCCACATCTTTTTGTTTTACTTCTAAATGATCAAGGTAACTTTCCAAAAGAGTGAAATGTAAATCCATATTCAATTTCTCTCTGACTACGAAGAGATAAACCAACTTCAGGTCTTTCATGAAAGAAAACTAACGATCATCTTTGTTGCAGAGGCAGCAATTGCATATGCCTAAAAAGGAGATATTTGAAAATTCTTAAACTCATTTGTATGCCTATTTCCCTATTCTATTTCAAATCAATTTTCTATTTTATCACCCTCCTCCTGGCTGGCAGCTGCTCCTTCTGGGCTTTTATCTGGCCCAAGGAAGGCAGGCAGGCAACCAGTTGCCCGTTCCACTGATGCCAGTCCTGTTCCCCTGCTGGAGACCGAATGTCTAATCTCCATATTGCAAGCAGCTTCCAATTGCCCCCATCTTACAAAGCATCTTAACATTTGGATCCACAGGCTAGGGTCTTCTGTCTTTCTTTTTATTGGAAATTAAGACAATTTTTGTTTAAATAAGACTATTAGTTAAAAGGGAAAACAATAACAACCAATTTATATGGCAAGTCACTAAAGAAAAAAATTCACCTGCAATGTAAACACTAAAGAGAGAAGAAGTCATGTAATAAACCTTCTATTTGTAGACTGTCTGAAGCAATACAATTGAGAGAAAATAGCTTTCTGTAAGGGTCTGGCAAGAAGAACTGATTCTCTTGAACAAAACCATAAACTTCAATAAAATCACAGAACAGGCAAAGGCCACCAGCAATGACCATGACAATATTCCCCCTCACCCCCTAGAACAGACAACTACTTAAGTGGAAGTGGCATTTAGTCTTCTGATTTGTTTGACTTTGCATCAGACTATTCTTGGGATATACCCAGAGTTGTATTTTTACAGCCTTCAAAGATATCAGCAAAAGAACTATCTGTGCCCTAGTAATCCTCACGGAAAGGTTCCCACATCTTTCCTGTGCCCATTGTTTGGTTGATCACTGCCAAAGGGATACAGTGAAACCCTAGGTTCAGATGCAGTGTTCTGTTCTTCAGCTCCACCATCATGTTCCAGTCCAGCAAAGATGGCCGACGATTGCCCTTGGGAAGGCTTATTCTCATTTGAGTTTTCTTCCAAATGGATTTCTAAGTCCTTTTTTTACTTTTGTAGTGTATGGTACAGGAAAAATGTCATCTGGTCTAGGCCCTTAGACATAATTTGATAAACTCAAGAAAAATAGGGGAAAAAAACCTTGAAAATTTTCTCTTCCAATTTTAATTCCATGAAATACAATTATAAAATTTTACATACCAAGAAAGCTACATGGTTCCCCAAACCATGCCCTTCTTTTGATTTTCCCTTTTATCTCAAAGTTATCACTACTCCCATAGTTATCTTTTTTCTCTATCCTTATCATGTTTAGTTAGAAGTTAGTGTACTACTATTTTCAGAATTATGTCTTCTATGTTTTCTTTTTACTTTTGAAACCATCTCACTTCTAAATCTCATTATGTGCATCTTAGATACCTCAATAACCTACTTGATGGTCTCTGCATTCTCACTCCAATCTATATTCTACTTCAATCTTCCTAATGACTTATTTGCAAATGCTCCTCCCAGCTCAAATCCTTATTGGCTCCTATTGACTAAAGAATAAATTCAGTTCCTTAGTTTTTCATTTAAGGCGACCAGTGTAGTCTTATCTTGCATTTGACAATCTGACTTTTCTTACATATATTTTACCATTTTTACTACCACTCTGTATGTCATGTTGCTCCTTCTGCCTAAATACCCTTTCTTCTTCTTTCTATCTGTCTCTCTCTCTCTCTCTTTCGACTTCCATAATCACTGCCATCTCCCAAGGCCTAGCGCAGATATTATTTTATTACATGGTTTCAATTCTAAGCCAGGCTAAGCATCCTCAACTAGCTGTGCCCATAGGAACCCTAAATATGTCATGTTCCAGGCTAAGATAATTATCTCCAGTAAACTTGTATTTCATCCTGTATTACCTGGGTCAGTGAATGAAGTCTTTCTATTCATCCAAATGCTAAAGACAGAAGCCAGGATGGCATTCTTGAATATCTTCTCTTTTATCAACATTGTCTTCTCCATTCTGTATATCAAATCAACCAACAGGCCCTTTCTGTGCACCCTTTTCTATCACTCGAGTAACTAGCTTTATTAATGTAATTATTATTTTTCACTCGAATGCAATCTCATACCTGCCTTTATTTTTGTCTTCCATTGCCATACTCCATTCCATTCCATTTACAAAAATCTTTACCACAAAACCTATGTGGTTATATCCGTTCCTTAACTGAAAAATTGCAAGTGGCTGCCCATTGCTAGTAGGATAACAATCAACATCCTTAGTAAGATCTATACAAACCATTGTCATCAAGCCTCTCCCACAGTTTTAACTTCAGTCATGGTTTCTGGCACTTAGCACACGATTTTATCCTTCTCTTTGTCTAGAATAGCATCCTCCCTTGGCAACTCTTACTTGTCCTTCGGGTATCAGCTTAATTGTCTTCTCCTCTTGTTCTGAAATCTTTCCTGTCTCCTCATGGTTGGCTGCCACTTGATTACTGCACATATTTACTGCATTAAGAAAACATAACACTCACAGCACTTATTATCCTGTTCATGTTATCTTAAAAGTAATTCATATCATTAAACATAATTGGATAAATATTGGTTAAATAAGTGAATAAATGAATACATAAAATATTTAACCTGACTACAACCCAACATAAAGACTCACATGTTAGAAAAAAAATATAATAAAAACATATCAAAATTATGTATATTTAGATGTCCAACAAAGTGACAAACATACAACACAGTTTGTGCTCAAAACTACTCGAAATGACTTTTAATTCTATTTTCCTATGCAGATATTTTCTTTATTCTTTGGCAACTGATGTAATCTTCTTGTACCTTCTTGACCAATTAGTCAACATGAATCTCTTCCTGTCTATATTCTTCAGGCTCTTCTTTCCTGATTGTATTACAACATAATTTCTTATGCAAACTGTGGCTTCCTCTTAGTGATTCTAGTGCAACATACCCAAAGTTGAATATGTTACATGCCATCCTTACCTCTAATGCCACTTTCCTTCTTTTCCTTAGTAGCTCAGTTTACATATCCTTAGTATCTTAGCCCCCCACCTAGTTGACTAAAGTAGAAATTTCAGTTCTCTTTCCTTTGATTCTTAAATAAAATCCATCATTGCATTCTGCACTTCCACTTCTTTACCTACTCTCTTTTTATTTATTGACTGATGTTGTGGATTGAACTCAGGGCCTCATATTTGCTAAGCACATCCTCCACCACGGAGCTACATACCCAGCCCCTACCTTGTATTTCTATTTTTTAAATAGGTCTTGAATATCCTTCCTCCTTTTCTGTTCACAACTCTTGCTTGTCCTTCAGGTATCGGCTTAACTGCCCAGGAATAGGCCTTCATCATCTTATACCTGGAACTTTTTAATAAATTATGAAATGTTTTCTTTCTCCCCTTTCCCTCACCTCACCAGCACACTCTTTCCACTGCTACCAAAGTTATCTTTTAAAAACACAACCTGCTCATAGCTCTACTTTGTTTCCTACAAAGCCCAATCTAATCCTCTTAGTAGGATCTTTTACTTGTTTGACATTCAGACCTTGCACTTCCTTTTGAATCTTCAAATGCTGCCTTTCTTCAACACACCCTTGAATACATTTTTATAAAATAAGTCATCTACTACTCTTCAAACATACTTTGCCTCTTTACTGAGTAAGTGGCCAATAGCAATTTTCTTTACATTGGTTAACAAATTCAAATAAGTCAAATGTTTCTTCCACACATTATGTTACCTTGTAGACCAAAAATATATATCTCTATCATACACCTGTGAGACAGCAATGCACTGAGGCATAATGAAAACTAAACATGATAAACTTGGAGTCAGACCTGAGTTCAAAGTCTCCTGCTTCTCCTTACTAGATCTGTGATTTGGGGGAAATAACATTTTGAGCCTCCAGTACATATGTAAAATATGAATAATAAAACTCCTATGTCATTAAATTGTTTTCAATTGGACTGAATTAAATGAGATGATTTCTAAAGCACACTTATCAATCACAGTGCTAAAATATAGTAGATTCAGAGGCAGGTTCATATTTTATTTATCATTCAATCTCTCCATAGTACTTAGTATGTATGGTCAATGAGTAAATGTTGGTATATGAATGGTATTTGTGACAAATTTTGAATTGCTGCAATTAATATAACTGTAGCTGTTAGAGAGTCATTTAGTTCCACAGTGCTATAGTTTAGCTCTTGAGGTATCCCCCAAAAGTTTCCTGTATTGGAAGGTGACTGGATCATAAGAGTGGTATACTTACTACTGGATTAGTCTCTACTCATCAGTGGACTATTCCACTGATGAATTTTTAGCTGACACATGCTCTTAGGAGGCAGAGCCTGGTTAGAGGCCCATCATTGGGGGTGTGACTTTAAAGGATAGATCTCCCTCCCCAGATCTTCCCTTCACTGCTTCCTGGCCACCATGATGTGAGCAGCTTTCCTCCACTGCACCCCACCAAGTTTCTTCCCTGTAGCCAGCTGACCTCTCTTTCCTTAATTTGCCAATATTGGGTATTGTGTCCAGCAAAAAGGACAATGTCTAAGATATATGGTAAGAAAGATTTAGAAATTTTTCAAACTTCAAAACTAATAAATTGAATTCATATCTGTTAAGGAAAAACAGTTTTACTCCTTGGCCCTAATGGACAAGTTAAATTCAATTAGTCATGTTAAGCAAAACTTTTTTTTTTTTTTGAGACAGGGGTCTTGCCATGTTGTCAGGTTGGCTGAACTCCTGGCTCCACCCAGTGTTCTCCTGCTTGTCTCCCAGATAACTGGGACTTCAGGTGTGTGCCACTGTTCTTGGTAGCAATGAATTATTAAAAAATTGAGGCTGGGATGAAATTCAGTGATAGAGTGCTTGCCTACCATGTGCAAGGCCCTGGGTTTGACCCCTAACACTGGAAAAAACAACAAACAAATAAAAACCCTTATACGGAACTAAAGAATTTCAACTATTGGTATGATGTAAATAACAAGAGGTATTTAAATATTTCTATTTTATCATAATTTTCTATATCACATATTTTAAAAATTTATGCTATTTGCTTATTTGCTTTGTTTTTTGAGACAGGATCTTCATATACTTTCTAGGCTGACCTCAAATTGGCAATTCTCTTGCCTTAGCCTTCCAAGGGTTGGGATTACAGGTATGCACTACCATGTCCAGCTTTTATGTAATTTATATAGGTACATGCAAATAAATCTCACAATTAAATATGGTAGAATCAAGCATTAACATAATTAAAGTTTAAAAAATTTGATGGCTATAAATAAAAATTAGTTTTAAATATCCAACAGTATCAAATACTGCCCAGCA
The DNA here is from genome assembly GCF_053883595.1 of Heterocephalus glaber. Taxonomy (NCBI): domain Eukaryota; kingdom Metazoa; phylum Chordata; class Mammalia; order Rodentia; family Bathyergidae; genus Heterocephalus; species Heterocephalus glaber. Next base: position 15,932,368 of record NW_028258308.1, on the reverse strand, counting down.
GGCCTACAATATTTTGGAATTGGGAGAAGGATGTAGGAAAAGACATAGCATCATTATTTCTATCACGAATCAGTTATGTGCAAATTGGCAAGTAATGTTTTTTGAATCTGGAAGACACAAAGATTGCTGTCTTGTTTTTGGAACATCAACAGTCATTAAACCTCCGAAGAAAACTTATAATCAAAAATATTGGGTTTTATCTCAGTGGTTCCGCTGCCTGCCTTGCAAGTGCAAGGTCTAGAGTTCAATCCTCGGTACCAAAAAACAAAAATATTGGTATTGATCAGAATCTCTGGAACGAAGTTGCCGCAGGATCAGTTGGGTCAGCAAATAAAAGAGAATATATTTCCTAGCCCTAGGAAATACTGGACTTTGCTCTTAAGTCGCACATATTTGCATATACACAAAATAGAATTTACACTTTATGTTTACTGGAACAGAGAAGCATGTATATCAACATAATTCTCTTAGCAAGAATTACCTACCAGCGATTGGAAAAATACCAATGATAGAATTTATTCTCCCTTTTATTTTGTTTGGTATTATCTATATCTTCTTGGATACATTTAAAAATTCCACTAGGAAAATTGTGCAAAATAAGTATTTTTAAATGCATTTTAAATTTTAAAAAAATATATTTTACTATTCTAATATATACAATTATGGTAAGATATAGGGACTGCACAAACTGAACAAAGTTTTTCAAAGGTTCCTTTCTGGATTCTCTGCTTAGTTCCCAGGAATTTTCAAGTAACTTTGGCCTTAGTTGATAGATAGGCTCAGTAGCTGACTCAAAGAATGCTACTGGCAGAGCCAGTATCTGTGAAACAGTCTGGCTTGATAGTTGCCCATAATATGGGCATTCTCTGTACTGAGTGAACACTAGTTAAATTGGTCAAATCCTCTCTTTGGGAAGTATTTATTTTATTTTTCAGTGCTAGAGACTGAACCTGCACTAAATACACGCACCACATTGAGCTTTTTGTCTTTAGCTAAAGTAGGAGGGTATCAGATGCACTGGTGGGAGAAGAGAAGAAAACAAGTGACCTAGTCAGGTGACACTAAGTACCTATAGTATCTCTTAATGCTCACCTACTTCCTAAAACTTGATTGAATGATTGCTGGCATGTGGTGACTGACATTTATTTCTTCTAGCTCTAGTGAAATGACTTTCTTCTTTTTCCTTTCATGTCAAATGTCTTTATAATAAATCCTCATGTAAGTAACCTGAGTACTTCCAAATCCTTACTTTCCAATAGCACTTATTGTAGTATCCATTAGTTCTCTGAATTCAAATTGGGTTTTCTCCATACATTTATTTATCATAAAAACTGAGCTTATATGAAATATCTCTTTAAAATATGTTGTATTTATAGGAAATACATTAGCATGCATTTTTTTTATTGCCAAAATGTTTTGGATAACCACCTGTCAATCACATTTTCCTTTTGTAGGAACAGAAAGGTCAGCAAGTTGGCAAAAAAAAAAAGTGACAGAACACTGAATAGGGTTTTGGTAGATGGGATAAAAAGTCTCTTCTCATGTACACAGCTGTGAGTAATGAATGCAACATGTTTGAGGCCTATTCTTGGATCAATTCCCCAAAATTTTAAACTCAACTTTTCTTGGCAAGATTTTTGGGGCCATACTGTGTATGTGTCTGAATTCTTACAGCCAAAACCTCTTAATATGAAAATTCAGCAGTATTGCATTTTGTGTAGATGTCATGACTCAAAATCAAGTCTGTTTTATGTACCATATTACTCAAGACTGACCTCTGTATTACTATAGGCTTGTTTTTAGCACAAAGTGATATTTGTCTATGTCATTTTCCATAGCTATAGATAATGATGGGCCCATATATTATCCTGTAGACTTACACTTTACAAGGAAGATAAATTGAAGGAAAACATGTTTAAGTGAATTAACAGAAAATACATATAGCTCAAATCACAACCCAACTTTTACCTTAATGAATAATAATTCTGTTGTAGAAAAGACAGCCAAGAATTTCTATTCTAGGGAATCCAGCTTCCTCTTCTCATGCAAAGGCTAAGTTCCTCTCAAAAAGGTGATCATCCTTCCCTAGAACAAAGAAAAGCTCCCTCTTTGTTGTATAAAGTTTTCCCTCTGTATTCTAAAATTAAAGTTGTATTCAAAAGATAAATTTTTTGAAAGAGAGCAATTGTTATCTCAATTATTAATATCTTTAAGGCCTAAGTGTAAAAAAAAAAAAGCAACAAAACAGATTTTGTTAATGAGTAAAAGGTTGGATATTTTACCAACTGGAAAAAATAATGTTTTGAGTTAAATTTATAAACCCAATAAGTCTTATTGAGTAGGTCTCCAGAAGTCATTCAGCACATAAAGAATTTTTCTATCAAATTCAAATATTAACACAAAAAGATTTTGAAAGTAAGCTAGAAATCATTAACAGATGCCCCAGCATGGAAATACAATATATAAAACTGAAAAGCAAATATATAAAACTGAAAAGCAAATATTTAGAAAATATGCTGGAAATTAAATATTTTTCAGCAGATATTGAACACGTTTTCTTCCTGAAAAACCTGGAATTATCCTACAAATTCAACAATTAATCATATTATAGTAAATTGCACTTTTAAAAGTATTAGCTCTAGGTTCAGAATTGTGTAAAGTTTAAAAATTTTGTCTAGGGCCGGGGATTTAGCTCAGTGGTTCCGGCGCCTGCCTTGCAAACACAAGGTCCCAAGTTTGATCCCTGGTACCAAAAAAAAAAAAAAAATTTCTTGTCAGGTAATGGAATTAAAAACAAGTTTTTATTCAATAGAAGTTATGGTAAATTACCTGGGTCTCAGATATTGAGGAATTGATAAAATGGTTAAATATTCTGAAACACAACGAGTTGATCACAAAATATTAATATTATTTACTAAATCCCAATTTTGTTTAACTTCTCTTTTAAAAGAGATTTGCATAAGTATCAAGAATGTAATGATAGTCCTTAAGTCATTGTCTTTGGAAAGTGTTTTAAATTTATTTCTTTTATGAATTTTTAAGGGTGGCGAATCTATTCTTTGTTAGCTCTATAATGTCAAAGATTCCTAACTACATAGGATATTACATTTTTAGTGGTTCTCCAATATGGGTATGTGGAAGGAGCTGCCCGCCCAATCAATTTCTTTCTCAGTTCACTTTTTGTCACTGTACAATGCTGTAAAACATCAAAGAGGACTGAACTTATGGTTCACATGTAAATACTGGCACTGCTTAAAGTCAAAAGACACCTTTACTTTCAAGCTGAATTATATTTGGAACATTTTGGAAAGAAATGCATAATAAACAATCCACCTAATATGTTCAATTTCCACTTTGGGTGTTTCTAATTCAACTTTTTCAGTTGTAAATTCAGTTGAATTCATTCAGCAAAAGAAGGCAATATATTTTGATAAACAGAATGGAACCACAAGGTCTCAGAGATTAAGCAGGGATCAATCTGATCTTGACTAACCATCTTTGTGGGCACTTTCAAACATCTGTGTTTCATCAGGAACTCCTGCAAAGGCAGTGCATACCACAATGGAAAACTTTTCTCCAACCCTTCTCCCTTTTTACTGGAATGTTTAACCAAGATTTGTTTTATGTGTCTGACAGAAAATAAATTACTAAGAAATAGTAGATTATCTGATGATTTGTGATTCTTACAGAGAAGGTTAATATGAGCTAGACAAGATCAGCATTTAGGATATATAAGAATATAAATGTTTCCAGTAGTTGTGTTAGGCAACCACAAGAATTTGGGTTGTTTTTCTTTTTTTCTTTTAGAAATAAAAATACAAACATATTACTCTTGAGACTGTAATTCAGACCAATAGAATCCTCCAAATAATGGTATAATGTTATTTATCTTCTGAAGCCATTATTTAAACAGCACAGGAGCTAACATGGAATGAAAAATAAAATGAATGAGTCATATGGTTCCCCTCCTTGGATTATTTTCCTTTTTGATAAAAATCATATAATATAAAAATATAGACATTCTCATGAAATCTGAAAATGAAGATCAATGAGCAAGTTCTATATTTTGAGGAGACATCTCAAAATTCCTTATCTATATTATGTATGCCTTGTTACCACAGAGGAGAGTCAGTTTTTATATAATATTTGTATACTCATTGGAGGTTATCTAGTAAGGTTAAATACGATTTTAAGATATCTTAATGCCAGCAAAAATTTAATTTGCTTACAAAATGACAGTTTTCTTTAATTAATGTTCCTTTCTCTTTTACTTCCTTTTGACTCCAATTCTTTAAAAAAAAAATCTGTGTCTAGGAGGGAAGACGGTGTGATACCTCCCCTTATACTCGAGAAACACATTCATTTTTCTAAGAAATTAGCTAAAAAGAGGTCAATTGCACTTATTGTAGGCACACTATATGTCTACACTTTGTGTCTTTTGTGTGTGTGTGTGATACTGGATGGATCCTAGAGCCTCACATATGCTAGGCAAGTGCTCCTACATTGAGCTAGATCCCCAGTACTCTTAATTTTTTTCTTTTGAGACAAGTTCTCATTAAGTTGTTCAGATCAGTTTCAGACTTGTGATACTCCTGCCTCAGTCTCCTGAATCTATGGCATTATAGGCATATGTTACACACTTTTTCTGGGTTTAGAACATTGACAGATAGTAAAAAAATTGTTAAATTTCTTTTTTCAGTAATTACAATATGATAAAACAATGACTAAAATTAATGTAAGGAATACATTTAACATTCACTAAATTTCAGTGAAAGTTAAGAAACATCTAAATATATTCCCCTCATGCCTTATAAGAAGCCCATTAGAATACATTAAAACTACTTTAAATCTTAAAATATGGCTTAGTATCAGCTGCCAAAATGATTTTCTAAAATTAAACATATTATTGTTATGGTTGATAATGAACAGGTGTTTCTTATTTCTTGTTTTAAAAATAAATTGGCCATCTTGGAGTTTGGGGTTATTAACATGCAAAGCTTGCATACATTCTAGAAAATGAGTGTTAGAAACGAGTGGTATTGTTCTCTTATATATTGTTGGTTTCTAATTTTCTGTATCTTATTTCACTGGGCTTTACTGACTCATTTTTAAAGTCTGGGGAATGACCACAATTTTTCAGAATATTACATCCTTCTATGTAGGACACTACTAAGAAGCCTGAAAGAAAAAATGAAGCCATATTGATGACGGCTGCGAAAACTTTTATAACATGAGTTTCATATAGTCAGAGACGATTGAGATTCAACTTTAACTTGTGCAAATATAAGGTGATCTAGAAGAAAGTTTCAAAGATGTGAGTGACTAATATTTTCTCTTTGCTCTTCAGCTCCATCTCCCTTCCTAAAGTACTACTGAGAAAATACTTTGCATTACCTGAGCAGAACTCTGAAAATAAAATGATAGTAAAGATAAATTTTAAAAATTCATACACATACACACACACACACACACACACACACACACTTGCATACACATAGAGTGAACTGAAAAGGCCAGGGCAGCTGATATGTCCACAGAATTTAAAACCATAGAAAACAAATGACCAAATGGTAACTGGCTAGGAAGAGTGAAAAGTCAAAACCCATGGCTAGCAGAAAAGGAAATCAACCAAGGGCAGGTGGATTCCTCCTCCAAGATCTCACAAAGACTTAGGAAACAAAAAAACATGGTGCTGCCAAAGTCTGCCACATGAAGATGGATTTTTGAAGTCTTTGTATTAATCATATTTTTAAAATCACCAAGCTACCATCATTTTACCATTACCAAGCTACTACCATCATGTCTAATTTTGTCTACTGTTAAGAGTTTTGTTTTGTTTTGGTACTGGGATTTTACCCATGGCCCAGTGGATGCTAGGCAAGCACTCTACTAGTGAGGTATATCTCAAGCTCATTTTTTTATCTGTTTGTTGAAACTGGGTCTTGCTATGCATTCTAGGCTTGTCTTGAACTCACTATGTAGCCCAAGCTGACTTCAAACTTCCAATCTTCTTGCTTCAGTCTTCCTAGTTACTGGAATTACAGGCATCTACCATTTGCCTGGCTTAGTGATTTTTTAAAATAAAGTTGTGAGAATTGTATGATAGGCAGTAACATTTTTTTAACAAATTTTTCTGTCTACATATTTAGCACACTCCTTCCCAAAGGTTGATCCCAATATGCAATGAAATTGAATGACAAGTTGATTCTAATTTCAAGTTCTCCCTCCAGAAGGGACTATTTCCAGGTCCCCACTAAAACCAGAGAGACTTCCTAAATTGGTTTCTTGGGATCTTTCCTGCTCAGTGATGCCCTAATTTACACTTCATAATTTGCAGCCTGCACGTGAGGCATTCTTGAACAGTCTGAACTGAAAAGAAATTCTTATCATAATTAATTTTTAAGGCAGCAGGGACTTGGTTATGAGCTTACTCCGAGCCAGCAACTGAAGCAGCAATGTCAGTGTGACAACAGGTCAAAACAATGCTGTTATGTCTTCCATGTCACCACTGAATTAAAGTGCTTGACTTAAAAAGATAGCAATTTATCTCATGATGCCATTTTCAAAGGACTAAGCATCATTGCTTATTTGGCTTTAGTAGCTTCTAATACTAGAGTTTACACTCCTTTAAAAGGCGTGTAAAAAATCATACAGCTAGCTATTGATAAATAAGCACCTTTATTGGATTATAAAAATTTGCATGGCTTCAGAGGTGTTTCATTACAAAGAAAACCAGTTGCATTACAAATAGTTTTTACACAGACAAGAAGGAAGACTGAACTTGGAGATGAGAAATATTTTACCAGAAGCATTTAAGAAGCTATCTTAAAACAGTTTCTTTCCAACCCCAGTGGGATTCCTTTCCCAGGGCAATTGCCTAACAGAAGCAGAGTTGCAAAGCTAGCTGTTAGATGTGACCTTCAACCAATGGTAATCTAGAATGATGAATGCCAGCAGGATCCTAGGAATTCTGCAGGTCCATTAGGGCCCCAGGGGTCACAGTTGGGAGGACTTTGGCTATCTACTAGAGTCTGAGTTAAACTGCAAATCAAGAATTAAATATTCCCTGCTGATTAGAAAAAGTTTTGATTCTTTTTCTTTTTCATTCCTTAGCTCATTTCTTTTTATTTTCTTTTGTTTTAAACGAATCTTAATAAGCATAAAAATAGATCTGATCCATATGAATGTGAGAGAAAAGTCCAAGTTTTCTTTGATTTTCTGTCCCTTTTTGCTTTCTTCCTTCCCTTCAACAGACAAAACAGGAAGGTAGTTATGGCTGGAAGCTAAACATTCACTAAGAGAAGTCTTCTCTTCTGGATTCCTTTGGAATACTCAGAGTATATACAGCAATAAATGGGAATTAACATACTACAACTCTTATCTATCATTCAAAGTAATACCTAAAGCATGAAATAAAGGAACAAACCTTAATCTAAGGGAAGAATATATTGTGCCGGTGCTTAAGTTTATTGCTAACTTGGCAAAAAAGTTTAGATAAGTGACACTGGTCAATCATTCATCTTTCTTTGGAGATAATATCCTCTCTAATTTTTTTCTGTTTGGCTGCCAGGGAGAACATAAATAACAAAGGATGTGTTAATAAAGGTGAGGATGAAGATAGAGTGAGGATGATGACAATAAGATGGAATAGTTCAGAGAAATTAAGATTTTAAACAGTCTAAGTGAAATTTTATTTAAAAATGTCACTTCTCTGGTGACATTACATGCATTTTAGAAATTATTTTCAGAAGGCTGTTCTGCAAGCTGTCCGGTAATGAAACCTCCCCATCTCTGGAATAAGTGGATTTACTTTTATGGCATACAACTGTTTCTCTTGGCATTTATTATCGATTCTTGCCCATCAGGACAATGTATAAGCTAAGTAAGTGGCTTCCATATAAGAGTAATTTATTGGACATAAGAAAAGTCTTCAGCTTCCCACAGTGAGATGTGTCTTCCAAGTGGATCAAATTAAAAAATAAAACAATTTCAAACAGTTGATACACTGATTGGCTATAACAGCTTTAACTCAGCATGTCTTTATGCCAGTCATTATCTTGAATATTATCAAGTCTCATTAATGCTAATGATGTATAATCGTATACATAGGATTCTGCCCCCAAAGAAGTCAGAGTTAAACTAAAGTTTTCCTTTAATTGATCCGTGCCTAATTTTTTTCAAATGATTTGTCTGAGTAAGTATTACAGTAGAATAATTGTAGCTATGTTCCACTTTTTAATTTTATGTAGGGTCTGAAACTCTTGACAAAACTCATTTCACAGAAGTGTCCCAGAGGCTATGCCTCTCAAATTAGTGGACGTATGTGGCAAAAATAAATCTTTGTGGGGGGGGGGGGCGGAGAGAAAGAGAGAGAGAAAGAAATTGAATGGATGGATGGGTGGGGTCAATCATGTACCAATCCAAATATTAATCCCTGAGCCACATCAATGGCAACCCAGTTCATTTCATGGAAAAACAAGTTCAATTAAATTAAGTTTTTATTACTATTAATAATAAAATCTGAAATAATTCCATTTGTATAAAGTCTTTGTACCTCAGAATTTTCGGCATTGAAGACTTTTTCAGTTTTCTCAAAGCATTTTAGTTTATAACAGCCGTGTGATTTCCATGCATACCCCTGAGGAAAGAATGTGAGGCAGATGTGAGAGCTGTCAGAGGTGACGCACCGTTCATGGCCCGATAGGTCACATCACACTCTTAGGACCTGTGTCCAATTTCCGCCCTTACGATTCTGGTTTTCAGTTCCTGTCTCCCCTGTGTGACCCCAGCACTGGAAATGGGTTGTAGTATCCTGTCCTCACTCCCAACAATCATTCAGGTTCTATAACTTAATGTGTCCATGACCCTAGCAAATCCAGAATCCATTATCCAAATAAGCCAAGAAGATTATGAAGTCTGTAGTTAAATAAATGATACATACTAGAGAACCAGTTGTGTGTGGCTGTTTTCTATCTCCCTTGACTTGTTATCCTAATTTAAAAAAAAAGAGTGAAACTACATCTAAAAGTACTGCTTAGCTTTCTTTAGCAGCTTCCCTGTCTCCAGCAATCCTAACATATAATACATGTGGAATGAAATGTTTCCCTACATTTTGGCCTCCTTTTCGTTCACCAATATTTTCAAAAACATCTGTTCCCAAGACAAATCTTAAAGTATGCTTTCATTTTTATGCTAGCACCTGCACAGAAAAATGTTTTGGAAATAACAATATCATGATTCATTTTTATTACAATTTAGGGCCAAATTATAAGGGTTTTTTCAAAATTAGGAATATTAAAAAACCATGTACATATAATCTTCAGGCATAAATTCAATGTTTGAAATGTAAATCTTAGTTCTGGAGCGACATACAGATATCAATTGCTCAGATAAAGCATGAAAAATGTCCTTAATCATCTACATTTCCAAAGAACTATGTTAAAAACATAAAGAAAACATCAAAATGATCTACTTTCTTGCTCTGCTTTTGGCTTTGTCCTAGGGAGTGGATTTTTACTCTTCACATAAATATCATGTGAAAATGTACTGTCATTTAGAAAAACAATCTATCTTTTCTTTTGTCCTGACACCTATATTTAACTTTGCTTCTTGAACCTTGTTTATGCCAATCTGACAATATTTTCCCATGAACTGATTTTTAGTTCTTCATTGGAAAATGACTCTTTTTTGATATTACTTTTAGCACTCTAAGACTATTTATGAATGCTTTTCTACCAGTGTCTTACATGCTGATGTTAGCAAATTATAAAAACAATGCAAAAATAAAAATCATGTAACATAAGGATATAACATTCACTACAGTAAAAGGATTAGATAATATTTTATTACAATGGTGATAATAATTTTTTATTTGATTATTAGAAGCTATTAAACACTGAAATGTTCCATATTATAGATTGCTAAGAAACAAAATTGAAGATGTATTCACTATTATTGCATCCCATGCTGTGGCATTCTATGTTGGAAAGAAAGACTTGCCATTTTAGAATTAAATACTTTGTCATTTATATTAATAAAATGCTAAATGATAAGATTTGATCAAAACATAATTCTATTGCAGACAATAATGCAGACAATCTATTTCTGTAAGAAGGATAGCTTTTTAAAGAACAGTATTATGGGTGTTTTTTGATCAATGAAATCTTTTCATGTTGCTAATGGGGAAGAGCATTTATGAGAGCATGATTTACATAACCGGATGCATAAATGGATACATTTATTATTTTAAAGCAAATTCTACCTAGAAGGAAATTTGTGGTAGTTACTTTGGGAAATCAGTTGTAACTTTAAGAGTAGCCCTGACTTGGTCACATGCATATAGTCAATGACCTGATTTAAATCATGAGTTACTAACCTCAACTGAACTTGAGTAAAATCTCATAAATACCTTGAAAAGAATGTACTGAATCAAAAGAAATGTTAAACTGATATAAAAACAATCAGGAGACAGCATGATTATGAAAAATTGCTTGGTTCAAAGAACTTTTAAAGGTTAGAGTTCTATTAGAGGCTTTTAAAAGGAAAGCAATATGAGAGGAAGAACACAAGGAAGAAAAAAGATTAATACACTCACTGCCTCCTTTTTTGTTCTATTAAGCTCACTTTTTTTCTAAGAGGTTACCGTTTTTTGCAGCTGGTCAGAAATATCACATTTCTTGATGTCTCAAAAGGTTTTATAAGACTAAGTTCCACCGTACTTTAACTTGAATAACATATTAAGCAGCTGTTGAAAATAAAAATGCATTATGGATATTTGAACAGAGACAGGAATGAGAGGAAAGCAATTGCTCTTGGGATGTGAATTAAGACTACCCATTTCCGATATTATTCAAATTTTCACAAATATTATAGCAACTAACCATAGGGATTCTAAAACATAGGCTCCAGGTGCTTTTTAGTTCAATTTCTTGGTACTTTTACAAACACAGTTAAAAGTTTTATTTTTAATTAATTTAACATATGGTATGTTTGGGAGGTAAGGAGGTTGGATTTATTATAAGGTGTCTCAGTATGATATGCATGCCAAATAACTCTTTTTAAATGACTACAAGTGGCTGAAAATACCTACACTATATAAAGGTGAAAACAAAACAAAACAAAAGCTTATCAGATCACAATTAAAAATTTATCTAATGCGAATTTTCATTATGAAATATTTTTAAATTTCCAATAAGCAATACTTGAATTAATCTTGATGTATTTTAAGCTCTTCTTGTTTCTTAAAGTATTGGCAATTTAGTATATGCATTTTACATGCACATGATTGTTTACCCACTGTCAAATATAAAACATAGGTACATGATTTTTCTATGCTAATGAAACTTACTTTACATTAGTTTAAAATTTTGTTATGAAAATTTCCATCTTTGTCTGTTTCTTTTATCATGCCAAGTGAATAAATCTATATATGAAAGTTGGTTTCTAGTAAAAGAAATGTTCAAATCTGGCTGCCAGTTAAGGGGTATAAATATATATATATATATATATATATATATATATATTAGATGTATATTAGCTCTTTCCAATTTCAGAGTACTAATTTTGGTCATAACATTATATATTTCCTAAAGACAGGAAAGTCAAACTGAATTCCTTCCTACTGCCAAAAATTCTATAGCACATTTCCGACATTTGAAATGCTACATTCACTTTTGGAATCAAAGACAACAGTGCCAGAGTGATAAGACAACCAAGCATTCAAATGTGCCATGAGGCTGGAAAATCACTGTGGTCAGAAAGCACAGTTAGAGAAGCAAGAAAAAGCTGACTTTTCACTCCCCTGTTACAATTCCATTTGCAACTCAAAGGTTGCAAAACACGGGAAAAATAGATTTAATGGACATTCAAATATTTTGAAGTGGTACGCTGATTAACAGTATGTCACCAAGTAGCTTTCAAGGCAGGAAATTTTAAATTTACCCACCAGTTTAGACAATGACAAAGGCTGAAATTTAGTGAAGTGGCACAAATGAGATCAGCTTAAAACTGTTTTACTCTTTTAGTCATAGTAATAGAAGTTTTAAAATTAAATGCAAATCAGGTGTCTATTTGTATATTTTCTTCTCCTGTGAATTTGGTCTGTATGTGTATATGTATGATTTCTGAATAACTGTTCATATATTACCTAAACAGCAAAGCTTTTAAATAGACCCACAATAAATCTCTGATATTTTAAAAGATTTATTTCTTCAGGTTAGTTCAGCAGTATAACATGTTTTGAGATCTGGGGGTATAGCTCAGCCATAGAGTGCTTGCCTAGTAGTACAAAGCCCTGGTTTTGATCCCCAGCAATGAATCCCCAAAGAATAATAATAACAATAATAATAATAATAATAATAATAATATACATTTTAACCGAACTACATTTCTATGCAAGTTCAAAACCAGAACTCCTCTTTTACAGATTTATTCTAAACCATTGATTCAAATCCAAATGGCTGTAGTAGTTGCTGGAAATGTAATAGGGTGTTTTTAAAATAATGCTTATTTTTTTCATCCATGCACACACATTATGAAGATAGATTATTAAATGATATTTTGTAAAGCATAGTTTTTTCCATATTGGTTTTAACAAAGGTAGATTTTGCTTTACTTTCCTTTTAAAAGTCACTTATCACAATATCTACTTCCAATTGATTTCAAATACAGTACTTTACAAAAATAAACAACATATATGATGAGGGATAAATTTTGGCAGAATCACAGATAGCAAAGAGCATGGACTGTCAGCAAAATTAATTCTGCTTTGATCTGATATGGTACCAAAATGACTAGGAGTTTCCTACCAAAGAAGTTATATAGTTTCTATTTTCTAAAGAAAGAAATCAAATTTTCTGAAAATAAAGTCAGGATGGAATATATTGTATGACTTCTATGTTTATAAAATAATGAACAAAAGCTTCAACTATTACCTTATAACTTGCATGATTGTCTCACTATAATAATATAATACAACTAAAGCACATATTTGTATTAATGGAGAAAATTATATTTTCATTGACATCACTTCTTATTTGATTTAAGATTATAATTTATGTTTATAATACTGTACCTCTAATAGCTTAAGCGTTTGTGGCTCTGGATCCCTTACATGGCTTATTAAGTCAGGGATTATTTACCCCTTTCCATTCAGAACTTGAATTAAATATTTTTACATGGCAGTTTAGCTGGGAAGAGAAATCCAGGGTGATATTTTATTTCTCTTTTACTTCAAAAAGATTTTGGAAAAATCTTCTGTTTTCCAACAATGCTCACAGGAAGACTTCTGTGAGAGAGTTCTTGTTAGATAATGTGTTTACCCTTAGGTTACTTTAATACTTTTCTTTCAATCCTTCATACTCTGTATTTTCAATCCTTCATACTCTGTATTTTCCATCATGTGTGAAAAATCTTTTAACCATTATTTCTTTGAATGCTGCTTCTCTTTTATTTCATTTATTCTCTCCTTTTGCTATCCATATTATACCTTATAGTATATCATTTCATTCTTCATGTTTTTTAATTCTCATTTTTTTCTATTTTTTATAAAAATGTCTTTAAATAGTCACACAATAAATCTCTGAGATGTTTTATAAGGCCTTGTATCCTCAGATTAGATCAATGACACATGTTTTAAGATATGGGGATGTGAGTGAGCAGTCAAGCACTTTATGCTCTATTGTGATTGAATTCCTTGATACTATATTTTGCACCTACATTGAATCTAGAGCTTATCTATTACTGTTTCTAATTTCAGGGACAATATTTTTCATCTATGCTGTGCTTGTTTCATTTCACTTATGCTTTCATAATTTTTTATTATTTATGGATCTTATTTCTTCACTTCACTCTGAGAATATTAAACATATTTATTTAAAACTAATTATTTTTATTTAAAAATCAGTGAACTCATCTCCCAAATATTGATTTTACTGGTTTTCTTAGCATTGGTTCTATTTATTTTGGAATTCTGATTTGCATATTCACTTTGAATATTATTTTATATATTCTCTGTCTTTGCCTCTCTTTCTTCACTCACTTCTCCTTGCATGCCAGTATTTTTGTTGCCTCCATCTATCCCCCTGTTTCATTTCAGATCTTCTCTGTACTGACACCTTGAATCTTTTGTCCTGTCATGAAACTGGCAATCTTACACATCCGGTCTCTAAGCCAGGGAGTATCTGGGCTCATGTTTTGAGCATTTGCTCTACCCAGCCACCCCCAGATACTAAGCTTTCTAGGGAGAAAATTACAGGCTTCTCTTTTTCTTTTTTTATTCCTTTTCACTACTTTTCAATTCCAGCCCAATCTCTAGTTTCCACACAGAGCTGGCTTAGGTCCAGACCTCAGGCAGGGCACCTTCAGATCTTGTCATCCTCTGGCCATCAAACCCTGTCTGCTTCTGACACTCTCCCGACACAGAGACCAGGAGGACTTCACTTCAGCTTCATTTCCTGGTGTATTTCTGTTACTCTTCTTAGCCATGGACATATTTACATTGTTTTTGATTACAGATATGTCTCTTTAAGATTTTTCTTTCTTATATTTTGACTATCACTGTTTGATGTTTAGAACTAAGGAGGAAGAAAAGGGTGTGTGAGTTTGGAAAGGATGGTGCTAGAAGGATGAACTTATAATGCCACCTTCAGAGGAAATCTTCACTGTCTTCTTAACTACATCAACTTATTAATGTACATACTAGGAAAATGTCTCCTCTTGGAGTTTGAATTTAAGAGAGGAATAGCTCTATGCTCCTCTCCCTTGTTAGAGGATCTCAGAGCACTTGCATTAAAATCAGCTGAGACATTCACTTAAAATGCACAATCTGGGCATCTCTCCTTAGTTACTCATATGCCAACGTTTAAGGGTGGGAGCCTGGGACTTTATAATTGTAACTATACTTTCACTGTTTCATCTGCAAACTGCAGTTTTGAGAAGTCAGTGCCTAACCATTAACTGTACTTGCAAAATCCTGTTTCTAAGAATCTCTTAGGTGCTCTCTCTTGTATTCCCAGAAGGAACAGTGAGAGCATTTAACTGAACAATTAGCAGACTTTCACCTTTAAGAGGGAAAGTAAATATTTTTAGTCAACAACTCTCCATAAGGTATCTTAAAAGCAAAATGTATGCTAGCTATCTTGTTAGTTACTATCAAGAAATGACTTTCTTTGCAATCACTATGGCACCACCTGGTGATGGACAAGCCATCACTAAGCTCAAGAGTGAAGAAAGCTATGAGGGACAGGCTTTAGATAAAGGTTCTTGACCACTGGAGCAGGGCTTAGGGATAAGTCCTTGGATCAAGCCACTCCAGCTGATGAGGACACACAGCAGGTCAATGGCCTGTTTTAGCTCCTGCCTTTACGTCAGTCTTTGAGCACAATGAAGCAATGATGGGAGGAAATGCGAGCAAAAATAAATAAATAAATAAATAAATAAATAAATAAATAAATAAATAATGAAACATACTTGTCCAATGCACATTAATGTACAAGTAGAATGCATTTTAAGGAAACAAGGGGAAATATTAAAAAATACACTTTAGTTCAAATAGAGTGAATGGGAATTTTTTTCATGTCTCCCAAAGTAGAAATATAATATGGTATATAAAAAATAAGCATGAAACTTTATATTTCAATATTGCCATAGCCTGGGAAAATATTTGTTTAGTTAATTAGTTTTTTTATTCCTGTACTTTTTATTTGTGATCCTCAGTTTGAAGGGAATTCCTCATCTTTGTCCTTGGTTTGGTCTCCTCATCTCTTCTCAATTTTCCTGTGGCACTGATGTTAATAGGGCTTCTGTGCAGAAAGTGAGCCCCATTAATTATAGCAGTCGGTTGCAACTGGAAAGTCACAATTATTTTACATGAGGAAAATGGCTTTTTAAGAAAAATCTAGTTGGCAAATGTCAGCTGAGAGCTACTCGCTATCAAGGTTCAGCAAAGAAAAATACTGCGTGTCTGTGTAATAGAGAGAAAGCAGACTCGGGCCTCTCTCTGTTCTGCTGTCCTCCACATCTGTCATGGTGGCAACCAGGTTTGTGTGCAGTCAAGAAGACTATGTGAAAAAAAAAAAGCTATGCTAAATCATTTTCAGAATGAGAAAATTAGTCTTGCCTGATAAGTTATTGTATACTTGACTATGTCATCATATGGTCATCTTCATTACTGATACCTGTCCAGCACACATGGCTTTTAGACACTAGGGATTTAAAATAGGACATGATTGGGCTGGGGATTTAGCTCAGTGGTTTCGCTTGCTGCCTGCTGCACAAGCGCAAGGACCCAAGTTTGATCCCCAGTACCAAAAAAAATAAATAAAATAGGACATGATTTTTGAGCACTTAAAATTGTGGAAAGTAGTATGGTAATCACACAAATGTCTTAAATGATGTGTCAATAACTAAAGAAAATACTCATTTTATTGTATATCATAATATTCTCATTATGATATTGTCCTTGGGGTGGATTTAAATATATAAAACAAACAAGGCTTCCTCTCACTAATATCTGTCTTAACAAATCACCCATGAAAGTAGATGACTGAGGCAGAATCCTCATCATCTACTTTTAAACAACCAAAGTGACAAACGAGAGTCAACACCAATGCACACATGGAAAGGGATGCAGTTATTTGTGCTGTCAAATATCCAGCCCTGATCCTGGATCTGCATCCAACAGGGAAAAATACCGCAGCCAAAGCTCCTGGGGCTATTACAGTCAAAATGAGACTAGGAGGCCTCTGTTTTGGCTGCTAGGATGAAAGGAAATATGCTCCTTGTAACCACCCTGGAATAGGAACTGCATTTTCTCAGAGAAATCATGTTATAATTGAACAATTGCATTTTTCATTTCTCTAGGACCCTATATGTCTCCTGAGAGAGGCCCACAGAAGAATACAGGTGCCCCATCCAACAAAACAGCTTTGTGGCCAGGAGGCAAGACCATAAATGTTCCGAGGAGTAATTTTACATGGTCCTCACCTGGACTGAAAGAGTCTTCAGTGAAGTCCCTTTAATGCTGAAAATAGATGTTGCTAGGAGCCTCAACTACTTGCTTTGGCTCCTTATTTTTTCTGCCTTTCATGTGGTGTATTTACCTCATTCGTCAGAGTGCCACTGCATGGACGAAGCAATTTCCAGTTATCGGAAGCCTCTCTTGCTGTGTTTATCTGAAACCTTGACTGCCCTGGGTTATCTGGACCCTCCCTCTGTGCTGCTTTGTGGCCATAGTACAACCAAGCCTGAGATTTCCCTTCTTGAAATAGTGCCCATACTGCTAAGCTAACAGGATGGGGCTCATAAAAGGCACACAGATCACCTCAGAATGACACTGGCCAGGAGAACTGAATCCTTGAAGAACAATGCTTCTCTAATGGATGGATTAGTTCCACTTTGTCCACACTGAACCTACCAACATTTAATAATAGAATGTACTATGAAGGATGACTCTTTATTTTTAATTCTTCAATTAGGCAAGGTAAATTTTTATTTTATTTTGTTTGTATTACTGGAGACTGAACCTAGGGCCTTCACAATGAGCTACTTCTACAGCCCTTTTTCTGTCTTTTTTATTTTGAGACAGGGTCTCACTAAGTTACTGGGCTTGGACTTGCAATCTTCCTGCCTCAGCTTCCCAGAGTGCTGGGATTACAGATGTACATCACTACACTCAAATTAAATGTAATTTTCTTTTTTAAAAAGAACTCAAGTATTTGTGGTGTTAACCAACCACGGCCAGCAACCATCTTGTTAATCTCTTGTCGCTCTCCTTTATCATGTTCTCTGGTCAACAACTCTTTCCTCTTTTCCCCTCAAGGATGAGGCCCTTTCAGCTCACAGAAGATAAACGTTGGTAGTGGGACCTATGGTTTTCTCCAGGGAAACACACACTTTCTAGTCAATGAGGATTCAGCTTACCTCAAGCTGCCTAGAACATGGTAAATATTTCTGTCTGTATTTTATTTATGTTTTACTGTCACAGAAGGAAGTGTCTACCAAGGAATTTGGATGAAAATTCCTCTGGGAGGAATGGTTGATAAATGAGTTTCTTTTTTTGTGGAATATGTAAGAATTTAAATACAACTAAGTTAATATTTATCTTTATTCTTGCAATGATTTACTAACTACAAACCTGAGAAGCAAGACTCCCTGCTCAATATTGTATCTCCTCCTGCACACTAAGGTGTTGGATTATGACCTTGTTTGCTTTTTCCCTGTGTAAACTTGGGATACTATTTCTAGATGGCTCATACTAAGATAGACACTCAGGATTAAAGGTGAGATAATATCTAAAGAAAGGGATTGCAGGTACATTTAAACCCAATAGGTCAGGCTTGTAAGAACGGGTAGGAGTTTGGTATAATAGATATAATAGATAGTTTTTTTAAATATCAAGGGTATTATGTATACAATTATGTGCATATCAATTCTGAAATGGATTTTAGTGTATTGATATCATCATTCTATTCCTTACTATACCTTTTGACAATAAAAAAGGAAAATGTGCAAATGAAGAATGAATGTTTTAAGACAGAGTAAAGCATGGGAATCTAGGTCATTTGCTAATGATTTATTGGGATGTCTTTTTCAAATGATGCAATATATTTTGAACAAATGTCAATTTCATTATTGCAACTTTTAAAATTCAGACTCATTCTTTATGGCTCTAATATGTTCAGTATCTAAGTCTTTGTTCTCACTGAAGGTCAATATGTAACAAAATCCATTCATTCATTCACTCAACAAATGCTTAAGGTCCCAGGTCTCAATACCAATGTCATTTAGGTTACAATGTTACAAAACGTAACAAACAATGTGACATTTTCTTTCTTGTTAAAATGACATTATTTAAAAGATCTGAACTACTTACCACTATCTTTTTCTTTATAGAGGTTTCAAGGGTCACAATTTCCTGTAATATGCTATTTTGACATATTTTGATAAATTTAGTTGCTCTGAAACAAAGCGGCTGGCCCTGAGAATCGCTCTGCATCTTGATATGAATGTATCTTGGTTCTATTAAAATTCAATCCAAACAGGTAAGATCCAGCCTAGAGGCAAAAATTATTTTTTTAGATGGTAACCATGAGTTTATTTTTTTATTACTGAATTTACTTTATGAGATTGGTTTTTAAGTTAGAACTTTGTTGACCAGAATTCTGAATGAGAATTGAATAAAGATACCCATGGAAAGAGTAGAAAGATAGTAAAACTTCCATAGGCCACACAACAAATCCTAACTCTCTTATTAAACAGACACATTATGGATAGAAAATTCTTCAAATCACCTCTTGATAATTCTAATAAATATACATGGAATAAAAGCAAATAGGATTCTGGATGTAAAGGCTATCACTCTATAGTTCCCGCTTTACATCTAAATTTGTTTCATTGCCCTCATTTAGCCTAAAAACTTAAAGATGGTAAATCTGTTGTCACGAACATGACAGGACTTAGATGTCTGAAAGTGTAATTTATCAAACACCACTTCAGTCATCATTTCATATTTTGTCAATGGAAATACAGGCAAAAATTAAAATATGCCTTTGCAAATTTACTTTTTAACATTAAAAGGCCATCTTTGACATTTCTATCTCTGATGGCTCCTGAAGAAGTTACAGTGAATCTGACATGGAGAAAGCAATAACAATAAACTTTTAAAGCATCATATTATTTCAAAAGTCAGAATGATTCTTATTAACTGTCTGAAAAGAGAATCAGTAATTCAGCGAGGCTTTACCTACTATCAATATCAATACATTAATGATGTAATATTCTGGTCTCCCTTTCTATTTGAAGGACAGAAAATTATATTCAACTGAGTATCCATTGGATATTCTATGGGCATTTTAGAATCAACACATCCAAAGTTATTTTAGAGATTAGAATAACTAAGTGACATGTATGAATTAGTGAATTCTTGTGTTAGAAAATGGGGCGGGGGGATACAGCTGGATCTCTAATAGATTGCTAGTCAGATCCACAAAAGACATATTCTCTAAATCTACTACAAATCAATATACAATCACTAACACTGAGTTTAGCTCCTGAAGAATTCTCTATCACATAAAAAGATCATAGCTTGTCATACATTTAATAGATGGGTAGATGTGAAAGAGGCAGATACACATAAAAAGTTAGAGAATCATTAGTTTAACAGAACATTATGAGTAGGAAACACACCTTCTCCACAAACCCAGACAAAGACAGTTACTACTAACAGCTACTTGGTAAACTCAAAGCTAAACTCAGCCTCCTCTTTAGGTAGCCACCACACTCGAGCCCCACTTATCAGGTGTTCCATCATGGTTCCCAGTGTGTTAAAATGGAAACCTTTTTTGCTTTTTCTTCTTCAACATTTGCAATCAATTACCAAGGCTTATTAATGCTTCATTTGAAATATTTTACCTTCTGTCCCTTATGTCTAATATTAAGAGTTACAAATATAGCTTCTATTAACTTATGCCTAAGATTTTGTATAAGCCTTCTAAGTGGATCAAGCTTCTAACATTTTTGCAGTCTAATTCCTATTTCACAATATTGCCAAGTTAATCCTTTTAATATTCTTCCCTTACACAGCATCTCCAGTGATGGTCTTTGTATACCTGAAGCTTCCTTCTGATTCAAGTCTGCTTTGTGAGTCTCCTTTATTCCCTTAAATTCAACAACTTTTTTGCTGTCCTCTATCTTTGATTTTATGCCATGCCCCAAATGAATATTCTTTCCCTTCATTCTTCCAAGTCCTGACATGCTCACCAATATTCCACCTTTTTCAAGGCCTAAAACAAATCTTTTTTTGCTTTCCTACCACATAACGGTCTACATTACTTTCCAAGGAGTCCTCTGGAGAGGAAGGACCTTGTCTTTTATTCACTATTGTATCCCCAAAACCCAGCACCTAGCCTGGCACATCGCAAGTACTCAGTGAATATGGGTTAAATGAATGAATATAAACACTTCGTAATCATTTCTTTGGTATATGTCAAGTGTTTTGAAGACAAGGACATGTTTATTACCCTGTTGCCATCTCCCTAAGTATTCTATGAGCTCAACATAAAGTGAATGTATTCCTCTAAAATACACAGCCACACTTTTATCAGTACACAAAAGGAAAGGTGATGAGGGAGGTAAAGACCAAGTCAGCCCTTGGGTGGGGTTCCCTTCTCACCAAAGTTATGCACTATCTACTCTGAATACAAAAGAAGGCATTCAGGCAAAGGTACAGAAGCATGGGAAGGAGATGAGGGAATGTTCCATATAGGAGGCTGGGAGCTGATTTTACCTTACAGGAGACAAGGTGGAAGTTACAGGGAATAGGGGGTGGACGAAGCCTTTTGGTTAGCAGTCGCAAGCAGCAGCAATGCCTAATAATTTTTTCAGTTTATAGATACTGAATTTGATTTCTCCTACACTTAGCAAAAGCCAGGTTAAAAATAAAAGTAGTGCCACGTTACAATGAAGTTCCTGAACAGCAATTTTTAGCTACTTTCCTGATGCTCTCTATTCTGTGAAGAAAACTGCCTTCCATGGGGAAGTGTCAGCACTGTGACTACTGATGATGAAAAGCCTTCAAGGGAAACCCAGTGATTGCGTGCCTCCACCTTGGCCTTGTCCTCAGCTCCCAGCATGCAGTTACATTTCTCAGGCTCCTTTGATGAGAAGCTGTATATTTTAATCAAAGGTAAGCTTTCGTTGACGGATTTCCTAACTGTTGTCTTGTTTGAGTACAATAAAATAGAATACATCAATTAATAAATGTATTTATTTTCACTGTGGTTTGGGGCTTCTTAAACTCAGAATTTAGATTGAAAAAGCATGTGCTTCACATTAGCAAAGGCTTGACATTTTTATTCAGTCTGGCTGCAATGCCTGCATATACAACGTGTCAACATGAGAAAGTGGAAATACTGCCTTTGCAGCTTCCCGTTCTCAGTGCTCTGATTAGGCATACACTGTCAACTTCATTTGTACTTGATCCATAAAAAGAGTTACATCGTGATATTCTCTTCAAATTCTGGCAAGCTTTATTGATGGCTTAGATGTCTGAGTTAGTTTGGCTTCTATTAAAAACTCTAAATTTGTTTTTTAAAGTGATGAATTACTTCCCCTTGTAGGTGTAGTTTTTCATATTCCAAAATAATCTTACTGACCTTGGGGAAGATTTAGATTGAATACTCTGTTAACCATTCATAGATTTTTCACAGTTAAGTTACACACTGAAAAACTGTTAAGAACTTTACATTTAATAGTCCTCATGACACCTTACTGCCCTGCATAAAGTATGGGCTGTGATTGTTCTTCTTTTACTGGATGAGAAGGGGAAGCAAACTGTCAGGAATTATTTTTATCAGACTGCATTGATGGTGACTGACAAAACAAAGTAGCCAAGTCTGAACCAGAGTGATAATAAGCCCAAATTCTTCTTGATTTTTAAGAAAATAATTTTCAGGACTGGAGGAAAAGCTCAGTAGTAACAAATGTGTGTGTGTGGGGAGAGAGAGAGACAGAGAGAGAGAGAGAGAGAGAGAGAGAGGGAGGGAGGGAGAGAGAGAATATGAATAATCTTTATGCAAAAATAACCTTCTCTTAAATTGTATCCTGTTTTGCAAAGATATCCTATTGCCCCAAAGGGGTAAGGCGGTTGCCTGTCACGGCACAGAACCACCACTACATCTAGGAAAACAGATGAAAGATAATTTTATTCTCAGACGAATAGATAAACATAACTTAGTGTTCCAACACTATTTCACTCTCTCAATCATTAAACAGTGTTTCCCCAACTGCTGACACTCTTTGCAACAAAACATAATATGGACTATGTACCACTCTTGCAATTGTACTTACAGTCAAGATACAGTGCCTGAAACCCATGGCAAGTTACAAGGTAGAGCAGTCAGAGGTCTCCCAAAACAGATGCAGAATCTTTTATTTATTACAGGCCTTTTTATTATTACAGCTGTACTGTCACTATATTTCAAAATAATCCCTTATGCTCTGTTTGTTTGAACTATGAAAGTATAGTCACTGTGCCTTTGTAAAAATGTCTTATTGGAGAAATCTTATTCTTGACCAATCAACCCTAGGACTTAAAAGTATATTTCGCTTGACTGAACCAGTCTCTTTGCCAAACCGTGTCTGAATGATAGGAATACTGAACAGCACAGCTTCAGAAATGCTCAGGATTATATGTGAGTGATATCTTTGGACTAAAATATATGTCCAAAGCAGAAATCTGAAACTCCACAAATAATTTAGAAATGATTGAACTGTGATGAAAAATATCTGAGACAAATCAGCTTTGGACAAAGATACATTTCCATCATGGTTTCTTTTATTCTCAGATCAAATTTGTCACAGAAACAACAGCAACAGCCCCTTTCATTAAATAAAAAGTTAGATTTTTATAATAAATTTCCTATTTTAGAGCTTTATTGTCTTTGAAATTAAATTCAAACATCATATAGCTTACAAAATTTGAGTTGTCTTGTGAAACACCCATTTGACCAACAAAATTTATTAATATAACTTCTCTATTCATCTTTAGCAGAGAAATCATAATTGTAGGAAAATAAAATCCAAGGCAAGTGCAGCAAATAGGAAGTTTTAGCCACATAAAAATTCCAATGAAAGCAAACCAACTCCCTTAACCTCCAAGAAAAGAGGTGAAGTATATTAAATTTTCTTTTAAGCTCACTGGAAAATTTTCATTATGTCCACATTGATTTATTTTGGGCCACGGATGTGCACATTTATTTTTCTATCTGGTTATGTCTATGTTGGCCCAGAAAACTGACTACTGCACTAATATTAGTGCAAATGCATAGTACTTTGAAGAGCTGCACTAATCTTGATTTTACTAATAGCAGTGAATTAAAATACAGGATTTAATTTTTAAATATGTATATTTTTTATTTTTATTTTTGTTTGGTACTGAGGATCCAACTCAGGACCTTGCGCTTATGAGGCAGGCATGGTGACACTGAGCTAAATCCCCAGCCCTTAAAATACAGGATTTTGAGGCATGTGAAATAACTGTACAAAAGTCACTGAGGGAGTGTACACATTCTTCCAAACTTACTATTTTTCCCACTAACTTAGATATAATTAAAGGTCATTTCCCTAAAATTTTGAATGAAATATTCAAGGATAGCAAAGGAAAAGACTTACGCATTTTAGTATTTCAATAAAGGTGGTGATGTGAACAGCTATAGTTAGAGTCTTGCCTATCACCTGAACTAAGTGTAGTTCTCAAATTGCCCTTTCTGTAGCACTGGGAATGTCAACAGGTGATGAGATTCAGTTTTCACACTTTCCCACAGTTCTGGCATGTCCTCCATTTATGACCTCTAACCACTTGTTTTTGTTAATCAATATTTAGAAATTATGTTTAGTACAGATAAAAAAGACAGTGAGGTAGGTTGGAACATAGATGAAGTGGTCTCAAAGTGGAAATGGAAATGCTGGACCACATCATGCCTTATTATGCACTTTCATCTCCATTCCTTAAGTTTTCATCTGTATTTGAAACTGTAGTGGTTAACAAAATAAAGAAAACAATAAGTTTAAGTGTTAAATGAAGACCTTCAAATTTTTTATCCCAAAATATTAGAGAAATCAACTCTATTATGCTCAGGCATTAAAGGAAAGCTTGAGGTCTGGAGCAATTTATAGCAGATAAATGCAAGAAAAATTCACATAATGAAATAATAAAATATGTGACTTAGAGTCTCACTTAATATTTGTATTAATCTGGGACCCTGAAAAAAATGAGAACCATTTTGATGAAACAGATGTTGAATGGTCTAAGTGGAAAACAAATGAAGGCTTGTGTCATATAATTATTATAAAATACCACACATCTGGTACAAAGTTTGGCCTTGGATCAAAGGTCATTTAGGACAAAATAAGCAAGGAAACCATTGGCCTCAACTTGTGTTTTTTAGTACATGTGCTGCTGAGGTGAGCGCTCAGCTTGTGTTTTATAGAATGATCTCAACTTTCCTCTAAGTTCTGTCTTCACTGAATAAAATTTACTTCATGAAGGAACACTGTTTCTCTAAATAAATAAATAATTAGCACATTAAAACCAGACAACTACAGGGTCAGGGTTGGGGATTTAGCTCAGTGGTTCTGGTGCCTGCCTTGCAAGCGCAAGGTCCCGAGTTCAATCCCCGGTACCCAAACAACAACAGCAAAAACAACAAACAAAAACAAAAAAACCCCAGACAACTACAATTTATTATTTCAGAAAAAAGCAATGTAAAATTGCACAAGACAATCTGGCTTTATGTGAAAAATAATGAAAGAATGTGGAAAATTTACTAGGGATCTTTTCATTCATGAAAAACTAAGATCTCAAAGGAAATCTGGACTAACCTGCATATGAGTTTATCACTAATCCATCATCAGGAAAAAAAACCCTCTGAGCTGAGAGAAGACCTGCTAATGTATTCTGAGTCCACTGGAGCAAGAGAGCAGGAGTAGGAATGTTCTGGCTGTAATACTTCTCTCCATTGCCCCAACCATCTGTCCGTCATGGGTCACATCCACTACCTACCATCAGCAGACAGTTGCTCTGGATTCATATTTATCAAGTCAAATCTTGAATATGGTAATGCCTGGCTTTCTCTCTACCCTAGCAGTGTAATATGAGTCCTGTAATAGCCTGATAAATAAATACATAAACCCTTCTAAGTAAACATCTCTCACAGGAAGCAGTGATTTTTTATTGGGGGGGAAATAACAGTGGGAAATGAAATAGCACTTGTGAGAATGAATAAGAAAACTCTTGGAGCTCCCTTAATTAGAAAAGCAGAACTTAAAATATGTTTGCATTGTGAATTTTTTAAAGATTCACTTGAAATACATGATTTTGCTATTTATTATACTTCGTTAGACTGCTACATTGTTACAAGTTTACCCATCTTCTGAATTTTATTTTTTTCATCCACAAAGATGTTATATCTTAAAAATAACTAATGTTATATGTAATATGCTAGCTTTACAATATCAACTGTTCTTGGAAATAAATGAAATGAGCCTTATTTAGCCAACATACAGTGTTTTATCAATATACAAACAGAAAAATGTCATGTAATGAGATGATTAAGAAAAAACACGAGCTTTGTGTCTTAAAGGTTATCCATTTTAGGTTACAGTAATTGATCCCAGTCACTTCAAATGTTTAAAACATTCCAAAGCCTCAGCCAAATGTTGAAGAAATAACTCTGCCAGAATTTCAGTAGAGAAAATTTTAGAAGGCTGTTCAAATCCAAAGAAAAGGGAAAATATATATTATTGCTGAAAGTTGTACGTGTGTTCTGCTTTCCAATGAAAACCATAGCCAAATAAGCTTTCATTAAATTGGAACAAGATGACAAATACTGAAGCTGAAAATGCATATAGTAAATTGAAATGTTAAACATTACATAAGGTCTCTAATGTATAACAAAAAAATTTGAAAGAGAAAATAAAAGAAAATATTTGCAATATCTTAACAGCTGTCTCCTCTTTCCCCCAAGACACACAAGTAAAACAGGTAATGGTCTTTGAAACTAAATTTCAGTTTTAAAATAGCAAAGCAGGAATGCTGGTTGATTCGTAAATTTCACTACTAATATTTACAGTAGTTGCAAACACAGCCTATCTGGAGACCTTTTCATTGAAGTCAGGTGAAGTGACAGACTGCTGGAGACTCACTTGCCATAAACTTCACTCTCACAACAATAACATGTTGTATATAAAACTACAAACTGTCAGGCAAAAAGCGATCTTATCGTATAGCAGTTTGGGGTACATTTTCCACTTTCTATGAAGGTTATAACAAAAACTGAACAAGTAGTGCACTGTACAGCTCAAATGGACCGTGGCATAATACAGAGATTACAGGATAAAATTTGTTTTGTCTTCGTCTATAAGAGAAAGCAGCACTGAAACATTTTCTTCTGACCAGGTAGTTGAAATATCACCAATCACTGGTGCAAAGAATGCTCATAGCTGGTTTTCAAACAAAAATTTGTCCTTGCAAACAAATTATACCAGATAGGGAGCACACTAATGACTTTATCACATATATTAATTCAATTGGTACCAATGTTGTCACCTTTTGCCCAGTTGCTTTTACTGTAAAGAACAGGTTATGTGCTTACAATTTGGTTGGGTGGTTCTCTCTATAAAGAAACAAAATCTTGAAAGTTTTAAAGGTGAAATAACATCACCACTTAAGTATTCTAAAACAGGTCGGCCCTCTTTTCCTACCCAAAATATTTACCTTTATAACTCATATTTTAACCAAGGTGTTAAAGTGGGCATCCCTTTAGATATCACTTAGCTATCATACATTGTATGCAACAATTTATAAAGTTATTAGTCAAAGGCATCTGAGAGTTGAAATGTTCTTCCAAATGTGTACATAATGGCTCACTAGCCTGACAGGGTTTATCACAAGACCCAGTTCAATTCTGTGCATAGGGTAAACACATGTAGGCATCAATAAATATTTGTGAGATTATGCTGAATGAATTGAAATGAACTGAATTGAATCTAATTAAACTGAAGAGGAAGCAAATAACTAATCTAAAACCCAAATGATGAGTCAAGTCCTCAACTTATTCTGTATCAGAGATGAGGAGTTATCAAGTTCATGAAGATTTTAGAAAACTCTTTCTCATGCTAATATAATAACTTCTTACTGCCCTAAAGAAGGAAACCTAGCTCTCACTATTGCAGTATCTGTTGACAAAATGGCTATTAGCTAAATAAAAACTGCAAAACTAACCTTTTACCTTTTCTCCAACTTTCCATTCCTTTGGCAACCACATTCAAGTCACCAAGCAACAGGTGTTATTCAACTACTATTTACATGTGGCTCATTCCTATGCATGCAATATAGTGAGTTAGAAGGACATATCAGACGCTTTTCATATTTCTTTGATCCTCTTGTACTGAATTGAGTTTAAAATAGCTAATACAAACTAGGCAGTAAGTCAATAAATACTAAATTTATATAGTAGCAATGAGAGGTATACACAGATTAAAAATTATGTTTTATCCATTAACCACAGTAACCCCAGGAGTAGGGTATATAAGGTGCATGTGTGTGTGTGTGTGCACGTGTGTGCATGTGTGCCTGGGTTCCCTGTCCCTGCATTCTGTTTCTCCTCAGAACCACAGGCATGCGACCCATAGTCTAATGCCTGCCTGACATCTGGAACGATCTTAATAATAAAGAAGATTTTCTATTCATTGCCTTTTCTGCTCCATCCGCATAACCTTCTTTGATATTTTTTCATGACAAAAACTACCTGTTACCTGTATTTCAAATTGAGTCAGGGTCTTTGGGAATCATGTTTCCAGTCCAGGTTCACATAGGTGTTCTCCTTTTCTCACAGTTAACTCTTCTGTTCCTAATTCATAACATAATGATGTGCAAGTTACATTTGATTATATGCATGATTTCAGGATTACTTTATTATTAATCTTATGGGGTTTTTTCTTTTGTATATTGACTGAATAAATTTATTTCTTTGCTATTTTTGTTGTTGTTTTTGTTTTTCAGTGCTGGTGATCAAATCCACATCCTGGAGTATGCTAGGCAGGTGCTCTACTATTTAGCTGCACCTCCGTTCATTAAGTTGGATTAAGTGGTAGAGTACTTAACTAACATGTACTAAGGCCATGAGTTAAAAAACCAGCGCCATAATAAATAACAATAAGTAAATAAATAGCAATAAATAAATAAATCCCAACCTAAACTGGATTAGATTCAAAAGAAGTCACAGATAAATGCAAAGTCCTTTCTATTTAAAAAAGATAATAAAAGATTTCCATATCAATGTGCAACAATTTATGTCAATTAGGAATTGCACTACAATGATAGTAATAACTATTTTTGCTTCTTACTTTGTGCCAGCTACTGTTATTTTATTTAATAATCCTGTGAAGTAGATACTGTTTGTTTTATTCCATTTTAAAGATAAAGAAAGTGAGACATCTAGGATTTTAATACATGAAAGACTTACAGCTGTAATTAGCAGATACAGAATTCTATCTGACTTCAGATTATACTTTTATACTGCCTCTAGACACAACCAGACTTATCTCAACAGTGAAATTTTACTTACACTTCCACACTCCACAAAGACGTGGACAACCTGGAAGGAAGCCAGAGATATATCCAGGTGATGAAAAGTATAGAAAGAATGACTTATGAGAAAATGAGAAAAATCCAAATGTGCTTATATTGAGAAAAAAAAGAAATATGACAACTATTTCTAGTGCAAAATGGAAGTATATAGTGATTTAAAATAACCATCTGGGGTAAATGAATGGGCTGATTCTAAGAAAAGAAACATTTAGGTAGAATCTTCCTCTCCTCTAAGGACCCAAATCAATTTTATCTTGAAGAATTTCTGGATTTTAGCAATTTCAGAAAGCAGTGAAAAATTGTCATCTGGGGCATTTCAGACTATTCAGACAAATGTGAAATAAAATAATTCTGTCTAGAGAGAGAGAGAGAGAGAGAGAAAGAGGGAGAGAGAGACAGACAGACACTGACTAAATGACCTCTTGGTCCTTGTCAAATTTTTATTTTTATTTTTAATAAATAAAACATTTTAATTTTTAAAAAGCATATCCATTAATCCTTCAAGTATCTTGGCTAAATAATGTATTTTTAACCTTTAACATATTCATTTTAATGGGTTCAGTATATAAGCAATTCCCAAACTATGAAAGAGAGAAAAATTATACTAAGTGTCTTAAGTATAGTATCTCAGGCTAAAAGGGAGGCTTAAATATCCCTGGTCTAATTAGACTTATTAAACAATGTATTAATTAGTACTTTCACTCTTCATTTTAGCCATAAGGAGAAAATTTTATGCCAAATGATTTTTATTTTTAATTCTTTATTAATTAGTACTTCCCAAAAAGCATTTTCAGTTTTTTTGTTTTTTTTTTTTTTTTTGGTACCAGGGATGGAACTCCAGTACTTGAGCTTGCGCAGCAGGCAGTGAAACCACTGTGCTAAATCTCCGGGCCCTATCATTTTGAGTTTCTAAAAATATTTTTATTTGGGGCAGTAATAAACACTGACTATGATAATGTGTGAAAAGTTTCCCGGTAAACTTCCTAATGGGTTAAATTTTTTAAACAGTCAGACTGAATAGGAGGCTCAGTGTTATTCCTAAAATGCTTAGTATATCCATTTGTTTCAGAAGTGTCATATCAGGGACAAATCAATGTGTTAAGAATTGTCTGATAATATTGTTGAGGGATTAATCTCACAGACTAGATCATCATCATGATTATCTTTGGAATTCTGTGGGCACACAATTCCATTTTAAACACGAAAAGCCTTCTAATGCCAAACTATGAGAGCCTATATATTGAATGATCTGCCACCATTCAATATCTAATCCTACAATTGAGGCCACTAAAGGGATATATCAAAATAACAAGATGAATGAATCATGACCTCAAACTTGCAAAAAGACAACCTAAACAATTTATCTTTCTGGCCTGGACAGCATTTTTTATCCAATATTCCTATCACTTCTCTTAAGTCTGGGAATTGTAGATTGATCAATGCCACATTAGCAAATACTTGAAATGAGAGATGGGAATTTAAGCAATCCATTGTTTATGCTGTAAGAATATTCTAGTTCACTTTGGTTTATCTGAAGTCTAAAATCATAATTAAAAATCAATTTAATTCACCAGACTACATTTTCAAGCAACAGTGGAAAGACCTAAAATAATACAATGTCTATGAAAAATAAAATATGCAAATGATTAAAAGAAAAACTTAGATTTTCTGCCCCAAGGCTTACATTGAATCCTTTGAAAATGCAGAATTCTCAAATGCAAAAAAACGATACTTCAGTTATTAAGAGGATAATTCCATGCAGATTCATTGGCTAACTGCAAATTACCACATCATTTCAAAACGTGATCTTATTTTCTTCACAACTAAGTGGGTTCAACCTAATGTATGTGTAGCCAATGCTAAGTCATCTAACATTTGTTTCTGAGTGTGTGTGTGTTTCAGTCCTGAGAGATTAGTTTCATAGTTAATGCAGGGGTAGGTAAATGTGACTCTCTCTCTAGTAAAATCTTCATAATAATAATTTTAAAACTTAATATTTTTTCCCTAGCGAAATAAATAAAAACACAAATTAGGCAGCAAGGGAAACTAGTAGCTTATTTCACAAGAAGTAGCAGGACAAGCTCAGGCCTTGTAGGTGCCATGGATACATCAGTGACCTCCTGAAGAACAACAAGGTAGGTTTTGAAAGAGCCCAGGGGTGATGTTCATTTTATTCTTTTACTAAATTTTGTTTTGTTGGTTTCTTTTGGTACCGGGGATCACATTTGGGACCTTATGCTTGCAAGACAGGTGCTAGAACCACTGAGCTAAATCCCCGGCCCTAAATTTTGTTTTGAATCACCATGTGCTCAGAAGTGTTGAGAAATGATTCTTAGAAATGATTCCTTCTAGGATTAAAACTGTAAAAGTGCAATTATTCTTGGCCCTGGTGCATAGTTCCTGGTCAGTGAGAGCTCCTAATCATTGGTATGTTCTAACGTACACATTTCAGCTGTTACCTATGATGTCCAATAGTTTCTCAATGATTCTGAGATATGGAAGGAAACTGGCAATGCATAGAGGTGTGGTTATTATTATGAATGTGTCAGCAGTCCTCTGTGACTTCCTGCCAACACTCGTGGATTGGTGACATTTTGTTAACCAGTCTACTAAAATAATCCATAACAAGATATTAGATGATATGTACAAATAATATCAAACCAAAAGCCCATGTAAAAGGAATCATATGAGTTAAAAATGATAGCTCCTAAGTCTATTAACTATGTTTGCCAACATCTCTGCTGTATAATTTAATTATTGTTTACCATGAAGTTCTAAGATACAGTTATCTTTTGACACCATACATATGGCAAGTAAATTAGACTTGTGTAATGATCATTTTTATATTCTGATATTTCCATATTCTGAGGTAATTCATAAAAGACATTAATATGCCTAGTATCACTGGAGAGAGTGAAAATCAAAATCTGTTGAATAGCTTTAACTGTGAGCAGTAAATGTTGATTTACTCACCGTCCTTCATTTTACTGCCCAACTTGCAGTCCATTCTGCAAGATGAAATGAAATAGTTCTATATTTCTGATATTTCTATATTCTGATATAGTACAGCAAATGGCTATAATGACATAAAAGGAAGAATTCCCCTTAACTGTTTAAACTGTGCATACCCCTCTAATCCTCACATTTTCTTGAGCTCTCTAGTTTTCTATGTGTTAGTCCTTTCTTCTTATTTTACTTCTATGGGTGTCTAAAGATGCATATATTAGGTCTTCTGAATAGATGCATGACCACTCCTAGCATTCTTCCTTTTGTTTTTTAACCAGTGTTAATCCATCAAGCTTTTATTTAAGCTATACAAGCCTCCTAAATGACAAGTAATATTGAACAAAACAGTTTTTCCTAATGACTTGTCAGCAAGTGCAAGAAAATAAGTAGGACCAGGATTCAGATGTAAATATTTAAGTGAAATAATGTGTCATTTAAAAAGACATTTTCTGTTAGATATGTCTAATGACGTGCTATATAGATATGGTGATGGAAATGCACCTCATTAGGAGGAGACATTTTGATAGTATCTTTTATCCCATTAAGACAAACTGCCACTTTATTCTTCACTCTTTCTTTCCCCATCGGATCTTTAATTTCAGCCTGTATGGACACTCACAAATCTCATCAATCTTTAAACAAATAAATTTCTATTCCTATTTAGTTCCCTCCCTTTAATTTTGCAACCAAAATAGCTCTTCTCATTCACCATTAAACTTCATTAAAAATAAAACAGCTTCTAGTTTCTCACTGCTTCCTCACTCATTTCCTGCAATCTGAAAACCCACTTCCAACGTAAGTTAATTTCTCCCTTAATTTGTGGTATCGAGTACTCTTTAGTCCATCCCTAAGTCTTTACTCTTCCCAACCTGTCTCTTTTTTAACTTTCACCCCAACCACAAATGTAGCAACCCCTCTAGGTTTGTGGCTTTCCCTCTGTCCCTGTTCTGTCCTCAGTGACCTTCCTTGGCAATAATTCATGGCACCACAGTCTCCTCTGCCACCCCAAGTCTGCATATCTAATGCCCACCTCCCTCCTGAACATTGACTCTGCTTTTCCAAAAATGGCAGTATGGATCGCTGGTGGATGTATCACAATGCCAAATGCATATTTCAAGTTTATGCAATGAAATCCAGTAAAGTTACACTGGGACGTGAGCTTACTTTTCATTTCATTTTGCAGAAATGATTGCAAGTTTTGGTGGTAAAGTGAAAGACAGTGAGTGAATCAACATTTCCTGCTCACAGTTACAGCTATTCAACAGCTTTGGGTTTGCCCTCTCACCAATGATACTAGACGTGTTAATGCCGCTTATTAACTACTTCAGCTCTGTACAGTAGAGCAGGTGGCTATAATGACATAAAGAAGCTTCGAGGAAGAATTAGCCTTAACTATTTAAATCCCATAGCCCTTATATTGAAAATGTGATTTTTTTCACTTGAGATAGAAGAACATAATAGATAAAATAGCCATTCAATTTGGAATATCAGTAACTTGAGAATACTTACAGATGAATGATAAGTAAAGTTAACTAAAAACAGGGAAAACTCTAGTCAGATTCTATTCTCTGGAGCATCCCTTTTAAAATTGAGGAACAAAACATTTGAGCAATTTGTTCATCTTATGGCTGAACTTGTTTTAAATTAAATATTATGCCATATTCCCTCAACTGTACTTCATAAGTTAGCTTTTTCTCAATTTTCTAGAGGAAAGAGTCATTTATAAAAAGGATACATTCAGAAACATAGAGGAAATTTTTATAGAACTAGGTAATAAATATTTATTAAGTGCCAACTATATACAGGGCCATGCAAATGATTTCTTCAGTGTAGTCTCCTAATCTGTTATCCTTGTCATCTATAAATACAGCAAACTGTTTACACAATGTATTGGAATTGACCTTTGAATAAAAGATGCTACAAGCTGAATAATCATTAAATGCCATTAAAATTATTGAACCTGTTCAGTTACTGAAAACAAATGTTGTCTTTTAATTACATATTAGTCTAGGTGGTGAGGCAGCATGGTTGTAACCATCATTTCTAACAGTGCTGCAGCTAGGTTACTGTGATGTAGGACTCTGAAGACCAGAGACCACTTGGTCTCATTTGACTGTGTCTAATTAGGGCCTGATGATCAGCATTCAGCTGATAAAAAAATATGGAGTGAGTCCTATTGGACCCTTAGGATGCCTGTTTTTGACTTTAACCTCTGAAATTTACTAGATTTGCAACTATAGAAATGAGCTAACTTTTGGCCTCAGCATCCTAATCTGCAAAAAAACCCTCCTACCTTCTCCATAGCCATGGATATCTTTACAGCCATCATAGGATGATCAAATAACATATATAAAAATATTCTGTAAACTGAAGAACAGCTTACTTAAAAATGCACATATTATTATTTTTAATATTAGTCTAGCATAAATCTCTCCAGAAGTACTTTCTCATGCTAAAATAACTTTTACAAACAGCTGAAAATGTCATTAAATATGCAATTAGCAAAAGTACAAGAAACACGGAAAAGTGGAATTTGGGTATAGAATTAACAACTACAGTGGTACTTCAGTTCACAAACTAATTGTTCTACAATTCTGGAAAAGATAGACACATTTGTGATTGCATAGGAAAGATGGTCATGGTTGAGTTTGTCACCCGATGCAGAGTTTGCAAACAAAAACAAAATTTTGCCAGACACTTCTGTTTGTGTACCAAATTATTTGGAAATAGAAGCATTTGTAAACCAAAGTACAGCACCTACTTTGTGCAAGATATGGTACTGGGTCATACAAGGATTAACAGGATAATCCAGTGGGTGAATAATGCAGTCCAGTTTGGGGCAAAAGTAAACAGTAACCATCATACAAAGTATGACATTTAAGTATCGTAAGTTAGTAAAAGAGGCAGAAGCAATATCCATTTTGAAGAGCATCAATAAAAGCTTCATAAAAAAAACATGTTGAGATCATTTTTGAACGTGAACAAGCTTTTAAAAGTGGAGTGGGGTCAGGGATTTAGCTCATCAGTGCTGTGCCTGCCTCGCAAGTGCAAGGTCCTGAGTTTGATCCCAGATACTGGAAAAAGAGTTAAAAAATAAAAGGTGGAATGATGAGGTCAGCAATGTGTGACATAAACAAAGTCATAGAGGCTGCAGAGTGTAAATAGCACCATGTCGCTGGGGCACACAGGCAATTCAAGAATGTCTCAAAACACAATGCAACCACATTTTACTGTCATTGCTAACTACACTGCTGACTGTCTTGTACATCAGGGCCATATTGTTAGCAAACTCAAAACTGACACTGCAATCCCACTTTAAAAGTGGAACACTTTCTGCTGCTTTCCAAACAGGTAAACCAACAAGAACTCTCAGAGGAGTCCTTGGCATCAACAACAACAACAAAAAGGCCATAGCTCTCTTAAAGAATGTCCTTCTGCAAAGTTCTTCATATTTATAATGTTCTGTAGCTCAACAACGTCACACAGATAAAGCCCAGAGGAAATGTTGCAGCTAATAAATTATGAAGCTGGTCTCCTTTAAACATTAGGACTGGGCAGTACAAAGACTTACCATGGTCTGTCAAATGCAAACGGATCTGTAAATCTCAAAAAGAATTATTCGAGCTAAGG
This sequence comes from Heterocephalus glaber, assembly GCF_053883595.1. Lineage (NCBI taxonomy): Eukaryota > Metazoa > Chordata > Mammalia > Rodentia > Bathyergidae > Heterocephalus > Heterocephalus glaber. Next base: position 15,896,586 of record NW_028258308.1, on the reverse strand, counting down.
AACAGCTGGCCCTGCAGATCCCATGGTACACTTGGGATCCCCTTACTGCAGCCTGTCACTCTTAAAAAGTTTAATGCTAATACAGTCAATGAGACATAAGACCATACTGAGAGAAGGGGACAATGGACACCCTCAAAGGATCTATCTTCTACTTCATAAAATGACCCTTGAAGAGTCATCTGCTGAAAAACAGCTTTGAAACTACAGCTTTGTGCTTGCCCAGAAAGAACTTAATTGATATTGGTGACTTTGTTTATAATATGATGTACAGTTAAACACTTTTCTATTTGGTGATATTTCCTGTTAGAGAGGTACATTTCAGATTTCTTTGTGCCATATCCCTTGAGCTAAAATGACTAATTCTTAAAGTTATTACATGTAATTTTTTTCTGACAGGTAAAATGTTTTTAAAATTACTTTAGCTCCATTCTGAAGTCTAATTTCTATTGCCTGGGCATGGCTTCTTAACCTCCTTTTTCTATCTACCAAACCTAAATTGGCTCATTTTGCTGAAATGGCTAAAACAAGGGTCTGGCTTTGATAAGTTGTATGAATAGATTGTATGAATGTGTATTTTATGAGTGAAGAATTTGTAGGGTGGGTGGAAAGGGCAGCTGGTTGAGGGGATCAGGTTAGTAGAAACACAAAACTAGTACTTTCATCTACACCTCCTTCCCTCCTTAACACAAGCACTTATACTTACAATCAGGATGAAAAGTTGGAAAACATCCCAGTTTCATTTAAATAGGAAGAGAGATTTGACACATTAATGATGTAGGATGTATTGAGAACAGCATCTTCGTTTCTTCTTCATTTATGATTTCAGACATTTCTATAGGGATGTTACAGTATAATTTATGTTTGAAATTTCAGTTATGATAGGGACCAGATTCAACAACACTGACTAGGAACTACAGCAAAAAGGAAGGTCTTAAAGGCACCTCTACCTATAGTATCATCTTCATCCATCTCCAAGTGGGTTATCAGTCTGCTTTTGTTGCAGGGCCAACAATTGCTGTTCAAATCTTGCTAACCTTTTCAAAACAGTTCTCACGTTTGTGATACAGATAAATGTTTCTGAGAAATTGGGATGGCTAGAGAGTCTCACATTCTATTTTATTTATGATACAACTTTAGATTCAAAAGCATGATAATACACTAAAGTAAGAGCAAATTTCCAGACATTCTATGAAGTTGATTCTCTACCATACGTCGTAGGGAGGGGGAATAATGCATTTAAAACAATAAGGGTGCTGCTGAGTAAGTAAGATGATGTAGATTTTGTAGATGCTGGAAAGTCAGGCAAAGCATTTTAGACTTAAAAGTATGAGAGAACAAGAAATAGCTAAAAGTTGCTAATTAACCTCCTGCAAAGTACTACCTTTGAAGCTTCAAATCTAAACCTATTAAATGTGGTTAATGCTCAAACACACTTCATAAGGTTGTTCTGAGGATTAAATGAGCTAACACATCAAAAGATTTAAAAGACTAGTGTACAGGAACTACTCTATAGTGTTTGTATTGGTCAGCTTTCCCACTGATGGGACAAGGTACTTGACATTCACTACTTAAAGGAGGAGAGGTATATTTTTGCTCACAGTTTCAGTGGTTTCAGTCCATGGTTGGCTGGCTCCAAAGCAGGAACATCATGGTGGCAGGGTGTAGTGGGTGGAACGATGCTGCTTCCTTCATGGAAACCCGGAAGCAGAGCACAAGAAGACCGCCAGTGAAATATGTATCCCCAAAGGCACACCACCAATCCCTGAATTCCTCCAACTGGGCACCACTTCCTAACAGGACATTCAACTATTAGTTCACTGATGAGCATAGTGCTCTCATGATACAATCATTCTGCAGGAGTCTCTTAATCCAGTCAGGTGGACAATATTACCTAGCACAACTAATTATAAATGTTTATTTACATTATCATCATCCTCATCCTCATTGTTATCATAAAAAGACTGTTGTTCAGGAAAGTAGCATAATAGCAGCAGGCTTACAGGAGCTTAGTTTACTCACGGTAGAGGACTGAGTGAGAGTGTTATTGAAACCAGTAGTAAGTACATACTGTTACCAGGGAAGTAGTGATGGAACTCAACTACAGTGGAAGCAATTGGAATGGAAAGGAAGAGACAGTTACACAGAAAAGAGAAAGCAACCCAAGATGCCCAGATGGTTGAAACCATCATAATTTCTAAGACTTAAGAACCTCTTCATAATTTATGAAGGCCCATTCTCAAATAGACATATTCTCATATTGGCTAAATCTTAAAGAAAAGAAAAATTCTAAAGAGATTGAAGTATCTCTTTTGTTGTTTGTTTTTACGATTATCACCCTTCAGAACTAAGAGTCCTATTTTTATATATCATTTTTTCTCTTCAAAAGACACTCCTACGATTTTGTATCTATCCTTTCTGTGTTAACAATATCCAGACTTCCTTGTGAGAATTTCTTTTGTAGAAATCTATTCTTTTGACAGGAAGTTTATTATTCACAATTTTTAGGGTTCCAAATCATTTTGCTCTATGTCCACTAAAATTTTTAAACAGAACACATAAATATACTTTTGTGGATCCTAACTAGTTACATAACTGACTTTTTCCAACAGGAGTTCATTGTTGAGTTTGGTATTTACCTCCTTTTTCTTACAATCTAACAGTGAGATTCTACTGCTTATAGCATAACAAAGAAAAGTCAATTTATGATATTCTTGGTCAAGTTTTCATTTTTAAGGTAAATGTTACTTTTCCTAGGTATAAGATCAAAAGTAGCACAACTTTTAAATGCAGTTAGAGTTTAATTTCTTCATGAGAATGCCTCCCAAATAATATGGAATCATCACAATTTATTCTTTCAAAGAAAAAACTATCTCATAAAATAATTTAAAAACACATTTGTCATCTACCAATAATTTTAAGAAATTCTCAATTTCCATCATTTTCTTGTTGAATAATTTATCTTAGAGGCAGAGAAAAGAATAAACAAATTAATATACATCTCTATTTTTTTCCATTTCACTTCCCACTCATTTTCTTATTTATCTTTAAAACAACTTTTATCAAACGCTCCTACCAAATGTTCTAATAGATTTTTATTAGTAGAGTAATAGTAATTTTTTAGCTTTATAAAGTACACAATAAAATTTTTTTTGCCAGATTTACCTAATAAGATTCCATGCTTATACGATTACACATTCTCAACTCAACATTCTACTCACTTAATGTTTGGGTGAATTCTGAATTTAATTTTGACAAGCAGAAGGATTTTTCTTTCCAGAATGCCTGATGATGTGTTTGTGCTTACAACAATAGGGAACGTAATTTAATATATCCAAAAATGAGTGTAAAGCTGAAGAACAGTTTGCTACACTTATCATTAAGCTCTTCTCTTTGGGTTTGTCAATCTGTCTTTTAAATTCCTCAACACTGAGGACAGAAGGCTAACTTTGTCGAAATAAAATCTGTAAAAGTATTTTGTAAGAGATTGAGTCTATTAAGCTTTGAGACTTAATGCTCATTTTAAGCACTAGTAGCCAAATAGAGGAGTTGAAAAGAAATGTGGAATGCAGGCAAGAGGGAATAGAGGAGAACAAAAAAAGGAGAAGAGCCATGAAAGGAATCTGAAAAAAAGGAAGAGTAATTAGAGGAGGGAGCAAGCAGGAAACGGCAGAGACGAGGCAGGCTGTAGTGTGAGGGCTCAAGTTGCAGGAAGAGGCTAAGTTGTATTTTTGGAGAACAGTGAATATCCACTCTCTTCTCATCTGTTATGTTGCTGGCACTACAGTAAAGGAAACAAAAATATTGCAATATCGGTGGTGTTTTTAAAAGCCAATGGAAAGAAACTAAGACAGCCCATTTATTCAACTTATTTCCTAGCCCATTCAAAGGATACTTTAGTACAAGTTGCTTTAGGGGACAATAAATAATAACAGATGCATTTCTTTGTTTATGCTCTTTGTTTGTAAACACACATACTAAAATTCTTCAAGGACAGCTACCTGCATTTTCTCTGCAATTTTCCCTCAAAGTCACTAAAGGAAGAACAGTTTATATGTTCAAGAAAAAAATCGAACTGCACAAGACATTTTCAAAGAAAACTTGGCCAGTTTTTCTGAGTATAAACACATTAACTCCTTTCCTTTAGAATTTTGGCTCTGAATAAAATGTCACATGTGAGTAGTATATGTTTTCTCATTTGATAAAATCTACTTCACAGGGTGAGTGTGAACGATATGAGCATCATTATTGAGCCATTTTTCCAAGGGCTGTCCTCAAAGCCCTTCCCCTACATGGTATCTATCTTACGTGCAACCTGAAGGCCAAACTTCCTAGGCCCACTGAGGATGACAGAGAGAGTATGCCAAAATGACACTGACAGGGTGGGGGATGTGGGCATGCTCAAGAACACACACTGTCTGTGAACAGAAGAAACAAAAGCAGTCCTGCCTCTGGCAGAGCCCTAATTAGCTGAATGTTTTTGTAGGACAAAACTGCCATTTGTCATGCTGACAAAGGCTCTCTCCTTGACCAAACTTCACTCAGGCCCCTCTGAATACTACTTTTGACTTGGTCTTGACTTTGCTCACTTCTACTCTCCACCTTGATGGGCCTGCAGAGCCCAGTTTTTTGCAAGAATCCTGCTAAGTCAATTTAGAAAGCATACCCATCCTCCATATCTGACCAAATTCCTCATCCCCAACCTTTGATGTACAGATCCTTGGCTTGTCTTCAACAAGAACCCTGTGTAGTTCATTTAGTCAGAAACTCCCTACCTAGTAATTTTCCATCCACCACTCCTGCCCTGAGGGGCTTTCTGGCTATACTGTAAATACCCACATGTTATTGTATTTGGAGTAGAGCCCCATCTCTCTCCCCTATTGCAACAGACTTGACGCCAATTATAATAGTCCTGAACAAAGTCTTCCTTACTGTTTTAACAAATGTTAAATATTTCTTTCACAACACCAAGAACTGTGTGTTGGACCATGGATTCCTGATAAAAATCTGGAACAAATGATGAGAACCACAGTAAGGGTGATTGGTGGGCTCAGCCTGGAAATCAGATGTCAAGGTGCTACGTCTTTCTGGCATCAAGTAACACAGAGTGAGCTCATTGCCAGAAGTGTGATGAAGGCAATGGGTTTGTGAAAGAGGTTTTTAAAGATCAGAAAAAATTGGTGTCTCATGACTTCCACTTCTGTCTGCCTTTCTATGACCACAGTGGCTCTGATTGAAGGGTCAGGTCAGTAACACAGACACTGTGGTCTGGGATCTGGAAGGCAGCACTAGCTCCAAACGCCTGAACCCTAAGGAAACAGCAAGAGAAATTAGCACTATGATGATGAGTTTGGAAAATAATCACGGTACAAAAGGAAAAAAATCTTCCAGGCAAAGGCTGTTTAGGTCACAGTTCTCTAAATACTTCTTGGAAGAGCCCTTCATCCCTAGTGTGAATGAGAAAAGGGCTGAGGTTGTCTGGGAATGACATTGCTCAGCTAAGCTGTTTTGGATGTGAAATATAGAACAAAATGCCTGGATATAATTAGAAAATATACAAAAAACATGAAGTAGTGAAAAAATATCAGACAATCAAAGTCATTGTAATGAATCTGCCATCTAGTTTAACATGATTAAAATCAAGAGAAATTACTAATGCATAGTTTCTTTGAGAATTAGCTCCCCTTTTCTTCTTATAAGTGATGAAGAAATGGTCTGAGCAAATAAGAAACAATTCAGACCTCATTCTGTAACTACTGGCATCTCAACATTATCTTTAGCAACAAAATTCTTCAGCTCTCTTAATGACTACAGATATTCAATCAAAACCATATATTTAACAAACTACCATACAAGTCCCTCTTCAATAAATTCTATCAGAGTGTTATCCTGGGAGAATTCTCTGCTATCATTACTCCAAAAGAAAAATGAATATTCTAATTCTTGTAATGTCAAGAATATTTAGTCAATACCTTTACTACTCAAAAGAAATGAGCAAAATATGAATGAGACTGTTTCTTCCTGGATAAATGACACCCAGCTCTTCATTAAGAAAACAATGTAGAGGTGATGATGTAATTCAGTGGTAGAGTAACTGCCTAGCATGCCCAAGGCACCTTGGTTTGATTCCCCTGCAATGCCCCCCCCCAAAAAAAAGAAAGAAAGAAAGAAAGAAAGAAAGAAAGAAAGAAAGAAACTGCGAGCCAGTCAGCCACACCCCATAACAGCCACAGAAATTTTTGTGGAGTTTCCTACCTCTATTCAAATCTTTAATCCAAAAGAAAAAGTCTACTGTTCTTATTCTTCTCAATAATCATTCCTGTTTTCTTTAATGGTTACTGATCCTTTCTTCTTCTTAATACCTAAACCATCTCCATCTTAGTGTTCTGAATCTTTTTTCTAAATCCCATGGTCCCTATTCCTTACAAGTTGACTGAGATATAGCTGGACTGGACAGGGAGCAAGGAGTACACCCTAGGGATCAATTTATCTTTGGCAAGGGAACTGACTAATAGGTTTTTTCTGTCTCTAATTTCTGTGATTTTCCTCTGTTGGGAGGATTCCCAGACCAATTCTTTTCCTAGCTGTCAAAAGCACCTGCTCTCACTCCTTGGCTCTGTGCTGGCCAGGCCCTCTCACAGCTGTCTGACCCTGTCCCTGGTCAGAACTCACACCTCCCTCGGGGCGGCTACATTAGTGTAAAGGCTCAAGCACACACAGACTTCTGGTCAATGTCAGCCCTTTGCTGGCACAGGAGCAATGAGAGCAGCTGCCCATCCTGCAGGCCAGGCTACCCTCTCATCACCCTCCTCCATGCTCTGGGAGCCAAACAAGAGACAGTTTGATATGAGGTCAGGAAGTCAGAGAGGGTATGTGGTAGACACTTTCACGGAGATTGTACTAAATTCTTCTGGGACATCAGCCAAAGCCTGGGTTAACCTTGGTTGCGTCACTGGTAAACTAATCACCCCTTGCTGAAATGAGAAAGCAAGATGTGTCCTTGGTTAAATTTGGGGAAGCTGGAAGCTTTGTGGGCTAGACACATTCTCACAGGTGGGAGACATTTTAAATAATGTTCTGAGTATTTCTGTTCTCTTTTAAAATATGAATTTCAAGGTGCTTGGCATAATCTTATAAAAATTGATCAATAGCATCATCAACATGAGTATGCTATGAGGAAATGTAATATATGCATAGCAGGACGCTTATAAATTCATTATGGATCATTCATTAATTCAATCCAAATCTACAGATTTTATTACATGCTCACTCAATGCCAAGCACTGTACAAAGAGAGTATCTGTTCTTATGGAGTTTCTGGTCTAATGTCATTATTGACAGAGCACCTCTCTTTCTTTCCTTCTGCCACTACTCTAAATAGTATCTTTTAAGACAGGGTCTCACTATGTTGCAGAGGCTGAGGTTGAACTCCTGGGCTCAAACTATCCTCCTGCCTCAGCCTCCTGAGTAACTAGGACTACAGGCATTTGTGTTATTTGTGCCTCTACTCTACTGAGCCTTAAGTAGCTCTTAGAGGAATGACTACATTAGTGGGTTTTTTTGACTGCCCTAACCTGCCTTGAGTACTGACTTCTGACAAGCACTCTGGTAAATTGTGGATTCTACCACCCCACTCTCCTGCTACACAGGCTTCTTATATAGATCCCTCCATTGTTCAGGTCTCCTTACTTAACTGTTACACTCTACACTCTCGTATTACAATTTTTTGAAGGATTTTATGTCATTTTTCTTCTCAAACACCTGTAATGATTATTAATTAATTAATGATAGGTCTCAAGATAGAATGGAAGCTCCATTCAGTCTTTCTTCAACCTATCTTCACAAATTTCTGGCAACTACTTATGGGTAGCACACACTCAAGAGACTGGGGCCATTCACTTTCCCCCTAAAACAGTGACATCTCCTTCCCTTATTTTTATGTCCTCCCCTTTTTCTGAAATGCCCTTCTTAAGTTTTTTTCAAAGATCAAACTGCCATGCTTTGTCTTCCTCCTTACAGTCACCAAGTGCTTTGTGGGTACTCCGTAATGGCACATAGCTTCTGCCACATACTCAGTTATTTGCAGAGTCTCAGGGGAAATTATTTTAGAATGTGGAGCTGAGCTCTGAGGACAGATTGGCCTGAGTTCAATTCCAGCTCTTCAAATGTTTGGCTCTGGGATCTTAGGCAAGTTGGATCATGTCTCTCTGTGTTCAAAGCCCTTTCATGTGGTTGGGGTGCAGCTCAGAGGTAGAGCACATGGTTAGTTTGTGCAAGACCCTGGGTTCAATCTCTAGCACCTGAAACCAAAGCAAAGCAGGAAAAAAAAAACTTTTCATAGTTTCCCATTGCAATTTTGGGTGGAAAAATAGTCTGGAATCCAAAATAATTTTTAAAATTCAAATTTTTTATAATCCAAACATTTTATAAAGCTCAACTTTCTTCCCTCTCCCACTTTATGTCATAAGTAATACCAATCTTCTCTAGACCACTAAGTATGCTTCAGAGACTAGCTTTCAGTGTCTCAAGTGCTCCAGCTAGCTCATATACTCCAGAGGCTTCACAGTGTTCTTTACCTGAAATCTTCCTGGAGTGTTATCTAACATGCTCATTCTGATCTTTCAAGTTTCAGCTTTAATTTTGTCAGAGAAGACTTCCTTGACTACCTGACTCTCATCTACCCTACATACTCTTTCTCACCAAACCCAAATCCCTTCCTTGGATATGTTATAATAAAACATTTTTGAGGTTTACTTGTGTAGTGTCTATCTTCCCATCCCACTTGTAAATTTTTATTTGGTTAACAGCTCTGGAGGCTGGGAAGCCTACAAGCTTGGCATCTGGTAAGGGCCATCTTACTGTATCATTATGTGGCAGAGAGCATCACATGACAAGACAAAGCAATCACCCTAGCTCAGGATTTTCCTCTTCTTATAAATCTATTATTGTCATCATATGGGCCTCATCCTCATGATCCCATCTAATCCTAATAATTTTCCACAAATCCCACCTCTAAATACCATTAACATATGAATCTGGGGATTAAGTTATTAACACAAGATCTTTTGAAAGACACATTCAAATTATAGTAGCTCCCATAGGGACAAAGAATGTGTGTGGTTCATTATGACATCCCCAGAAAACTGTACAATAATAGCCCAAAACTAAACTAAACTGAATCTGGTCAAACTCTGCTTTTGTGGTCAAATGTGTACACACATAGGACTCTACAAGAACATGCCAGCACCATCAGGTTCTTTGCTTTCACACACTGGGAAGAACTCTCCTCGGGAAATTTTCTCATATGACTTGTTTTGCATAGAGTATAATATAAACAAGGAAACAACTAAAATTTTTAGATTAAAAATTTGACCATGACTGTATACGCTTATATTCAACTTCAAAATTTAATTGATGAGCAAAGAAAGTTTGAGAAGTTTGCAAAGCAGGTGAAGTACAGAATGCCTAAATAAGATACAATTATTTTAATCTTATTTATGGATCACTACCAAGCTGTCTAGGAAACAGAGGAGGTACTAAACTAAAAGTATGCTATAGGCTGGGTGACCATTTGTTATGGCTTATATCTAGATGTCTTCCTCAAACTTCATTCTCTCATAGGTGGAGCTTTTGGGAGGTGATTGGATCATGAATGTGTGATAGTGGATTAGTCCAGTGATTGGTTTATAAGTGGGTGAGATGTTGAAATGTGGTGGCAAGAGGTGGGTCACTGTGAGCATGGAATGTATATATGTATATATGTATATATATCCCTCCTCCCTTGATGGCCCTGGTTCTTGCTGCCATGTCACGAACTCTTTCTCCTCTGGCATGACTCTCTGTGATGCTGCCCTGCCTTGAAGTCAGTTGACTATGGACTGAAACCTCTACAAACTGTGAGCCAAAATAAATCTCTCCTCCTTTAACTTTTGAGTGTCTGGGATTTGGTCGAGAGAAAGTAACTAAACTCCATTTAAATTAATGAACATACCAAGACATTCTTAAAAGCAGAAAGAGATGGGGGTTGATTACACTGGACAACAAACATAAACCGATTATTCTAGGTATTCATTTTGTGTTTCAGATTTGTGACTAGTTCAATTCTGACTAAAAGGCACCAAACAAAAACAAAAGGTTTTTGCATTCTTTAGTCTGGTATTTTCAACTGTTACTGTCTTTTTGATAATATAATTTTAGAATATCACTCAGTAAAATATCTGGTTCATCACAGACAAGGGTCAATGAAAAGAAAGATTAATTTGACCTCAAACAACATGTATTCAGGGAAGAAGTCCCCACTTCTGTCACTGTGGTTTGGTGAACTGACTCAGATAAGCAAAGCCCACTTCCTGCCTTTGCAAGAGTTACTCCAATGCTTGTGGACTCTCAGTGTGACATTCTGTATTGAATCCCTCCAAATATCTTAGCTGAGAAATGAATTTGTATTTTTAAAACATGTCAGCTTATTACATCGATTGCATTTTAAATGATATTTTAAATTGAGGTAAATAATGTAAAGAGAAAAAAGCAAGGACTTGCAATGAAGATCTTTTAAATGTAATGCAATCAGGTAGATATTTTTGCAATGTTTGGTGACATTAATGTGGTGATACTGAATAACTGCTGACAATTAGTCAGAAGATGGAGCAGAGGTCTTATAAGAAAATTACTCCCAGGTGACAAAATATTGAAAATTCAATTATACTGTTTATTATGGGCTTACATTAGCAACTATATTCCTAATAAAGACCTTGATAATAAACAAATTAATGGGAACACAGGGGAGTACTTTTTGAAATATTTTTTCTCCATATAGTATTCTACAATATTGATTTCTAAAGTGCTCCAGACGACAATGTAAACCTTGCTAAGGAAATTCTTAACATAAATTGTATGTATAAGAACATATGACACATTAAAGTAGTTGAGATTATGAAAATAATTTTAATATATAATGACAATGTGCAGTAAATTTAATGTTTAAGATTTCAAGTTATGCAAGTGTATAAATCATTTAGGAAAGAAAATCTAGGGAATGCAAATGAGAAGAAACCATAAAAAGGAATACACGAATGGTCTGAATTCTAATTAAAGTAGTATGTCATAGAAGTCACTGGATTCATTCCTTCTTTCACAAATGTGATTTAAAAACACATCCACAAAACAAAACTCTTTATAAAATATTTTTACAAGAGTACAGAGTATGCAAATATCATTTTTTTCACCAAGAAAATACCAATGTTTGACTCTATCAGGCTCCGTTTTTCTATCAATTCCTCTTACAATTTTCTGACATTATGCCTAGTTCAATTTGTGCATTCAGTTGTTGAATTTTTGTTTTTATTTTATTGGTGCTGGTGGTTGAACTCAGGGCTTTGTGCATGTTAAGCATGTAAAGAATACCCTCAACCCCTTAGCTGTTGAAAAACTTTAACCGGACATTTACTTTGGGTGTGGTTCTATTGCTACATGATATGTGGAAAAGGTCTAGAAGCCTGATTTCTCTTACAGAAAATAAGGCAAATACACAGATAACATAAAAATAATGTGGTAAAAACTGCTACAGAAACAGTGAAGAGAATGAATACAATGAGAATTTAGAAACAGGCCAGCTCAGTTACCCTTTAGGTTATAAAGACAAATAAAAGGAACTGGCACTTAAATTGAACCTTGAAAGGCTGGAAGGATTTTGATCAGTAGAGAGGAGCTGGGAAGACACTGCTAGTTGTCAGCACAGAATGATAAACAGCAAGAAAGCACACAGTTTACTTACAAGATGGCAAATAATACAGAAGAAGATATTTTAGTGTGTTCATAAGGAATCTCAAAGTAAGAAGAGGAATATCAGATTATTTGGTGTTTAAATAATAGCAAAGATTATCTTACAGGATTTAAATCTTCCTAAGAAGGTTGATTCGACCACCATCGTCTTGTCTTTTGGGGTGACCATATATTTATAAAGCCAAGAGAACTGGAAGAAAGAAATAAAAATTTCACATATAGAGGACTATATATGCAGGGCTATCAAAAGTTTTGAAATAGATAGTTTGAACTTGATGTACACATACTTGGTAGATTTCAAATAGAGAAGTAAGGGAAAGTAATATGCTTGAAAGTTTGGAAGAGATTTGGAAATGGTAAGTGGCAAGAAAAAATAGAAAATTGAGCTCACTTTGGTAAATCATTTTGATTACCATGATGCAAAATATATAATTCAAGTCATCATGTGATTTTATAATGTTTTAAAGTTTATAGCAGTTTATGTTGTTTAAAAGTTCTTTAAAAAATTTGCATTGTGGAAGAGAATGTATTTCATTTACAACTGTTATTTGCAGATTTAAATAGCAATGTGATTTTAAGTAGAAAAAGAATAGAAAGGGTATTGAAGAAGTGACATATGGACAACAAAAAAGTGCAGCATTTAACAGTAAATTAACTGAGACTTTGCAAAATAGAACAAAAGAAAAAATTATGGCAACTCCATTAGTAACAAAAAACTTTAAAAATAACAGTAACCTTTAGAAGAAAAAAGGGGCATCTGAATGATATATTACCTAAAATAATGAGAAATTGATGCAGAAATATTAAAAGACAAAACATGTGACTAAGTCCAAAGTGCACAAGGGACTCAAGATCCTATTAGAGTATTTATTTCTAAGACACTATATACCATAAATTTTTTTTTTTATGGTAATGGGAATCAAACTCAGGACCTTGCACTTGTGAGGCAGGCGCAGTGCCACTGATTGAGCTAAATCCCTAGCCCTACACCATAAAGTGTTATAAGTTTTGTTTCTCAGCCTTGTTACCCTTGAAGAGTCATAGATAATACATGATTGTATCTGTTGAATGAACAAATAAAACTGAAGTAAGGGAACCTTGGATAGCAATGCTTACACGAAAGGGACAGCAGGCTGAAAATAAAGTTCAAAAGGGTCGTATGGCTAAAAAAAGAGAATCAAAGACAGAAGTTTGGAAGATATTTCCCTAATAGCAAAGTCAGGATTCCAAGAGCTCTCATATTGACTTCATGGAACAGGTACGAAGCTGTGCCCTGCAAGTCATAGTTGAGAGGCTTCCAGGGGAAAGGCTGATAGACTTGTCCAGAAAGACAGGCCAAGTACAGCCTGGAGTGGTGTTGCTTGTCAGGTTCTCTCTGTAAACCAGCAGCAACTTTTCTGTCTTAATTTTCAAGGGGCAAGGAAAAATAAGACCTCTTCACCAAGAAGCAGGAGAAACGACTGGAAGTGAGAGATGTTACTCACCTTTATAGGGAGGTCAAATATAACATTGTCCAGGCACTCAAAATGGAAAGAGATAAACTAATGTAATATTCAGTGAAGCAGGTAATTATGGGATTTGGTCCATGTTAATATTTCTCCCAAATAGTTGTTTTTTTCTTTCACATGGAGCAGGTGACCATGATTTTCTGTGTAAACACAAATTTCAAGGACTGCATATAATTATTTTTATATTTTGAGCTATGTTAAGATGCTTTACAAATGCTTACTCTTTTGTGTTTTACTATTAAAAATGCCTAGGGCTGGGGATTTAGCTCAGTGGTGCCACCGCCTGCTTCACAAGTGCAGGGTCCTGAGTTCGATCCCCGGTACCAAAAAAAACCAAACCAAAACTATTAAAAATACCCATCTGTTCATCAATCAATTATCAAACATCTGTTTGCAAACAAAATAATTTTGAAGGAGTATCCTTTCAGGTGAACCATAGAAGAAACAATTAAGATATATTTAAGGCATAATAAAAACAATTAGAAGTTATTACTAATAAAAACTCCTCCACTGAGTATTTTTTAAAAAATGTGTAAGGATGTCAATGTCACACTTAATATGGGAAAGATGCAAAATATGGTTAAAAGAAATAGACTACTGCTTTATGTTTTTCATAACATAATGAATCTGTTGACAGGACACACATTGCTGTTATTTATAATCCCATAGTGACAAGAAAATGTCACCAATTACTGGCTACAATGACAGAACACAATTTATTCCTAATGATTTACATCCATTAGGGAAAAAGGTAGGCTACAAAAAGATGGCTAGCATTCTTTTCCCTGATAGCAGCTTTCTAACTGGAAGCGTATTCGCAAAGGATAACTAGCTATTTTTGTTAATGACAGTTTGCATAATTTACCTAGATAGTGCCTTAAGTCACAAACTAAAATAAGATATTCTAAGGTATAGTGTTCTAAGGTATATTTTAAACATATATAAACTGAAATATGTCCTTAGAGCAGCTTTCAGCAAATTCCATATCGTATTCTTGTTTAAACCTAGGTCTCTAAAGTTGCACTGATTTTTAGGGTATGAGAAATAAGATTTGAAAAGCTACTAAATCAGCCCCTCAATAGATATTTATTATTTAGCCCATTAAAAACTTCAAGTTGAAAGAAACATGAATTTGAATAGCCCAGTTACAAAGGAAATTTAGAATGATGACATTAGAAGGGAAAGGAGGTCTGATAATTATTAGTTAGTTGGATAGAAAACTAAATCTCAAAATGTAATTGTATTAGATAGGTATGATTAGAGGACGTGTAGAGATAGTTAGAAGAAAATCTCGATCTATTTATCCATATAATCTGGGAAATAAGAATTTTATGGAAAATTCTTTAAAAATCCAAATTTGAAATTTCAAAAGAAATTCATGGAAAAAGTGTGTGGAAAGAAAAAATGACAATAGCATAATTTTAATGATTACAACACTTCACTGCAAAGGTTAGGTCATTTGAATAAAAGAGCTATAAAAAAAGAGGCTGAACCATTAAGAACATATTTTGAGGTCAGATGTCATGTTTTGGAGCATAGTTTTGATACATGTCATAGATACAAAAAATAAATTTGAACAGAAATGTGATGTTACTATCATTAAAAAAGTAAGAGAGGTACTGGGTGCAATATATTAAAAGTGTAAAACAAAAGTGTCATGTGTGTGAGCATATGAAAGATTAAGGAGAGAAATTTTGAGGTCCTCAGAAACTAAGGAGACATGATGAATTGTGGAAAGTTCAGTTAACAATGAAAATGATTAAGTCTAGGGCATAGGATCAATTTATCAAGGAATGAATATTGGGCTTAATTAGTTTTGAGAAAAGAAGAATAACAGCCTTGCTGTTCAAGTGCAAAAAGGATCATGATACACCAGGGACCAAAATTTCACTTCATACTAAGAATTTAGGATAAAACGCAAGAAGAAAGTTCCAATTAAACATAGATACAGGTTAATTCTGAAAAGTCATGGTATGCAATTCCATCATGTCTCTTTAAACTTCCTTACAAAGAAGAGAACTAACAACTCACAAAGCCCATGACAGGCTTATATGATTGTGACAGTCAATTATCTGGCAGGTCCGTTAGTAACATAAAGCAGAATTGATTTTGTAGAGATCATTTCCCCTAGAAACAAGCTGACAATTGCATGAATATTCTTTCAATGAAATAATAAGCTGAAGTACATTGTGTCTGGAGGGCCTATAGTATCTCAAAAAAGACATGATAACACATGAGGAAATTTAAGGCAGTAATAATTTATGTGTGGAAATCAAGTATGACCATGGTTAAACAAAATTATGTTGCATATCTATTCTTTCTCTTTGAATAGTGTGTGAAAGAAGAAAAAAAAATGTTATCGACTGTTTTGTTTTCTAAACATGACTTGATTATATGTTTTTAAAGGATTGATAGAAATATTTAGGTAATATTAGTAATTTTATACTTATCTATTAAATATAGCACCTACTTGCTAGGTATGGTAAGCCCTTATCAAAACACTTCTTCCTGTATATCACCACTAAGGAGGTTTTCTTAGCATATGTGATAAAATACCATTTAGATCTTCACCTTTACTTAGATAAAAATGTTACCACTGAAACAAATTTATTTTAGGAAGCTAAAATGACTTACTAATATAGAATAAATAAAAGATAAAACTTTGTAAGCAATAGTATCCATTGAATTAGTTCAGGGGTCATAGTTTCACTCGACCTAGATGTAATACTTATTAACACACACAGGGAGAAACAAAGAAGCTTAGATTATGTTTATTGATGAAAAAAATGAATTAATTTTTCTTACCACTTTAGGTGGTTTATGAGATTTTTATGCTTCACATCTTTACTTCACTGGACTTATTTTGACTCAAAATAACTTTCTCTCTTGAGGGAAATCCTCAAGAGAAAATTTCACAAAATTAGATTTGTAGTCTTCACCAAAATTAATATATTTGAAAAATTATTCAAGAAGAAGGCACAGTTTGAGGAAACTCAGACTCAAAGACACTGGGTTAAAAAAATGAATTAATTGTAAAGCTAGAACAAGAAATCAAATCTCTCAACTTCTAATCATGTTGACCTTACCACAGTGCCTATGAAATTCTTTTCTTAATATAGTAAGATTACATCTTAAACTAAGAAAGGGGAAGCAAATCCAATAGCACAGACACTCATGGTGACAAGGAGGACATTTACACTTCAAAGCACTTTCCTTCTCAGTTAAAAGTAAATTATCTGAGAGAATCTACACTCCATTACTGTCTCAATACCAACAGATTCCAGACAAGAACAACATGATAGTAAGATTTGGAATTAGACTTGTGATTTTGATTTGTGGCTTTGTCATTTAGTATCATTTAGTATCTGTGAGATCTTAGCAAGGTATTTACATTCTCTAAGTCTTAGTTCTCTTTCCTCTGTAAAATATGGATAATATATACCTCAAAGGGTAGTTGTAAAGATTAAATACAGTAAGTGCTCAATAAATGCTGAATATCTATCTCTGCCCATCTCTCTATCAAGTTCTATTCTGACATTTAGATTCTTCTATACTATTTTTTCTAAAGAACAATAAAAACAACATTCATATCTAAAATCCTTAACAATCATCACTGGAAATGTTACTACCACAAAATGCTTCTCTACATTTAGGACCCTTTCTATGGGAAGTCAAAGATTTTAGAGAGAACATAAACTGTTCTGTAAGGGCACTATGTCTAGATAGCAAAACTAGCATTGGTTGGATTAAGAGAATTTTCATGGGTAAAATTTTATGTTTAAAATAGGATAAGAAACGTACCTCATGGGAAGGGTCAATCTTAAGATCTCACTCTTTTTTCATGTTTTTTCAGGAAAAGAAATCCTACCTGCAAGCTCTCAACTATCGAAGAGCTATACATTTAGTGCAAACTACTTAAAATATTGGGGAAGTCATCAGGGCTCATGGGTATGTATGGGCAATATCTTATCCCTTAAATTACAAATTTTATTTCCAAATGGATGGATCCCTTTGCATCCATTTTTATCCCTTTAGAAACCACTTGAGGCTAGCAGGTGAAATATGCCAAGACTGTAAGGGAAACACTGTAGTTTGTGTTAGTTACCTTTCTGACTGTCTGCACCCATCTTTTGATATTTTGAGATAAAACTAACATGAGAAACTTTAAAAATGCGACTGTTGACATTAAGAGCTACTGAACTGCGGCTTGCTTTATTTATTTATTTATTTATTTATTTATTTATTTATTGAGAATTGGTGAGTTAACCTAGGGGCATGCTACCATTGAACTCTATCCTCAACCCTTTTTAAATTTTAGGACAGGATCTTGCTCGACTGGCCTTGACCTTGCAATTCTCCTGTCTTAGTCTCCCCAGTCACTGGGATTATAGCCATACAAAGCCACTCACAGCATAGTCCTTTGTCTTTACAGGACCAAAAGGCACTCGGCTTAGTGTTAGGCCATCAGCAGGGCCTTTAACAAGTCACCTGAACAACTTAACCACCTTAAAATATCAATCAAGATTGCAAAACAGAAGGGGAATACGATTTACCCTAAATAATCTTGTACAAGAAATCAATTTTATGATGTGATTGCATTAAGATTTTTCAGAAGTAACAAATGTATGGAAACAAAATATTCTCTGATTCTGCTCTTCAATCTCTAAGGTGTTACCTAGCAGCAAATTATTGCATGTTAGAGTATTGCACTAGATTGGGCTTAAGTGGGTATTGTGTTATAGTATTCTCGTTGGTCGCTGAGTGATCAGAGTGTCCTGCTCTGAGAGATGATTCAGGAAACACAGAGAAATAGCTGTTCTTTTTAAATGTGAACTAGATCTGCTATTGTTTACTGTCCATCTTGTTCTCTAATTACACCACTATTTATTTTTGGCTTTTGATAAAATCTCATTTTGGTACACTGTTTCACAAGCTGCAATGTGAACTCTTCTATGACATTATGTAATCATTCAGGTCTATGTTAACAGTCTTTCTATGGCATTTTCTTTCTTCTTTTTTTTTGTTTGGTACTGGGGATCACACTCAGGACCTTGTGCTTGCGAGGCACGCGGCAGAACCGCTGAGCTAAATCCCCATCCCTCTATGGCATTTTCTTTTCTCCTACAGTTATGGTTTAGACCTGAAATGTCCCCCCAAAGCCTCATGTGTTCAGGGGTGTGTCTTTTGGAAGGTGGTTCGACAATGGAACACTGTCTTCATCAGTGGATTCATCCATGGTAAGCTCAGCAGTTAGGTGTGCTGATGGGGAGATGGGGACTGGATGGAAGAGAAGGATCACTGGGAACATGCATAGGAAGGGCAGTTCTCCCTCCTGGGTTCCTCCCTTCAATCCTGGCTTCCCGGTCATCATGATGTGAGCAGCCTCCCTCTGTCATGCTGTTTCTGCCTTGAAGCCAGGTGACCATGGACTGTAACCATGAGCCAAAATAAACCTCTCCTCCTTGAAGTTCCAGCTGTCAGGTATTTTGTCCCAGTGACAAAGAAAGGGACTAAGACACTTAGTATAGCACCGTTTTTCCAGGTTCTGAAGTCAAATGCTTACAGTCACCTTTGGCTGCTTACTGTTCTTCTCTCACATTACCATGCCCAGTATAACTTGGTGTTTCCTCTGTATTTGCTGTATATCCTCCTTGGTTCATACCAGACCTTGGCTCCTTGTTCTCCTTGATATATATAGTCTATTCTTCGTTCATTATGCCCCAGTTCTGCTTAAGGACATAGACTGGACCCATTTACACACAGAGACAGTCTTAGGAGTGAGAAGATGGGAAAAAAAGAAGCAAGATACATCATGTACATGTACAAATTCCCTATGATGAATGTTATCATTATATATATCTTAAATGTACTAATAAATGTTTTGCTTCAAAAAATAAATTTATAAAAATATATACAATTCTTCATTTAATTGTCAACTTTGACTTCCATTGCTTCCTAATAAGATTCTTCCAGATCCGGTGGCCTCCTTATAAACCCACAATTGCTTCCCTTTATTGTTTTCAAGCATTTCCTAAGCTTTTCCAACTGTAAGCATGTGGTATGCTTCTTCTACCCTGAAACATTATATCACCTCCCAAAATCTTGTGCAAACTCTATAAATTCTGTAAAGTCTTTCCTTTCCTGAATTCTTTATTGCTTTTCTCAGTAAGTAGTCTAGCAATGTATTTCTTCTAATTGCTTGGTCTTTTAGTTGTTTCCCCTTTGTAAAGCCTTGTATTTCTAAGCCTAACAGGAAAGGATATATTTGTTAAAAATATCTCTCAAGTATTTAATATAAAGACATTCACAAAATATATGCTTTAAGACAATCTGACTTTTTCAGGATTATTGCTTTATCTTTTAATGAAAAATAGATCTCAATAACTGCTTCTAACATTATACAGTATTTCCATAAACCTATTTTAGTTTGTTTTTCTACCGTTACACTTTTTTTTTTTACAATGCTTAAACCTTACATATTATATGGCTATGGTTAATTGTGTATTCCTGAAAGTGTTTAGTTTTAGTTGGCATTCTAAATCTATCAGAAACTACCAAACTTACATTTAGTGTCTAAAAACTCCCTTTTACACAAGATATTTTACAAATCTTTTTCTATTTTTTTTGCAAAGTTTTAACAGCACAAATTTTTATTGATGTTTTATTGCTGACATTTAATTATAGTACTGTGTTTTAAACATTATGAGGCATTCTCAAATTAAATGGCATTGACAAAAGTAGACTGAGATGTATTAAAAATTTTAAAAACATAAAAGAAGGAAATATAAATGAGTTTTTAGAGGTGAAAAAATTTGTAAGCATAAAAGAGGCCATTAGTAAATAATATTGAATTCTATGTGTGTGTATGTGTATATATACATATTACATATATATATTATATATATATAAATATATATATATATTTTTGGTACCAGGGATCAAACTCAGGACCTTGCGCTCATGAGGCAGATGGCAGAACCACTGAGCTAAATCCCTGGCCCTGAATTCAGTATATTTGAAAGTTTTTTAAAGTCTTTATGTCAAAATTTAAACAACGTCAAACTGAGAAAATGATTTACAAAACATTAGATCTAAATAATGTTGTGAAAATGAATGTCCTATTTTGAGCTGGATTGAATACAGATTTTCTTGGTAATCAGAATCTCTAGTAATTAGCATGAAATTGCTGAAGCAAGGCATAATTCTGCTAGATTTGAGAACCATGAATATATGCTATTCCCCACTGTTTTTATACTTGGGTTTTCACTATTCTACATTATAAGTTATTCATGTTTATTAGCAGAAGGCCCACACTAATGAAATGTTTTTATATAAATGGCTCACCTGCAAGCAAGCCTGTCTCACCAAGTCCACATGGATACAAGGAGGAAAAATATACACTCAATGCCCTTGAATTCCATTTTTATATTGAATAAAGATGTCTCTAAATTCCATCTTTACTTTCAGTTGTCTTATGTCTGTGTTACGGCTTGTGTCTAGATGTCCACCCAAAGCCTAATGTGGTCATAGCTGGGGCTTTTTAGAGGTGGTTGGATCTACAGTGTGTAATGCTGGGATTAAGTGTGTGATCCTGGAATCAAGGGTATGTGATTACTAAACTAGTCCACTGATTGGTTTGGCATAGTTCTGAGTGTGCATAATGGGGAAGGCCTGCCCTGGGTATGAGTGCAACGTGCCCTAAGGGTCAGAAAGAGGGTTGTCCTCTGCTGTTTGCTACTTCACTGCCTTCTGCCTGTCATGAACTGTTTCTCCTCTGCAATGCCTCACTGTCATGCCATCTTGCCTTGGAGCCAGCTATGAACTGAAACCTCTACAAACTGTGAGCCAAATAAACCTTTCCTCCTTTAACTTTGGGTGTCAGGTATTTCATTTCAGCAACAAGAACAGTAACCAAGACAGTCTGGAAGACCCATTTCTTCATAAAGTGAATATAAATTCTAGGGCAGGACAACACTTGTTGTCAATTCTCTGTGAGATAAGGCATTTTTTAATACTGTTGATGGGAGTGTAAGTTGACACAAGGTACTTTAGAGAATATTGTGAGAGCATGTATCAAAAGCCTTAAATTGTACATACCCTATGGCTCTGAAATTACAATTCTAAGATTTTATCTTACAGTAATAACAAAATGGTAAATATTTAGTCATTAGGGTTGTTATTACAAAATATTTTTCTAATTTGTTGATTTATGCAAAAATATATATTTATTACTTATGTGATATTTTAAAATACATATTCATTCTGGAATGACTAAATCAAGTTAATAAATATATGCATTGCCTCAAATACTTATCATTTCTTGTGGTGAGAACACTTAAAATCTATTCTTTTTAGCAATTTTCAGGAATACAATATATTGTTACTAAGTATATCCTCCATATTGCATAATGATCTATTGAACTTACTCTTCCTAACTTTTGTAACCTTTGAGCAATATCTTCTTTACTACCCTCCCAACAAAATTTAAAATAGTGAAATTTCAAACACGTTGGTTGGCAATAAGTGGTGGGTATACTAAACAAATTAGGGTAAAACATACCATGGAAAAAGTATTGCTGCATAACTAATGACATGGAGAAACTTAGGTCAAAAAAAGAATTGCAATTAAAAAAAAACCACGGAGGTGAATACCAGAGTAGAAACTAATTAATATTATCCAGCTTCTCTGTATTGTCTAATGAACATGCAATGCTAGGTAATTAATATAGAGTAAAGGCATGAATTTAAAAACTCATAATGCTTTATTCTTAAATCATTTGATCTGAAGTTCCACTTTTATCATGTCCCTCATATCCACTCATTTTACTTGAGTCATTAAGACAGTACATTACAAACAATGATTAAATTCTTTAAAGATGCTAGTTGTTACCTGAGCCCTTAAAGTCTAAATGGGCTCATTTAAACCATTTGGTTCACCTATAAGCAGAGTTTTGGACCCTGCAGTCTACACACCAGTCCTCCAGTCACAGTGAGGCACAGTCCATTAGAAAGAAATGTCTGGTGCTTGTTTTCTGCAGCAACTGACATTTCATTCAAGCACTTTCACATCCCCCAGGAGTCTCCATTTGCTATATGTCAAAATTTGAAGATCTCTCTTTGTGAACTTTAACACTCCTTAGAAATCAGTTGGAAGGGCAAGCCTACTTCATCCTGATTACTTTGGTATTAACCAATTTAGTCCAAATGATTGTTTTACAAAGTCATCATTTTCCAAATTTGTAATATTCAAATAATAATTACCACTCTGGCTTTTTATGGCATATTTCTATTTCTCTTGGATTATCATTTGTAATTAGGCTTTTTTCTCACCTTTTGTGTATTCAAAATATTGTTTGGTATTGTCCCAGGAGAGTTTATTTAAAGATAAAATCTGATTATGTAATTTTATGTTTGTAAATATGCATTTTGTTTTTTAGCAAAACAAAACCATGTAGCAGCTACTAAAGTGAAAATACTTGTTAATTTAATCCTTAGGGCAAAGATTATACACACACATATGCATAAACATATACATATGCAATATATATATATAGATATATATATATCTATATATATATCCTCGTTTGCTCTTTCTCTCCCTTCTTCTTTCTCTTCCTCCCTTCCTCCCTCCCTCCCTCTCTGCCTGTCTTTTATCTCTCTGTCTCTTCTTCTCTCTCTCACATACACACATCAAGGATTAAACAAGGAAGTAAGAAATTATCTAGATCCTCAAAGCATTTCTTAGAGCAATCCTGAAGTTCAGGTTTCAAAGCTATAACTGTTTATCATTAGACTTTGGACGCATAAGTGTAGTCTTACTTATATACAACAATAGTCTTGTATACAACTTTTTAAATTTATTTATTGTAGTTCTGGAGACTGAACCCAGGGCCTCATGCATGCTAGACACTGAGCTACATCCTCAGCCTTTTCTCTTTGTTTTTTTAAACTTCTTAAAAATTTGAATCAAGGTGTCATTAAATTGCCTAGGGCTGGGCTTGAACTTGAGAATCTACTACCTCAGTCTCCCAGATAGCTAGAATCAGCAAAAGTATGCCATTGTAGTTAGAACTCCATTTTTGTTTTGCAGCAGTGGGGATTGAATTCACTAACTTCAGAGGAAGCTACATTCGCAGTGGGTTGTTTGTTTGTTTTGAAGACAAGGTTTCTCTAAGTTGCTAAATTGAGCCTGAGCTTGTGATCTTCCTGCTTCAGGCTCCCAGAGTGCAGGTATTTCAGGCATGTACCACAATATCCAGTTTAGAACCATTTTAAATGAAATATCAATTTTAGCTAAGAATGTACTTTCCCCACAAATCTTTATACGACATAGAGTCACAATCTCTTCAATTATCATCCCTTCACATGCTGGCCTAACATTTGTTATGATTTTAATTAACATTAGATAGAAATGTATCTTTTTTATTGTAATGATATACACACAATTATAAGATAAAAAGTATCTTAAATGATAAAAAACTTGAGGATTTTCAGGCATTACATAATGTTATAGTCCAAGGATATCTCCACTCCTGATTCTTCAGAGAACAGGCACTTTTTATTTCCCTCAATCTTCTGTACCTCTAGCTTTTCCTAATTGCATTTCTCCTTCCTTTTCTTTATGAAAATCCTGAAATGTCCTCCAAGATAAAAAGTATCCCTCCATCAAGTTCCTCAGGAATTGCTAGCCTAGCTCTCTCCTTCCTTGTTTAGTCGAGTTCTGGGAAAAATAATCTCCCTAGTGCCACAATTTAGGTTTCTCTTACCTCTACCCTCTGCAATTATCCACATCCACTGCACAAGAATTAATATCTTCCTGTCCAACCCAAGGACATCATGTAGACTTTGGAAGTTTTCGATTTGCTAACCACATTGTATGTCACCTTCTGTGAATTAATGTTTTGTTTGCTTTTTGCCTCCATGGCTGGTCCCTCTTTGTTTCTTACATTGGTGCTTCCTCGGTAGTTATATATTAAATATTGGTGAACTCAGGATTCTATCTTCAGTTCTCTCTTTTTCTCATTCTATGAATTTCATATATATAATTTCATATATACTGCAATTAGATAATTTTCATATAATTACCTAATAATTTATTGAGCTTCAATGCCTTATAGGCACTTCAAATACTACCTGTCCTTATCTGAATGAACAATCTTACCACAAACAATATACTCCCAACTTGGATTATAGACCATCACCCACCCAGCCGCCCACATTAGATCAAACAGCCTTTTAAAATCTCTCTCTTCTCCCTGACCCCATGCAATGAATTAGTCATCAAATCTTCATTCTCTGTTTGAATGGGTCTCCCAGTTCTCCACAGTTCTTGGTTCAAATTTTTCTATTTTCCCACTCTGATAATTAGAATACTAGTCGATTTTCTTTTCTTTAAGAAAATACCTGAGGCTGAGTGCTTCATAAAAAAAGAGCTCATAGTTTTAGAGACCGAAGGTTAAGGTAGGGTGACCCCATCCGTTCAGCTTGTGGTGAGAGCCCTCTTGACTATGACACACCCTGGAAGGGAAGAGAAAAGGGAACCAGCCATGTAGAGAAAAGGAAAAGTATGGAGCAGGGGTTCACTTTAGAACAAGCTGCTGTCATGAGAACTACTTCACTCTGGGAGCAGCACAAATCCCTTCCTAGGGCAGACCTTCCAATGATCTATTCACCTTTCACTAGGCCTCACCCTTAAAGATTCTACCCCACGCAACACCACACTGGAGAACAAGCTTCCAACACATGACCCTTGGGAGGACAAACCACATCTAAACCATTGGGACTTCCAGGGTTATTATTTACTCATTCAGCAGCAACTTCATTTTAGGTTCAGGTACTGGGCAAAGTGAGCACAATGGTGAACATGGACATGTCCCCAGAGCATTTACCCCCTTGTGGAAAAAAACAGTTAACATCTACACTGCTTTCAAAGTACTCTGTACAATGTGCATAAGACCATACTATTCCGCTATTAAAATCCCTCAGAACCTCTTTATTACCTGCAGGAAAAAGTGAAAAATCCCATGAAAGACCTTTGGATATGTTTGGAGGCTACTTTTCCAGCCTCAACTCCCATGTGTTACAGGCAACAAACAACTTGTGGCTTTAGGAACACTCAGAGATTTCACACACTCTTCTTTGCTTATGCCTTGAATTTTTACATATCCTTTAAACCTCAGTCCCAACGCCACTTCCTTTCTCCCTTATGAAACCTTCTTTCCTCTCATTCTCTAGTGGCAGAAATCTGCTCCATGCTGACATTGACTTTGCATATTCTGTTACAATAACACTTGTCATATT